>NW_027175140.1:1235056-1543820 GCF_028021215.1 Eschrichtius robustus | reverse complement strand
GGTGCTGCAAATGGCATTGTTTCATTTTTTTCACTAGCGAATATTCCATCTGTACATGGAGGAGTTCTTTTGCGTCCCCCCATCTGTTGGTGGACTTTTTGATTACTTCCATATCTTGGCTATTGGAATACTGTGCAATGCAGATTTGCCTGCCTGTGTCTTTATAATTCTCTCTTCTTAGATTATAGGTCGAGGAGTTGGCATGCTGGATCATATGGTATCTCAATGTTTACCTTTTTAAAGCACCTTTATTCTGTTCTAGTTCATGGCCCTTTCCAAGTTAAGTCCCCCTTGAAGTTGAGGGTATGCGTTTCTCTACAACACCTTCAGCATTTATTGTTTGTAGTTTTCTTGCTGATGGTTATTCTGAAAAGTGTGATCTGATACCTCTTTGTGGTTGAATTCGAATGTGCCACATGATCCGTTGAAGTTGAGCTTTAAGGCATGTCCTTTTTATTTTTCAAGCTGTGATTACCCCTTAGTTCTTCAAAGTGTTCTCTTTAAGTATGTGTCACATTTTGAAATGTTTTGGCCATTACCTCCCTCAAGACATTTTGAGGGCAGGTTTCATTTACAGTTCTGCAGTACTTGTTCCTATGAAATGACCATTAGCACAGGCTTTAAAGCCGCTTTGGCAGGTAACTGTCAGAGGGCGGCAGCCTTTCTATGTCCCCCACCCTGGTAACTAGGGAAAAGACCTTGCGGCCTGTGGTGTTTCTCGGTTATAAATTAGAGTGGAGTGTACCCGGACAAACCCACACAAGCTGATGTCTCCTTACTTTAGTTGGATTTTGAAATTTAATTTTTATTTTTTTATTGGAGTAATTTTCCACTGTGTACGTGGACCACTTCTACTTTGTGCATTCCTCGGTTGATGGATATTTTCATTGCTTCCAAGTGTTGGCTATGGTAAATATTGTTGGAGTGCAGGATTGCCAGCCTGTGACTTTTGGATTCTCATTTTCTCAGGTGATAGGCCCAGCAGTGGGTGTGATTGATTGACTGCTAGCACCGTGTTTCCCTTTTCAAAGCACCTTCTTTGTGTTTTCATTAGTGGCTCTTACCACGTCCCCCTTAGACTCGAGGGTACGCATTTCTCCACAATCGCTTCAGCATTTATTGTGTGCAGTATTTATACTAATGGCCCTTCTGGCTGCTGTGAGCTGATAGGTTTTTGTAATCTGGGTTTGCATGTCTTTGAAAATTCGTAAAACTCATCATTTCTCTCCACCGTTTTCTTTTCTGTTAAAAAAAAGGAAACAATTGGGAGTACAATACAACTCTTGAAATTGTCGTCTTGGAAGGGGGCCCTCTTTTGAATTTTTTGGTCGATTTTCCACCCCAGAATTGTTTTAGAGAGCAGGTGTCATTTACCGAAATGCAGTTTGGCGAATATTTTGTGACCTTTAGCAATGGGTTTAAAGCTGCTGTTGTGGGAAGTGGCCGCAAGGAGGCAGCATTTCTCCATTCCCAAAGCTGGGTACTAGGGCAGCAGAGCCTTTCTGGAAGTCATGTTCCTAGGTTGTAAATTACATTGGAATGTGCATGGAGAAACCCCCATAAGTTTATGTCTCATTATTTCTTCTTGGTTTTAATTTTTTTTTTTTTTTATTTGGGGTAAAGCTTAGAATATTGTTTGTCCTAGGTGTACACAATCTGGTCCATTTGTACATTATATATGTGTATTCAAGTACAGATCCTCTTCCCATGTAAAATGTTACAGAGGGTTCCGCAGACCTCCCTTGCTATATGGTCGGTCTTTTCGAGATATGTATATAATATGCGTTTGTATACATATAGTAACACTAATCTTAATTTATCCATTCCCCCCACCTTTCCTTTTAGATGAGCATAGTTTGTTTTCTAAGTCTGTGAGTGTCTTTCTCTGTGGAAATATGTTCATTTGTGTCAGTTATTAGATAACGCCTATAAGTGATATCATAGAATATAGGTCTTTTGCTTTCCGACTTACCTCATGTTTCATGATTATCTCCAGACTCATTTGTGGTGCCTCAGAGAGTAATGGTTCATTGTTTTCCATGGGTAATATTCCATTGTGTACATGGACCACTTCTTCTTTATCCATTCACCTCTTGTTGGATATTTTGATTGCTTTACTGTCTTGGCTATTGTGAATAAGGCTGCACTGCAGGTTTTTCGGTCTGTGTCTTCTCGATTCTTGTCTTCTCAGGTGAGAGGTCCAATGGTGTGCCTGCTGGATTGAATGCTACCTCCATTTTTACGTTTAAACACAGCTCCTTTCTTTTCTCAATATTGGCTGTTACCCCTTTACATCTCACCAGCAGGTAGAGGGTACACAGTTCTCTAAAACCCCTTCAGCATTTATTGTTCATAGACTTTTTGCTGATGGTCAGTCGACTGGTGTAAGTTGAAACTTTTTGTAGATTAGATTGCATGGGTCTAACACTCCCCGAGGTTCAGCTGTTATCCATTTTCCTTTTTTTTTAAAAGAGCGTGAGTAAAACTTAACTCTTCATACTCTTTTCTTGAAACATTTGCCTGTTTTGAATTTTTTGTCCATTCCCTACTTCAGCACAATTTTTTAGGGCAGGTGTCCTTTACAGCCCTGAGCCCTTGTGGATGTTAAGTGAACATTAGCTGTGACTTTAAAGCTGCTCTTGCAGGAAACGGCCACAAGGTGGCAGCATTTCTCCTTTACCAAATTTGGTTACTAGGGAAACACAGCCTTAATGGAAGTGGTGTTCTAGGTTGTAAATTAGAATGGAATGTGCCAGGAGAAAGCCCTTTAAGTTTATGTCTCATTACTTCTTGTTCATAGTTGTAATTTACTTTTTTTATTTTTTATCCCAGCAAATATGACTACAATGGTTTGTTTGTTCTAGGTGTGCAAGATGTGGTTCTTTCACACATATACATGTATCTATTCTTCCTCGCATCCTTTTCCCACGTAGGTCATGACACAATGTTGAGTAGTCTTCCCCTGGTCTTCCGTACGTCTTTGGTGGTTATATATTTCACCTGGTTTGTATATCTCTGTTAACCCCAATATGGTAATGTATCCAATCCTCATCCCTTTCTATGGGGTGAACCATAAGTTTTTTAATGAATCTGCGATTGCCTTTCTCTGTGGAAATATCTTCATTGGTATCAATTTTTAAGTAACTCCTAAAAGTGATGTGATAGGATATGTGTCTTTTGCTTTCTCACTTACTATAGGAGGCGTGATTACGTCTGGACTCATCTATGGTGCTTGCAAATGGCATTGTTTCATTTTTTTCACTAGCGAATATTCCATCTGTACATGGAGGAGTTCTTCTTTGTCCCCCCATCTGTTGGTGGACTTTTTGGTTACTTCCATATCTTGGCTATTTTAATACTGTGCAATGCAGATTTGCCTGCCTGTGTCTTTCCAATTATCTCTTCTTAGATTATAGGTCGAGGAGTGGGCCTGCTGGATCATATGGTAGATCGATGTTTACCTTTGTAAGGCACCTCCATTCTGTTCTCATTCGTGGCCCTTTCCAACTTACGTCCCACTTGAACTTGAGGGTATGCATTTCTCCACAACGCCTTCTGCATTTATTGTTTGTAGTTTCCTTGCTGATGGTTATTCTGACAAGTGTGAGCTGATACCTCTCTGTGCTTGAATTCGAATGTGCCACATGATCCGTTGAAGTTGAGCTTTAAGGCATGTCCTTTTTATTTTTCAAGCTGTGATTACCCCTTAGTTCTTCAAAGTGTTCTCTTTAAGTATGTGTCACATTTTGAAATGTTTTGGCCATTACCTCCCTCAAGACATTTTGAGGGCAGGTTTCATTTACAGTTCTGCAGTACTTGTTCCTATGAAATGACCATTAGCACAGGCTTTAAAGCCGCTTTGGCAGGTAACTGCCAGAGGACGGCAGCCTTTCTATGTCCTCCACCCTGGTAACTAGGGAAAAGCCCTTGCGGCCTGTGGTGTTTCTCGGTTATAAATTAGAGTGGAGTGTGCCCGGACAAACCCACACAAGCTGATGTCTCCTTACTTTTGTTGGATTTTGAAATTTAATTTTTATTTTTTATTGGAGTAATTTTCCACTGTGTACGTGGACCACTTCTACTTTGTGCATTCTTCGGTTGATGGACATTTTCATTGCTTCCAAGTGTTGGCTATGGTAAATATTTTTGGAGTGCACGATTGCCAGCCTGTGACTTTTGGATTCTCATTTTCTCAGGTGATAGGCCCAGCAGTGGGTGTGATTGATTGACTGCTAGCACCGTGTTTCCCTTTTCAAAGCACCTTCTTTGTGTTTTCATTAGTGGCTCTTACCACGTCCCCCTTAGACTCGAGGGTACGCATTTCTCCACAATCACTTCAGCATTTATTGTGTGCAGCATTTATGCTAATGGCCCTTCTGGCTGCTGTGAGCTGATAGGTTTTTGTAATCTGGGTTTGCATGTCTTTGAAAATTCGTAAAACTCATCATTTCTCTCCACCGTTTTCTTTTCTGTTAAAAAAAAGTAAACAATTGGGAGTACAATACAAGTCTTGAAATTGTCGTCTTGGAAGGTGGCCCTCTTTTGAATTTTTTGGTCGATTTTCCACCCCAGAATTGTTTTAGAGAGCAGGTGTCATTTACCGAAATGCAGTTTGGCGAATATTTTGTGACCTTTAGGAATGGGTTTAAAGCTGCTGTTGTGGGAAGTGGCCTCAAGGAGGCAGCATTTCTCCATTCCCAAAGCTGGGTACTAGGGCAGCAGAGCCTTTCTGGAAGTCATGTTCCTAGGTTGTAAATTACATTGGAATGTGCATGGAGAAACCCCCATAAGTTTATGTCTCATTATTTCTTCTTGGTTTTAATTTTTTTTTTTATTTGGGGTAAAGCTTAGAATATTGTTTGTCCTAGGTGTACACAATCTGGTCCATTTGTACATTATATATGTGTATTCAAGTACAGATCCTCTTCCCATGTAAAATGTTACAGACGGTTCCGCAGACCTCCCTTGCTATATGGTCGGTCTTTTCGAGATATGTATATAATATGCGTTTGCATACATATAGTAACACTAATCTTAATTTATCCATTCCCCCCACTTTTCCTTTTAGATGAGCATAGTTTGTTTTCTAAGTCTGTGAGTGTCTTTCTCTGTGGAAATATGTTCATTTGTGTCAGTTATTAGATAACGCCTATAAGTGATATCATAGAATATAGGTCTTTTGCTTTCCGACTTACCTCATTTTTCATGATTATCTCCAGACTCATTTGTGGTGCCTCAGAGAGCAATGGTTCATTGTTTTCCATGGCTAATATTCCATTGTGTACATGGACCACTTCTTCTTTATCCATTCACCTCTTGTTGGATATTTTGATTGCTTCACTGTCTTGGCTATTGTGAATAAGGCTGCACTGCAGGTTTTTCGGTCTGTGTCTTCTCGATTCTTGTCTTCTCAGGTGAGAGGTCCAATGGTGCGCCTGCTGGATTGAATGCTACCTCCATTTTTACGTTTAAACACAGCTTTCTTTTCTCACTATTGGCTGTTACCCCTTTACGTCTCACCAGCAGGTAGAGGGTACACAGTTCTCTAAAACCCCTTCAGCATTTATTGTTCGTAGACTTTTTGCTGATGGTCAGTCGACTGGTGTAAGTTGAAACTTTTTGTAGATTACATTGCATGGGTCTAACACTCCCCGAGGTTGAGCTGTTATCCATTTTCCGTTTTTTTTAAAAGAGCATGAGTAAAACTTAACTCTTCATACTCTTTTCTTGAAACATTTGCCTGTTTTGAATTTCTTGTCCATTCCGTACTTCAGCACAATTTTTTAGGGCAGGTGTCCTTTACAGCCCTTAGCCCTTGTGGATGTTAAGTGAACATTAGCTGTGACTTTAAAGCTGCTCTTGCAGGAAACGGCCACAAGGTGGCAGCATTTCTCCTTTACCAAATTTGGTTACTAGGGAAACAGAGCCTTAATGGAAGTAGTGTTCTAGGTTGTAAATTAGAATGGAATGTGCCAGGAAAAAACCCTTTAAGGTTATGTCTCATTACTTCTTGTTCATAGTTGTAATTTACTTTTGATTTTTTATCCCAGCAAATATGACTACAATGGTTTGTTTGTTCTAGGTGTGCAAGATGTGGTTCTTTCACACATATACATGTATCTATTCTTCCTCACATCCTTTTCCCACGTAAGTCATGACACAGTGTTGAGTAGTCTTCTCCTGGTCTTCCGTACGTCTTTGGTGGTTATATATTTCACATGGTTTGTATATCTCTGTTAACCCCAATATGGTAATGTATCCAATCCTCATCCCTTTCTATGGGGTGAACAATAAGTTTTTTAATGAATCTGCGATTGCCTTTCTCTGTGCAAATATCTTCATTGGTATCAATTTTTAAGTAACTCCTAAAAGTGATGTGATAGGATATGTGTCTTTTGCTTTCTCACTTACTACAGGAGGCGTGATTACGTCTAGACTCATCTATGGTGCTTGCAAATGGCATTGTTTCATTTTTTCCCCAACGAATATTCCATCTGTACATGGAGGAGTTCTTCTTTGTCCCCCCATGTGTTGGTGGATTTTTTGGTTACTTCCATATCTTGGCTATTGTAATACTGTGCAATGCAAATTTGCCTGCCTGTGTCTTTCCAATTCTCTCTTCTTAGATTATAGGTCGAGGAGTGGGCCTGCTGGATCATATGGTAGATCGATGCTTACCTTTGTAAGGCACCTCCATTCTGTTCTCATTCATGGCCCTTTCCAACTTACGTCCCACTTGAAGTTGACGGTATGCATTTCTCCACAACACCTTCAGCATTCATTGTTTGTAGTTTTCTTGCTGATGGTTATTCTGACAAGTGTGAGCTGATACATCTCTGTGCTTGAATTCGAATGTGCCACATGATCCGTTGAAGTTGAGCTTTAAGGCATGTCCGTTTTATTTTTCAAGCTGTGATTACCCCTTAGTTCTTCAAAGTGTTCTCTTTAAGTATGTGTCACATTTTGAAATGTTTTGGCCATTACCTCCCTCAAGACATTTTGAGGGCAGGTTTCATTTACAGTTCTGCAGTACTTGTTCCTATGAAATGACCATTAGCACAGGCTTTAAAGCCGCTTTGGCAGGTAACTGCCAAAGGGCGGCAGCCTCTCTATGTCCCCCACCCTGGTAACTAGGGAAAAGCCCTTGCGGCCTGTGGTGTTTCTCGGTTATAAATTAGAGTGGAGTGTACCCGGACACACCCACACAAGCTGATGTCTCCTTACTTTTGTTGGATTTTGAAATTTTATTTTTATTTTTTATTGGAGTAATTTTCCACTGTGTACGTGGACCACTTCTACTTTGTGCATTCCTCGGTTGATGGACATTTTCATTGCTTCCAAGTGTTGGCTATGGTAAATATTTTTGGAGTGCACGATTGCCAGCCTGTGACTTTGTGATAGACCCAGCAGTGGGTGTGATTGATTGCCTGCTAACACCGTGTTTCCCTTTTCAAAGCACCTTCTTTGTGTTTTCATTAGTGGCTCTTACCACGTCCCCCTTAGAATGGAGGGTACATATTTCTCCACAATCGCATCAGCATTTATTGTGTGCAGCATTTATGCTAATGGCCCTTCTGGCTGCTGTGAGGTGATAGTTTTTTGTAATCTGGGTTTGCATGTCTTTGAAAATTCATAAAACTCATCATTTCTCTCCACCGTTTTCTTTTCCGTTAAAAAAAAGGAAACAATTGGGAGTACAATACAACTCTTGAAATTGTCGTCTTGGAAGGTGGCCCTCTTTTGAATTTTTTGGTCGATTTTCCACCCCAGAATTGTTTTAGAGAGCAGGTGTCATTTACCGAGATGCAGTTTGGCGAATATTTTGTGACCTTTAGGAATGGGTTTAAAGCTGCTGTTGTGGGAAGTGGCCTCAAGGAAGCAGCATTTCTGCATTCCCAAAGCTGGGTACTAGGGCAGCAGAGCCTTTCTGGAAGTCATGTTCCTAGGTTGTAAATTACATTGGAATGTGCATGGAGAAACCCCCATAAGTTTATGTCTCATTATTTCTTCTTGGTTTTAAATTTTTTTTTTTATTTGGGGTAAAGCTTAGAATATTGTTTGTCCTAGGTGTACACAATCTGGTCCATTTGTACATTATATATGTGTATTCAAGTACAGATCCTCTTCCCATGTAAAATGTCACAGAGGGTTCCGCAGACCTCCCTTGCTATATGGTCGGTCTTTTCGAGATATGTATATAATATGCGTTTGTATACATATAGTAACACTAATCTTAATTTATCCATTCCCCCCACCTTTCCTTTTAGATGAGCCTAGTTTGTTTTCTAAGTCTGTGAGTGTCTTTCTCTGTGGAAATATGTTCATTTGTGTCAGTTATTAGATAACGCCTATAAGTGATATCATAGAATATAGGTCTTTTGCTTTCTGACTTACCTCATGTTTCATGATTATCTCCAGACTCATTTGTGGTGCCTCAGAGAGCAATGGTTCATTGTTTTCCATGGCTAATATTCCATTGTGTACATGGACCACTTCTTCTTTATCCATTCACCTCTTGTTGGATATTTTGATTGCTTCACTGTCTTGGCTATTGTGAATAAGGCTGCACTGCAGGTTTTTCGGTCTGTGTCTTCTCGATTCTTGTCTTCTCAGGTGAGAGGTCCAATGGTGCCCCTGCTGGATTGAATGCTACCTCCATTTTTACGTTTAAACACAGCTCCTTTCTTTTCTCACTATTGGCCGTTACCCCTTTACGTCTCACCAGCAGGTAGAGGGTACACAGTTCTCTAAAACCCCTTCAGCATTTATTGTTCGTAGACTTTTTGCTGATGGTCAGTCGACTGGTGTAAGTTGAAACTTTTTGTAGATTAGATTGCATGGGTCTAACACTCCCTGAGGTTGAGCTGTTATCCATTTTCCTTTTTTTTTCAAAGAGTGTGAGTAAAACTTAACTCTTCATACTCTCTTCTTGAAACATTTGCCTGTTTTGAATTTTTTGTCCATTCCCTACTTCAGCACAATTTTTTAGGGCAGGTGTCCTTTACAGCCCTTAGCCCTTGTGAATGTTAAGTGAACATTAGCTGTGACTTTAAAGCTGCTCTTGCAGGAAACGGCCACAAGGTGGCAGCATTTCTCCTTTACCAAATTTGGTTACTAGGGAAACACAGCCTTAAGGGAAGTGGTGTTCTAGGTTGTAAATTAGAATGGAATGTGCCAGGAAAAAACCCTTTAAGGTTATGTCTCATTACTTCTTGTTCATAGTTGTAATTTACATTTGATTTTTTATCCCAGCAAATATGACTACAATGGTTTGTTTGTTCTAGGTGTGCAAGATGTGGTTCTTTCACACATATACATGTATCTATTCTTCCTTACATCCTTTTCCCACGTAGGTCATGACACAATGTTGAGTAGTCTTCTCCTGGTCTTCCGTACGTCGTTGGTGGTTATATATTTCACATGGTTTGTATATCTCTGTTAACCCCAATATGGTAATGTATCCAAACCTCACCCCTTTCTATGGGGTGAACCATAAGTTTTTTAATGAATCTGCGATTGCCTTTCTCTGTGGAAATATCTTCATTGGTATCAATTTTTAAGTAACTCCTAAAAGTGATGTGATAGGATATGTGTCTTTTGCTTTCTCACTTACTATAGGAGGCGTGATTACGTCTGGACTCATCTATGGTGCTTGCAAATGGCATTGTTTCATTTTTTTCACTAGCGAATATTCCATCTATACATGGAGGAGTTCTTCTTTGTCCTCCCATCTGTTGGTGGACTTTTTGGTTACTTCCATATCTTTGCTATTGTAATACTGTGCAATGCAGATTTGCCTGCCTGTGTCTTTCCAATTCTCTCTTCTTAGATTATAGATCGAGGAGTGGGCCTGCTGGATCATATGGTAGATCGATGTTTACCTTTGTAAGGAACCTCCATTCTGTTCTCATTCGTGGCCCTTTCCAACTTATGTCCCACTTGAACTTGAGGGTATGCATTTCTCCACAACGCCTTCAGCATTTATTGTTTGTAGTTTCCTTGCTGATGGTTATTCTGACAAGTGTGAGCTGATACCTCTCTGTGCTTGAATTCGAATGTGCCACATGATCCGTTGAAGTTGAACTTTAAGGCATGTCCTTTTTATTTTTCAAGCTGTGATTACCCCTTACTTCTTCAAAGTGTTCTCTTTAAGTATGTGTCACATTTTGAAATGTTTTGGCCATTACCTCCCTCAAGACATTTTGAGGGCAGGTTTCATTTACAGTTCTGCAGTACTTGTTCCTATGAAATGACCATTAGCACAGGCTTTAAAGCCGCTTTGGCAGGTAACTGCCAGAGGACGGCAGCCTTTCTATGTCCCCCACCCTGGTAACTAGGGAAAAGCCCTTGCGGCCTGTGGTGTTTCTCGGTTATAAGTTAGAGTGGAGTCTGCCCGGCCAAACCCATACAAGCTGATGTCTCCTTACTTTTGTTGGATTTTGAAATTTAATTTTTATTTTTTATTGGAGTAATTTTCCACTGTGTACGTGGACCACTTCTACTTTGTGCATTCCTCGGTTGATGGACATTTTCATTGCTTCCAAGTGTTGGCTATGGTAAATATTGTTGGAGTGCAGGATTGCCAGCCTGTGACTTTTGGATTCTCATTTTCTCAGATGATAGGCCCAGCAGTGGGTGTGATTGATTGACTGCTAGCACCGTGTTTCCCTTTTCAAAGCACCTTCTTTGTGTTTTCATTAGTGGCTCTTACCACGTCCCCCTTAGAATGGAGGGTACGCATTTCTCCACAATCGCTTTGGCATTTATTGTGTGCAGCATTTATGCTAATGGCCCTTCTGGCTGCTGTGAGCTGATAGGTTTTTGTAATCTGGGTTTGCATGTCTTTGAAAATTCGTAAAACTCATCATTTCTCTCCACCGTTTTCTTTTCCGTTAAAAAAAGGAAACAATTGGGAGTACAATACAACTCTTGAAATTGTCGTCTTGGAAGGTGGCCCTCTTTTGAATTTTTTGGTCGATTTTCCACCCCTGAATTGTTTTAGAGAGCAGGTGTCATTTACCGAAATGCAGTTTGGCGAATATTTTGTGACCTTTAGGAATGGGTTTAAAGCTGCTGTTGTGGGACGTGGCCTCAAGGAAGCAGCATTTCTCCATTCCCAAAGCTGGGTACTAGGGCAGCAGAGCCTTTCTGGAAGTCATGTTCCTAGGTTGTAAATTACATTGGAATGTGCATGGAGAAACCCCCATAAGTTTATGTCTCATTATTTCTTCTTGGTTTTAATTTTTTTTTTTTTATTTGGGTAAAGCTTAGAATATTGTTTGTCCTAGGTGTACACAATCTGGTCCATTTGTACATTATATATGTGTATTCAAGTACAGATCCTCTTCCCATGTAAAATGTTACAGAGGGTTCCGCAGACCTCCCTTGCTATATGGTCGGTCTTTTCGAGATATGTATATAATATGCGTTTGTATACATATAGTAACACTAATCTTAATTTATCCATTCCCCCCACCTTTCCTTTTAGATGAGCATAGTTTGTTTTCTAAGTCTGTGAGTGTCTTTCTCTGTGGAAATATGTTCATTTGTGTCAGTTATTAGATAACGCCTATAAGTGATATCATAGAATATAGGTCTTTTGCTTTCTGACTTACCTCATGTTTCATGATTATCTCCAGACTCATTTGTGGTGCCTCAGAGAGCAATGGTTCATTGTTTTCCATGGCTAATATTCCATTGTGTACATGGACCACTTCTTCTTTATCCATTCACCTCTTGTTGGATATTTTGATTGCTTCACTGTCTTGGCTATTGTGAATAAGGCTGCACTGCAGGTTTTTCGGTCTGTGTCTTCTCGATTCTTGTCTTCTCAGGTGAGAGGTCCAATGGTGCGCCTGCTGGATTGAATGCTACCTCCATTTTTACGTTTAAACACAGCTCCTTTCTTTTCTCACTATTCGCTGTTACCCCTTTACGTCTCACCAGCAGGTAGAGGGTACACAGTTCTCTAAAACCCCTTCAGCATTTATTGTTCGTAGACATTTTGCTGATGGTCAGTCGACTGGTGTAAGTTGAAACTTTTTGTAGATTAGATTGCATGGGTCTAACACTCCCCGAGGTTGAGCTGTTATCCATTTTCCTTTTTTTTTTAAAAGAGTGTGTGTAAAACTTAACACTTCATACTCTTTTCTTGAAACATTTGCCTGTTTTAAATTTTTTGTCCATTCCCTACTTCAGCACAATTTTTTAGGGCAGGTGTCCTTTACAGCCCTGAGCCCTTGTGAATGTTAAGTGAACATTAGCTGTGACTTTAAAGCTGCTCTTGCAGGAAACGGCCACAAGGTGGCAGCATTTCTCCTTTACCAAATTTGGTTACTAGGGAAACACAGCCTTAAGGGAAGTGGTGTTCTAGGTTGTAAATTAGAATGGAATGTGCCAGGAAAAAACCCTTTAAGGTTATGTCTCATTACTTCTTGTTCATAGTTGTAATTTACTTTTGATTTTTTATCCCAGCAAATATGACTACAATGGTTTGTTTGTTCTAGGTGTGCAAGATGTGGTTCTTTCACACATATACATGTATCTATTCTTCCTCACATCCTTTTCCCACGTACGTCATGACACAATATTGAGTAGTCTTCTCCTGGTCTTCCGTACGTCTTTGGTGGTTATATATTTCACATGGTTTGTATATCTCTGTTAACCCCAATATGGTAATGTATCCAATCCTCATCCCTTTCTATGGGGTGAACCATAAGTTTTTTAATGAATCTGTGATTGCCTTTCTCTGTGGAAATATCTTCATTGGTATCAATTTTTAAGTAACTCCTAAAAGTGATGTGATAGGATATGTGTCTTTTGCTTTCTCACTTACTACAGGAGGCGTGATTACGTCTAGACTCATCTATGGTGCTTGCAAATGGCATGGTTTCATTTTTTCCCCAACGAATATTCCATCTGTACATGGAGGAGTTCTTCTTTGTCCCCCCATGTGTTGGTCGATTTTTTGGTTACTTCCATATCTTGGCTATTGTAATACTGTGCAATGCAGATTTGCCTGCCTGTGTCTTTCCAATTCTCTCTTCTTAGATTATAGGTCGAGGAGTGGGCCTGCTGGATCATATGGTAGATCGATGCTTACCTTTGTAAGGCACCTCCATTCTGTTCTCATTCATGGCCCTTTCCAACTTACGTCCCACTTGAAGTTGAGGGTATGCATTTCTCCACAACACCTTCAGCATTCATTGTTTGTAGTTTTCTTGCTGATGGTTATTCTGACAAGTGTGAGCTGATACCTCTCTGTGCTTGAATTCGAATGTGCCACATGATCCGTTGAAGTTGAGCTTTAAGGCATGATCTTTTTATTTTTCAAGCTGTGATTACCCCTTAGTTCTTCAAAGTGTTCTCTTTAAGTATGTGTCACATTTTGAAATGTTTTGGCCATTACCTCCCTCAAGACATTTTGAGGGCAGGTTTCATTTACAGTTCTGCAGTACTTGTTCCTATGAAATGACCATTAGCACAGGCTTTAAAGCCGCTTTGGCAGGTAACTGCCAGAGGGCGGCAGCTTTTCTATGTCCCCCACCCTGGTAACTAGGGAAAAGCCCTTGCGGCCTGTCGTGTTTCTCGGTTATAAGTTAGAGTGGAGTCTGCCCGGACAAACCCACACAAGCTGATGTCTCCTTACTTTTGTTGGATTTTGAAATTTAATTTTTATTTTTTATTGGAGGAATTTTCCACTGTGTACGTGTACCACTTCTACTTTGTGCATTCCTCGGTTGATGGACATTTTCATTGCTTCCAAGTGTTGGCTATGGTAAATATTGTTGGAGTGCACGATTGCCAGCCTGTGACTTTTGGATTCTCATTTTCTCAGGTGATAGGCCCAGCAGTGGGTGTGATTGATTGACTGCTAGCACCGTGTTTCCCTTTTCAAAGCACCTTCTTTGTGTTTTCATTAGTGGCTCTTACCACGTCCCCCTTAGAATCGAAGGTACGCATTTCTCCACAATCGCTTCAGCATTTATTGTGTGCAGCATTTATGCTAATGGCCCTTCTGGCTGCTGTGAGCTGATAGGTTTTTGTAATCTGGGTTTGCATGTCTTTGAAAATTCGTAAAACTCATCATTTCTCTCTACCGTTTTCTTTTCTGTTAAAAATAAAGAAAACAATTGGGAGTACAATACAACTCTTGAAATTGTCTTCTTGGAAGGTGGCCCTCTTTTGAATTTTTTGGTCGATTTTCCACCCCAGAATTGTTTTAGAGAGCAGGTGTCATTTACCGAAATGCAGTTTGGCGAATATTTTGTGACCTTTAGCAATGGGTTTAAAGCTGCTGTTGTGGGAAGTGGCCTCAAGGAGGCAGCATTTCTCCATTCCCAAAGCGGGGTACTAGGGCAGCAGAGCCTTTCTGGAAGTCATGTTCCTAGGTTGTAAATTACATTGGAATGTGCATGGAGAAACCCCCATAAGTTTATGTCTCATTATTTCTTCTTGGTTTTAATTTTTTTTTTTATTTGGGATAAAGCTTAGAATATTGTTTGTCCTAGGTGTACACAATCTGGTCCATTTGTACATTATATATGTGTATTCAAGTACAGATCCTCTTCCCATGTAAAATGTTACAGAGGGTTCCGCAGACCTCCCTTGCTATATGGTCGGTCTTTTCGAGATATGTATATAATATGCGTTTGTATACATATAGTAACACTAATCTTAATTTATCCATTCCCCCCACCTTTCCTTTTAGATGAGCATAGTTTGTTTTCTAAGTCTGTGAGTGTCTTTCTCTGTGGAAATATGTTCATTTGTGTCAGTTATTAGATAACGCCTATAAGTGATATCATAGAATATAGGTCTTTTGCTTTCTGACTTACCTCATGTTTCATGATTATCTCCAGACTCATTTGTGGTGCCTCAGAGAGCAATGGTTCATTGTTTTCCATGGCTAATATTCCATTGTGTACATGGACCACTTCTTCTTTATCCATTCACCTCTTGTTGGATATTTTGATTGCTTCACTGTCTTGGCTATTGTGAATAAGGCTGCACTGCAGGTTTTTCGGTCTGTGTCTTCTCGATTCTTGTCTTCTCAGGTGAGAGGTCCAATGGTGCGCCTGCTGGATTGAATGGTACCTCCATTTTTACTTTTAAACACAGCTCCTTTCTGTTCTCATTATTGCCTGTTACCCCTTTACGTCTCACCAGCAGGTAGAGGGTACAAAGTTCTCTAAAACCCCTTCAGCATTTATCGTTTGTAGACTTTTTGCTGATGGTCAGGCGACTGGGGTAGGTTGAAACTTTTTGTAGATTAGATTGCATGGGTCTAACACTCCCTGAGGTTGAGATTTTATCCATTTCCCTTTTTTTTTAAAAAGAGCGTGAGTAAAACTTAACTCTTCATACTCTCTTCTTGAAACATTTGCCTGTTTTGAGTTTTTTCGTCCTTTCCCTACTTCAGCACAATTTTTTAGGGCAGGTGTCCTTTAAAGCCCTTAGTCCTTGTGAATGTTAAGTGACCATTAGCTGTGAGTTTAAAGCTGTTCTTGCAGGAAACGGCCACAAGGTGGCAGCCTTTCCCCGTTACCAAATTTGGTTACTAGGGAAACAGAGCCTTAATGGAAGTGGTGTTCTAGGTTGTAAATTAGAATGGAATGTGCCAGGAGAAAGCCCTTTAAGTTTATGTCCTATTACTTCTTGTTCATAGTTGTAATTTACTTTTTATTTTTTATCCCAGCAAATATGACTACAATGGTTTGTTTGTTCTAGGTGTGCAAGATGTGGTTCTTTCACACATATACATGTATCTATTCTTCCTCGCATCCTTTTCCCACGTAGGTCATGACACAATGTTGAGTAGTCTTCCCCTGGTCTTCCATACGTCTTTGGTGGTTATATATTTCACCTGGTTTGTATATCTCTGTTAACCCCAATATGGTAATGTATCCAATCCTCATCCCTTTCTATGGGGTGAACCATAAGTTTTTTAATGAATCTGTGATTGCCTTTCTCTGTGGAAATATCTTCATTGGTATCAATTTTTAAGTAACTCCTAAAAGTGATGTGATAGGATATGTGTCTTTTGCTTTCTCACTTACTATAGGAGGCGTGATTACGTCTGGACTCATCTATGGTGCTTGCAAATGGCATTGTTTCATTTTTTTCACTAGCGAATATTCCATCTGTACATGGAGGAGTTCTTCTTTGTCCCCCCATCTGTTGGTGGACTTTTTGGTTACTTCCATATCTTGGCTATTTTAATACTGTGCAATGCAGATTTGCCTGCCTGTGTCTTTCCAATTATCTCTTCTTAGATTATAGGTCGAGGAGTGGGCCTGCTGGATCATATGGTAGATCGATGTTTACCTTTGTAAGGCACCTCCATTCTGTTCTCATTCGTGGCCCTTTCCAACTTACGTCCCACTTGAACTTGAGGGTATGCATTTCTCCACAACGCCTTCAGCATTTATTGTTTGTAGTTTTCTTGCTGATGGTTATTCTGACAAGTGTGAGCTGATACCTCTCTGTGCTTGAATTCGAATGTGCCACATGATCTGTTGAAGTTGAGCTTTAAGGCATGTCCGTTTTATTTTTCAAGCTGTGATTACCCCTTAGTTCTTCAAAGTGTTCTCTTTAAGTATGTGTCACATTTTGAAATGTTTTGGCCATTACCTCCCTCAAGACATTTTGAGGGCAGGTTTCATTTACAGTTCTGCAGTACTTGTTCCTATGAAATGACCATTAGCACAGGCTTTAAAGCCGATTTAGCAGGTAACTGCCAGAGGACGGCAGCCTTTCTATGTCCCCCACCCTGGTAACTAGGGAAAAGACCTTGCGGCCTGTGGTGTTTCTCGGTTATAAGTTAGAGTGGAGTCTGCCCGGACAAACCCACACAAGCTGATGTCTCCTTACTTTTGTTGGATTTTGAAATTTAATTTTTATTTTTTATTGGAGTAATTTTCCACTGTGTACGTGGACCACTTCTACTTTGTGCATTCCTCGGTTGATGGGCATTTTCATTGCTTCCAAGTGTTGGCTATGGTAAATATTGTTGGAGTGCAGGATTGCCAGCCTGTGACTTTTGGATTCTCATTTTCTCAGGTGATAGGCCCAGCAGTGGGTGTGATTGATTGACTGCTAGCACCGTGTTTCCCTTTTCAAAGCACCTTCTTTGTGTTTTCATTAGTGGCTCTTACCACGTCCCCCTTAGAATGGAGGGTACGCATTTCTCCACAATCGCTTCAGCATTTACTGTGTGCAGCATTTATGCTAATGGCCCTTCTGGCTGCTGTGAGCTGATAGGTTTTTGTAATCTGGGTTTGCATGTCTTTGAAAATTCGTAAAACTCATCATTTCTCTCCACCGTTTTCTTTTCTGTTAAAAAAAAAGGAAACAATTGGGAGTACAATACAACTCTTGAAATTGTCTTCTTGGAAGGTGGCCCTCTTTTGAATTTTTTGGTCGATTTTCCACCCCAGAATTGTTTTAGATAGCAGGTGTCATTTACCGAAATGCAGTTTGGCGAATATTTTGTGACCTTTAGCAATGGGTTTAAAGCTGCTGTTGTGGGAAGTGGCCTCAAGGAGGCAGCATTTCTCCATTCCCAAAGCTGGGTACTAGGGCAGCAGAGCCTTTCTGGAAGTCATGTTCCTAGGTTGTAAATTACATTGGAATGTGCATGGAGAAACCCCCATAAGTTTATGTCTCATTATTTCTTCTTGGTTTTAATTTTTTTTTTATTTGGGATAAAGCTTAGAATATTGTTTGTCCTAGGTGTACACAATCTGGTCCATTTGTTCATTATATATGTGTATTCAAGTACAGATCCTCTTCCCATGTAAAATGTTACAGAGGGTTCCGCAGACCTCCCTTGCTATATGGTCGGTCTTTTCGAGATATGTATATAATATGCGTTTGTATACATATAGTAACACTAATCTTAATTTATCCATTCCCCCCACCTTTCCTTTTAGATGAGCCTAGTTTGTTTTCTAAGTCTGTGAGTGTCTTTCTCTGTGGAAATATGTTCATTTGTGTCAGTTATTAGATAACGCCTATACGTGATATCATAGAATATAGGTCTTTTGCTTTCCGACTTACCTCATGTTTCGTGATTATCTCCAGACTCATTTGTGGTGCCTCAGAGAGCAATGGTTCATTGTTTTCCATGGCTAATATTCCATTGTGTACATGGACCACTTCTTCTTTATCCATTCACCTCTTGTTGGACATTTTGATTGCTTCAATGTCTTGGCTATTGTGAATAAGGCTGCACTGCAGCTTTTTCGGTCTGTGTCTTCTCGATTCTTGTCTTCTCAGGTGAGAGGTCCAATGGTGCGCCTGCTGGATTGAATGGTACCTCCATTTTTACTTTTAAACACAGCTCCTTTCTGTTCTCATTATTGCCTGTTACCCCTTTACGTCTCACCAGCAGGTAGAGGGTACAAAGTTCTCTAAAACCCCTTCAGCATTTATCGTTTGTAGACTTTTTGCTGATTGTCAGGCGACTGGGGTAGGTTGAAACTTTTTGTAGATTAGATTGCATGGGTCTAACACTCCCTGAGGTTGAGATTTTATCCATTTCCCTTTTTTTTAAAAAAGAGCGTGAGTAAAACTTAACTCTTCATACTCTCTTCTTGAAACATTTGCCTGTTTTGAGTTTTTTCGTCCTTTCCCTACTTCAGCACAATTTTTTAGGGCAGGTGTCCTTTAAAGCCCTGAGTCCTTGTGAATGTTAAGTGACCATTAGCTGTGAGTTTAAAGCTGTTCTTGCAGGAAACGGCCACAAGGTGGCAGCCTTTCCCCGTTACCAAATTTGGTTACTAGGGAAACAGAGCCTTAATGGAAGTGGTGTTCTAGGTTGTAAATTAGAATGGAATGTGCCAGGAGAAAGCCCTTTAAGTTTATGTCCTATTACTTCTTGTTCATAGTTGTAATTTACTTTTTATTTTTTATCCCAGCAAATATGACTACAATGGTTTGTTTGTTCTAGGTGTGCAAGATGTGGTTCTTTCACACATATACATGTATCTATTCTTCCTCGCATCCTTTTCCCACGTAGGTCATGACACAATGTTGAGTAGTCTTCCCCTGGTCTTCCGTACGTCTTTGGTGGTTATATATTTCACCTGGTTTGTATATCTCTGTTAACCCCAATATGGTAATGTATCCAATCCTCATCCCTTTCTATGGGGTGAACCATAAGTTTTTTAATGAATCTGCGATTGCCTTTCTCTGTGGAAATATCTTCATTGGTATCAATTTTTAAGTAACTCCTAAAAGTGATGTGATAGGATATGTGTCTTTTGCTTTCTCACTTACTATAGGAGGCGTGATTACGTCTGGACTCATCTATGGTGCTTGCAAATGGCATTGTTTCATTTTTTTCACTAGCGAATATTCCATCTGTACATGGAGGAGTTCTTCTTTGTCCCCCCATCTGTTGGTGGACTTTTTGGTTACTTCCATATCTTGGCTATTTTAATACTGTGCAATGCAGATTTGCCTGCCTGTGTCTTTCCAATTATCTCTTCCTGGATTATAGGTCGAGGAGTGGGCCTGATGGATCATATGGTAGATCGATGTTTACCTTTGTAAGGCACCTCCATTCTGTTCTCATTCGTGGCCCTTTCCAACTTACGTCCCACTTGAACTTGAGGGTATGCATTTCTCCACAACGCCTTCAGCATTTATTGTTTGTAGTTTTCTTGCTAATGGTTATTCTGACAAGTGTGAGCTGATACCTCTCTGTGCTTGAATTCGAATGTGCCACATGATCCGTTGAAGTTGAGCTTTAAGGCATGTCCTTTTTATTTTTCAAGCTGTGATTACCCCTTAGTTCTTCAAAGTGTTCTCTTTAAGTATGTGTCACATTTTGAAATGTTTTGGCCATTACGTCCCTCAAGACATTTTGAGGGCAGGTTTCATTTACAGTTCTGCAGTACTTGTTCCTATGAAATGACCATTAGCACAGGCTTTAAAGCCGCTTTGGCAGGTAACTGCCAGAGGACGGCAGCCTCTCTATGTCCCCCACCCTGGTAACTAGGGAAAAGCCCTTGCGGCCTGTGGTGTTTCTCGGTTATAAATTAGAGTGGAGTGTGCCCGGACAAACCCACACAAGCTGATGTCTCCTTACTTTTGTTGGATTTTGAAATTTAATTTTTATTTTTTATTGGAGTAATTTTCCACTGTGTACGTGGACCACTTCTACTTTGTGCATTCCTCGGTTGATGGACATTTTCATTGCTTCCAAGTGTTGGCTATGGTAAATATTGTTGGAGTGCAGGATTGCCAGCCTGTGACTTTTGGATTCTCATTTTCTCAGGTGATAGGCCCAGCAGTGGGTGTGATTGATTGACTGCTAGCACCGTGTTTCCCTTTTCAAAGCACCTTCTTTGTGTTTTCATTAGTGGCTCTTACCACGTCCCCCTTAGAATAGAGGGTACGCATTTCTCCACAATCGCTTCAGCATTTATTGTGTGCAGCATTTATGCTAATGGCCCTTCTGGCTGCTGTGAGCTGATAGGTTTTTGTAATCTGGGTTTGCATGTCTTTGAAAATTCGTAAAACTCATCATTTCTCTCGACCGTTTTCTTTTCCGTTAAAAAAAAGGAAACAATTGGGAGTACAATACAACTCTTGAAATTGTCGTCTTGGAAGGTGGCCCTCTTTTGAATTTTTTGGTCGATTTTCCACCCCTGAATTGTTTTAGAGAGCAGGTGTCATTTACCGAAATGCAGTTTGGCGAATATTTTGTGACCTTTAGGAATGGGTTTAAAGCTGCTGTTGTGGGAAGTGGCCTCAAGGAGGCAGCATTTCTCCATTCCCAAAGCTGGGTACTAGGGCAGCAGAGCCTTTCTGGAAGTCATGTTCCTAGGTTGTAAATTACATTGGAATGTGCATGGAGAAACCCCCATAAGTTTATGTCTCATTATTTCTTCTTGGTTTTAATTTTTTTTTTTTTATTTGGGGTAAAGCTTATAATATTGTTTGTCCTAGGTGTACACAATCTGGTCCATTTGTACATTATATATGTGTATTCAAGTACAGATCCTCTTCCCATGTAAAATGTTACAGAGGGTTCCGCAGACCTCCCTTGCTATATGGTCGGTCTTTTCAAGATATGTATATAATATGCGTTTGTATACATATAGTAACACTAATCTTAATTTATCCATTCCCCCCACCTTTCCTTTCAGATGAGCATAGTTTGTTTTCTAAGTCTGTGAGTGTCTTTCTCTGTGGAAATATGTTCATTTGTGTCAGTTATTAGATAACGCCTATAAGTGATATCATAGAATATAGGTCTTTTGCTTTCTGACTTACCTCATGTTTCATGATTATCTCCAGACTTATTTGTGGTGCCTCAGAGAGCAATGGTTCATTGTTTTCCATGGCTAATATTCCATTGTGTACATGGACCACTTCTTCTTTATCCATTCACCTCTTGTTGGATATTTTGATTGCTTCACTGTCTTGGCTATTGTGAATAAGGCTGCACTGCAGCTTTTGCGGCCTGTGTCTTCTCGATTCTTGTCTTCTCAGGTGAGAGGTCCAATGGTGCGCCTGCTGGATTGAATGGTACCTCCATTTTTACTTTTAAACACAGCTCCTTTCTGTTCTCATTATTGCCTGTTACCCCTTTACGTCTCACCAGCAGGTAGAGGGTACAAAGTTCTCTAAAACCCCTTCAGCATTTATCGTTTGTAGACTTTTTGCTGATGGTCAGTCGACTGGGGTAAGTTGAAACTTTTTGTAGATTAGATTGCATGGGTCTAACACTCCCTGAGGTTGAGATTTTATCCATTTCCCTTTTTTTTTAAAAAGAGCGTGAGTAAAACTTAACTCTTCATACTCTCTTCTTGAAACATTTGCCTGTTTTGAGTTTTTTCGTCCTTTCCCTACTTCAGCACAATTTTTTAGGGCAGGTGTCCTTTAAAGCCCTAAGTCCTTCTGAATGTTAAGTGACCATTAGCTGTGAGTTTAAAGCTGTTCTTGCAGGAAACGGCCACAAGGTGGCAGCCTTTCCCCGTTACCAAATTTGGTTACTAGGAAAACAGAGCCTTAATGGAAGTGGTGTTCTAGGTTGTAAATTAGAATGGAATGTGCCAGGAGAAAGCCCTTTAAGTTTATGTCCTATTACTTCTTGTTCATAGTTGTAATTTACTTTTTATTTTTTATCCCAGCAAATATGACTACAATGGTTTGTTTGTTCTAGGTGTGCAAGATGTGGTTCTTTCACACATATACATGTATCTATTCTTCCTCGCATCCTTTTCCCACGTAGGTCATGACACAATGTTGAGTAGTCTTCCCCTGGTCTTCCGTACGTCTTTGGTGGTTATATATTTCACCTGGTTTGTATATCTCTGTTAACCCCAATATGGTAATGTATCCAATCCTCATCCCTTTCTATGGGGTGAACCATAAGTTTTTTAATGAATCTGCGATTGCCTTTCTCTGTGGAAATATCTTCATTGGTATCAATTTTTAAGTAACTCCTAAAAGTGATGTGATAGGATATGTGTCTTTTGCTTTCTCACTTACTATAGGAGGCGTGATTAAGTCTGGACTCATCTATGGTGCTTGCAAATGGCATTGTTTCATTTTTTTCACTAGCGAATATTCCATCTGTACATGGAGGAGTTCTTCTTTGTCCCCCCATCTGTTGGTGGACTTTTTGGTTACTTCCATATCTTGGCTATTTTAATACTGTGCAATGCAGATTTGCCTGCCTGTGTCTTTCCAATTATCTCTTCTTAGATTATAGGTCGAGGAGTGGGCCTGCTGGATCATATGGTAGATCGATGTTTACCTTTGTAAGGCACCTCCATTCTGTTCTCATTCGTGGCCCTTTCCAACTTACGTCCCACTTGAACTTGAGGGTATGCATTTCTCCACAACGCCTTCAGCATTTATTGTTTGTAGTTTTCTTGCTGATGGTTATTCTGACAAGTGTGAGCTGATACCTCTCTGTGCTTGAATTCGAATGTGCCACATGATCCGTTGAAGTTGAGCTTTAAGGCATGTCCTTTTTTATTTTTCAAGCTGTGATTACCCCTTAGTTCTTCAAAGTGTTCTCTTTAAGTATGTGTCACATTTTGAAATGTTTTGGCCATTACCTCCCTCAAGACATTTTGAGGGCAGGTTTCATTTACAGTTCTACAGTACTTGTTCCTATGAAATGACCATTAGCACAGGCTTTAAAGCCGCTTTGGCAGGTAACTGCCAGAGGACGGCAGCCTCTCTATGTCCCCCAACCTGGTAACTAGGGAAAAACCCTTGCGGCCTGTGGTGTTTCTCGGTTATAAATTAGAGTGGAGTGTGCCCGGACAAACCCACACAAGCTGATGTCTCCTTACTTTTGTTGGATTTTGAAATTTAATTTTTATTTTTTTTGGAGTAATTTTCCACTGTGTACGTGGACCACTTCTACTTTGTGCATTCCTCGGTTGATGGACATTTTCATTGCTTCCAAGTGTTGGCTATGGTAAATATTGTTGGAGTGCAGGATTGCCAGCCTGTGACTTTTGGATTCTCATTTTCTCAGGTGATAGGCCCAGCAGTGGGTGTGATTGATTGACTGCTAGCACCGTGTTTCCCTTTTCAAAGCACCTTCTTTGTGTTTTCATTAGTGGCTCTTACCACGTCCCCCTTAGACTCGAGGGTACGCATTTCTCCACAATCACTTCAGCATTTATTGTGTGCAGCATTTATGCTAATGGCCCTTCTGGCTGCTGTGAGCTGATAGGTTTTTGTAATCTGGGTTTGCATGTCTTTGAAAATTCGTAAAACTCATCATTTCTCTCCACCGTTTTCTTTTCTGTTAAAAAAAAGTAAACAATTGGGAGTACAATACAAGTCTTGAAATTGTCGTCTTGGAAGGTGGCCCTCTTTTGAATTTTTTGGTCGATTTTCCACCCCAGAATTGTTTTAGAGAGCAGGTGTCATTTACCGAAATGCAGTTTGGCGAATATTTTGTGACCTTTAGGAATGGGTTTAAAGCTGCTGTTGTGGGAAGTGGCCTCAAGGAGGCAGCATTTCTCCATTCCCAAAGCTGGGTACTAGGGCAGCAGAGCCTTTCTGGAAGTCATGTTCCTAGGTTGTAAATTACATTGGAATGTGCATGGAGAAACCCCCATAAGTTTATGTCTCATTATTTCTTCTTGGTTTTAATTTTTTTTTTTTTATTTGGGGTAAAGCTTAGAATATTGTTTGTCCTAGGTGTACACAATCTGGTCCATTTGTACATTATATATGTGTATTCAAGTACAGATCCTCTTCCCATGTAAAATGTTACAGACGGTTCCGCAGACCTCCCTTGCTATATGGTCGGTCTTTTCGAGATATGTATATAATATGCGTTTGTATACATATAGTAACACTAATCTTAATTTATCCATTCCCCCCACTTTTCCTTTTAGATGAGCATAGTTTGTTTTCTAAGTCTGTGAGTGTCTTTCTCTGTGGAAATATGTTCATTTGTGTCAGTTATTAGATAACGCCTATAAGTGATATCATAGAATATAGGTCTTTTGCTTTCCGACTTACCTCATTTTTCATGATTATCTCCAGACTCATTTGTGGTGCCTCAGAGAGCAATGGTTCATTGTTTTCCATGGCTAATATTCCATTGTGTACATGGACCACTTCTTCTTTATCCATTCACCTCTTGTTGGATATTTTGATTGCTTCACTGTCTTGGCTATTGTGAATAAGGCTGCACTGCAGGTTTTTCGGTCTGTGTCTTCTCGATTCTTGTCTTCTCAGGTGAGAGGTCCAATGGTGCGCCTGCTGGATTGAATGCTACCTCCATTTTTACGTTTAAAGACAGCTCCTTTCTTTTCTCACTATTGGCTGTTACCCCTTTACGTCTCACCAGCAGGTAGAGGGTACACAGTTCTCTAAAACCCCTTCAGCATTTATTGTTCGTAGACTTTTTGCTGATGGTCAGTCGACTGGTGTAAGTTGAAACTTTTTGTAGATTACATTGCATGGGTCTAACACTCCCCGAGGTTGAGCTGTTATCCATTTTCCGTTTTTTTTAAAAGAGCATGAGTAAAACTTAACTCTTCATACTCTTTTCTTGAAACATTTGCCTGTTTTGAATTTCTTGTCCATTCCGTACTTCAGCACAATTTTTTAGGGCAGGTGTCCTTTACAGCCCTTAGCCCTTGTGGATGTTAAGTGAACATTAGCTGTGACTTTAAAGCTGCTCTTGCAGGAAACGGCCACAAGGTGGCAGCATTTCTCCTTTACCAAATTTGGTTACTAGGGAAACAGAGCCTTAATGGAAGTAGTGTTCTAGGTTGTAAATTAGAATGGAATGTGCCAGGAAAAAACCCTTTAAGGTTATGTCTCATTACTTCTTGTTCATAGTTGTAATTTACTTTTGATTTTTTATCCCAGCAAATATGACTACAATGGTTTGTTTGTTCTAGGTGTGCAAGATGTGGTTCTTTCACACATATACATGTATCTATTCTTCCTCACATCCTTTTCCCACGTAAGTCATGACACAGTGTTGAGTAGTCTTCTCCTGGTCTTCCGTACGTCTTTGGTGGTTATATATTTCACATGGTTTGTATATCTCTGTTAACCCCAATATGGTAATGTATCCAATCCTCATCCCTTTCTATGGGGTGAACAATAAGTTTTTTAATGAATCTGCGATTGCCTTTCTCTGTGCAAATATCTTCATTGGTATCAATTTTTAAGTAACTCCTAAAAGTGATGTGATAGGATATGTGTCTTTTGCTTTCTCACTTACTACAGGAGGCGTGATTACGTCTAGACTCATCTATGGTGCTTGCAAATGGCATTGTTTCATTTTTTCCCCAACGAATATTCCATCTGTACATGGAGGAGTTCTTCTTTGTCCCCCCATGTGTTGGTGGATTTTTTGGTTACTTCCATATCTTGGCTATTGTAATACTGTGCAATGCAAATTTGCCTGCCTGTGTCTTTCCAATTCTCTCTTCTTAGATTATAGGTCGAGGAGTGGGCCTGCTGGATCATATGGTAGATCGATGCTTACCTTTGTAAGGCACCTCCATTCTGTTCTCATTCATGGCCCTTTCCAACTTACGTCCCACTTGAAGTTGACGGTATGCATTTCTCCACAACACCTTCAGCATTCATTGTTTGTAGTTTTCTTGCTGATGGTTATTCTGACAAGTGTGAGCTGATACATCTCTGTGCTTGAATTCGAATGTGCCACATGATCCGTTGAAGTTGAGCTTTAAGGCATGTCCGTTTTATTTTTCAAGCTGTGATTACCCCTTAGTTCTTCAAAGTGTTCTCTTTAAGTATGTGTCACATTTTGAAATGTTTTGGCCATTACCTCCCTCAAGACATTTTGAGGGCAGGTTTCATTTACAGTTCTGCAGTACTTGTTCCTATGAAATGACCATTAGCACAGGCTTTAAAGCCGCTTTGGCAGGTAACTGCCAAAGGGCGGCAGCCTCTCTATGTCCCCCACCCTGGTAACTAGGGAAAAGCCCTTGCCGCCTGTGGTGTTTCTCGGTTATAAATTAGAGTGGAGTGTACCCGGACACACCCACACAAGCTGATGTCTCCTTACTTTTGTTGGATTTTGAAATTTTATTTTTATTTTTTATTGGAGTAATTTTCCACTGTGTACGTGGACCACTTCTACTTTGTGCATTCCTCGGTTGATGGACATTTTCATTGCTTCCAAGTGTTGGCTATGGTAAATATTTTTGGAGTGCACGATTGCCAGCCTGTGACTTTGTGATAGACCCAGCAGTGGGTGTGATTGATTGCCTGCTAACACCGTGTTTCCCTTTTCAAAGCACCTTCTTTGTGTTTTCATTAGTGGCTCTTACCACGTCCCCCTTAGAATGGAGGGTACATATTTCTCCACAATCGCATCAGCATTTATTGTGTGCAGCATTTATGCTAATGGCCCTTCTGGCTGCTGTGAGGTGATAGTTTTTTGTAATCTGGGTTTGCATGTCTTTGAAAATTCATAAAACTCATCATTTCTCTCCACCGTTTTCTTTTCCGTTAAAAAAAAGGAAACAATTGGGAGTACAATACAACTCTTGAAATTGTCGTCTTGGAAGGTGGCCCTCTTTTGAATTTTTTGGTCGATTTTCCACCCCAGAATTGTTTTAGAGAGCAGGTGTCATTTACCGAGATGCAGTTTGGCGAATATTTTGTGACCTTTAGGAATGGGTTTAAAGCTGCTGTTGTGGGAAGTGGCCTCAAGGAAGCAGCATTTCTGCATTCCCAAAGCTGGGTACTAGGGCAGCAGAGCCTTTCTGGAAGTCATGTTCCTAGGTTGTAAATTACATTGGAATGTGCATGGAGAAACCCCCATAAGTTTATGTCTCATTATTTCTTCTTGGTTTTAAATTTTTTTTTTTATTTGGGGTAAAGCTTAGAATATTGTTTGTCCTAGGTGTACACAATCTGGTCCATTTGTACATTATATATGTGTATTCAAGTACAGATCCTCTTCCCATGTAAAATGTCACAGAGGGTTCCGCAGACCTCCCTTGCTATATGGTCGGTCTTTTCGAGATATGTATATAATATGCGTTTGTATACATATAGTAACACTAATCTTAATTTATCCATTCCCCCCACCTTTCCTTTTAGATGAGCCTAGTTTGTTTTCTAAGTCTGTGAGTGTCTTTCTCTGTGGAAATATGTTCATTTGTGTCAGTTATTAGATAACGCCTATAAGTGATATCATAGAATATAGGTCTTTTGCTTTCTGACTTACCTCATGTTTCATGATTATCTCCAGACTCATTTGTGGTGCCTCAGAGAGCAATGGTTCATTGTTTTCCATGGCTAATATTCCATTGTGTACATGGACCACTTCTTCTTTATCCATTCACCTCTTGTTGGATATTTTGATTGCTTCACTGTCTTGGCTATTGTGAATAAGGCTGCACTGCAGGTTTTTCGGTCTGTGTCTTCTCGATTCTTGTCTTCTCAGGTGAGAGGTCCAATGGTGCCCCTGCTGGATTGAATGCTACCTCCATTTTTACGTTTAAACACAGCTCCTTTCTTTTCTCACTATTGGCCGTTACCCCTTTACGTCTCACCAGCAGGTAGAGGGTACACAGTTCTCTAAAACCCCTTCAGCATTTATTGTTCGTAGACTTTTTGCTGATGGTCAGTCGACTGGTGTAAGTTGAAACTTTTTGTAGATTAGATTGCATGGGTCTAACACTCCCTGAGGTTGAGCTGTTATCCATTTTCCTTTTTTTTTCAAAGAGTGTGAGTAAAACTTAACTCTTCATACTCTCTTCTTGAAACATTTGCCTGTTTTGAATTTTTTGTCCATTCCCTACTTCAGCACAATTTTTTAGGGCAGGTGTCCTTTACAGCCCTTAGCCCTTGTGAATGTTAAGTGAACATTAGCTGTGACTTTAAAGCTGCTCTTGCAGGAAACGGCCACAAGGTGGCAGCATTTCTCCTTTACCAAATTTGGTTACTAGGGAAACACAGCCTTAAGGGAAGTGGTGTTCTAGGTTGTAAATTAGAATGGAATGTGCCAGGAAAAAACCCTTTAAGGTTATGTCTCATTACTTCTTGTTCATAGTTGTAATTTACATTTGATTTTTTATCCCAGCAAATATGACTACAATGGTTTGTTTGTTCTAGGTGTGCAAGATGTGGTTCTTTCACACATATACATGTATCTATTCTTCCTTACATCCTTTTCCCACGTAGGTCATGACACAATGTTGAGTAGTCTTCTCCTGGTCTTCCGTACGTCGTTGGTGGTTATATATTTCACATGGTTTGTATATCTCTGTTAACCCCAATATGGTAATGTATCCAAACCTCACCCCTTTCTATGGGGTGAACCATAAGTTTTTTAATGAATCTGCGATTGCCTTTCTCTGTGGAAATATCTTCATTGGTATCAATTTTTAAGTAACTCCTAAAAGTGATGTGATAGGATATGTGTCTTTTGCTTTCTCACTTACTATAGGAGGCGTGATTACGTCTGGACTCATCTATGGTGCTTGCAAATGGCATTGTTTCATTTTTTTCACTAGCGAATATTCCATCTATACATGGAGGAGTTCTTCTTTGTCCTCCCATCTGTTGGTGGACTTTTTGGTTACTTCCATATCTTTGCTATTGTAATACTGTGCAATGCAGATTTGCCTGCCTGTGTCTTTCCAATTCTCTCTTCTTAGATTATAGATCGAGGAGTGGGCCTGCTGGATCATATGGTAGATCGATGTTTACCTTTGTAAGGAACCTCCATTCTGTTCTCATTCGTGGCCCTTTCCAACTTATGTCCCACTTGAACTTGAGGGTATGCATTTCTCCACAACGCCTTCAGCATTTATTGTTTGTAGTTTCCTTGCTGATGGTTATTCTGACAAGTGTGAGCTGATACCTCTCTGTGCTTGAATTCGAATGTGCCACATGATCCGTTGAAGTTGAACTTTAAGGCATGTCCTTTTTATTTTTCAAGCTGTGATTACCCCTTAGTTCTTCAAAGTGTTCTCTTTAAGTATGTGTCACATTTTGAAATGTTTTGGCCATTACCTCCCTCAAGACATTTTGAGGGCAGGTTTCATTTACAGTTCTGCAGTACTTGTTCCTATGAAATGACCATTAGCACAGGCTTTAAAGCCGCTTTGGCAGGTAACTGCCAGAGGACGGCAGCCTTTCTATGTCCCCCACCCTGGTAACTAGGGAAAAGCCCTTGCGGCCTGTGGTGTTTCTCGGTTATAAGTTAGAGTGGAGTCTGCCCGGCCAAACCCATACAAGCTGATGTCTCCTTACTTTTGTTGGATTTTGAAATTTAATTTTTATTTTTTATTGGAGTAATTTTCCACTGTGTACGTGGACCACTTCTACTTTGTGCATTCCTCGGTTGATGGACATTTTCATTGCTTCCAAGTGTTGGCTATGGTAAATATTGTTGGAGTGCAGGATTGCCAGCCTGTGACTTTTGGATTCTCATTTTCTCAGGTGATAGGCCCAGCAGTGGGTGTGATTGATTGACTGCTAGCACCGTGTTTCCCTTTTCAAAGCACCTTCTTTGTGTTTTCATTAGTGGCTCTTACCACGTCCCCCTTAGAATGGAGGGTACGCATTTCTCCACAATCGCTTCAGCATTTATTGTGTGCAGCATTAATGCTAATGGCCCTTCTGGCTGCTGTGAGCTGATAGGTTTTTGTAATCTGGGTTTGCATGTCTTTGAAAATTCGTAAAACTCATCATTTCTCTCCACCGTTTTCTTTTCCGTTAAAAAAAGGAAACAATTGGGAGTACAATACAACTCTTGAAATTGTCGTCTTGGAAGGTGGCCCTCTTTTGAATTTTTTGGTCGATTTTCCACCCCTGAATTGTTTTAGAGAGCAGGTGTCATTTACCGAAATGCAGTTTGGCGAATATTTTGTGACCTTTAGGAATGGGTTTAAAGCTGCTGTTGTGGGAAGTGGCCTCAAGGAGGCAGCATTTCTCCATTCCCAAAGCTGGGTACTAGGGCAGCAGAGCCTTTCTGGAAGTCATGTTCCTAGGTTGTAAATTACATTGGAATGTGCATGGAGAAACCCCCATAAGTTTATGTCTCATTATTTCTTCTTGGTTTTAATTTTTTTTTTTTTATTTGGGGTAAAGCTTATAATATTGTTTGTCCTAGGTGTACACAATCTGGTCCATTTGTACATTATATATGTGTATTCAAGTACAGATCCTCTTCCCATGTAAAATGTTACAGAGGGTTCCGCAGACCTCCCTTGCTATATGGTCGGTCTTTTCAAGATATGTATATAATATGCGTTTGTATACATATAGTAACACTAATCTTAATTTATCCATTCCCCCCACCTTTCCTTTCAGATGAGCATAGTTTGTTTTCTAAGTCTGTGAGTGTCTTTCTCTGTGGAAATATGTTCATTTGTGTCAGTTATTAGATAACGCCTATAAGTGATATCATAGAATATAGGTCTTTTGCTTTCTGACTTACCTCATGTTTCATGATTATCTCCAGACTCATTTGTGGTGCGTCAGAGAGCAATGGTTCATTGTTTTCCATGGCTAATATTCCATTGTGTACATGGACCACTTCTTCTTTATCCATTCACCTCTTGTTGGACATTTTGATTGCTTCACTGTCTTGGCTATTGTGAATAAGGCTGCACTGCAGCTTTTGCGGCCTGTGTTTTCTCGATTCTTGTCTTCTCAGGTGAGAGGTCCAATGGTGCGCCTGCTGGATTGAATGGTACCTCCATTTTTACTTTTAAACACAGCTCCTTTCTGTTCTCATTATTGCCTGTTACCCCTTTACGTCTCACCAGCAGGTAGAGGGTACAAAGTTCTCTAAAACCCCTTCAGCATTTATCGTTTGTAGACTTTTTGCTGATGGTCAGGCGACTGGGGTAGGTTGAAACTTTTTGTAGATTAGATTGCATGGGTCTAACACTCCCTGAGGTTGAGATTTTATCCATTTCCCTTTTTTTTAAAAAAGAGCGTGAGTAAAACTTAACTCTTCATACTCTCTTCTTGAAACATTTGCCTGTTTTGAGTTTTTTCGTCCTTTCCCTACTTCAGCACAATTTTTTAGGGCAGGTGTCCTTTAAAGCCCTGAGTCCTTGTGAATGTTAAGTGACCATTAGCTGTGAGTTTAAAGCTGTTCTTGCAGGAAACGGCCACAAGGTGGCAGCCTTTCCCCGTTACCAAATTTGGTTACTAGGGAAACAGAGCCTTAATGGAAGTGGTGTTCTAGGTTGTAAATTAGAATGGAATGTGCCAGGAGAAAGCCCTTTAAGTTTATGTCCTATTACTTCTTGTTCATAGTTGTAATTTACTTTTTATTTTTTATCCCAGCAAATATGACTACAATGGTTTGTTTGTTCTAGGTGTGCAAGATGTGGTTCTTTCACACATATACATGTATCTATTCTTCCTCGCATCCTTTTCCCACGTAGGTCATGACACAATGTTGAGTAGTCTTCCCCTGGTCTTCCGTACGTCTTTGGTGGTTATATATTTCACCTGGTTTGTATATCTCTGTTAACCCCAATATGGTAATGTATCCAATCCTCATCCCTTTCTATGGGGTGAACCATAAGTTTTTTAATGAATCTGCGATTGCCTTTCTCTGTGGAAATATCTTCATTGGTATCAATTTTTAAGTAACTCCTAAAAGTGATGTGATAGGATATGTGTCTTTTGCTTTCTCACTTACTATAGGAGGCGTGATTACGTCTGGACTCATCTATGGTGCTTGCAAATGGCATTGTTTCATTTTTTTCACTAGCGAATATTCCATCTGTACATGGAGGAGTTCTTCTTTGTCCCCCCATCTGTTGGTGGACTTTTTGGTTACTTCCATATCTTGGCTATTTTAATACTGTGCAATGCAGATTTGCCTGCCTGTGTCTTTCCAATTATCTCTTCCTGGATTATAGGTCGAGGAGTGGGCCTGATGGATCATATGGTAGATCGATGTTTACCTTTGTAAGGCACCTCCATTCTGTTCTCATTCGTGGCCCTTTCCAACTTACGTCCCACTTGAACTTGAGGGTATGCATTTCTCCACAACGCCTTCAGCATTTATTGTTTGTAGTTTTCTTGCTAATGGTTATTCTGACAAGTGTGAGCTGATACCTCTCTGTGCTTGAATTCGAATGTGCCACATGATCCGTTGAAGTTGAGCTTTAAGGCATGTCCTTTTTATTTTTCAAGCTGTGATTACCCCTTAGTTCTTCAAAGTGTTCTCTTTAAGTATGTGTCACATTTTGAAATGTTTTGGCCATTACGTCCCTCAAGACATTTTGAGGGCAGGTTTCATTTACAGTTCTGCAGTACTTGTTCCTATGAAATGACCATTAGCACAGGCTTTAAAGCCGCTTTGGCAGGTAACTGCCAGAGGACGGCAGCCTCTCTATGTCCCCCACCCTGGTAACTAGGGAAAAGCCCTTGCGGCCTGTGGTGTTTCTCGGTTATAAATTAGAGTGGAGTGTGCCCGGACAAACCCACACAAGCTGATGTCTCCTTACTTTTGTTGGATTTTGAAATTTAATTTTTATTTTTTATTGGAGTAATTTTCCACTGTGTACGTGGACCACTTCTAATTTGTGCATTCCTCGGTTGATGGACATTTTCATTGCTTCCAAGTGTTGGCTATGGTAAATATTGTTGGAGTGCAGGATTGCCAGCCTGTGACTTTTGGATTCTCATTTTCTCAGGTGATAGGCCCAGCAGTGGGTGTGATTGATTGACTGCTAGCACCGTGTTTCCCTTTTCAAAGCACCTTCTTTGTGTTTTCATTAGTGGCTCTTACCACGTCCCCCTTAGAATAGAGGGTACGCATTTCTCCACAATCGCTTCAGCATTTATTGTGTGCAGCATTTATGCTAATGGCCCTTCTGGCTGCTGTGAGCTGATAGGTTTTTGTAATCTGGGTTTGCATGTCTTTGAAAATTCGTAAAACTCATCATTTCTCTCGACCGTTTTCTTTTCCGTTAAAAAAAAGGAAACAATTGGGAGTACAATACAACTCTTGAAATTGTCGTCTTGGAAGGTGGCCCTCTTTTGAATTTTTTGGTCGATTTTCCACCCCTGAATTGTTTTAGAGAGCAGGTGTCATTTACCGAAATGCAGTTTGGCGAATATTTTGTGACCTTTAGGAATGGGTTTAAAGCTGCTGTTGTGGGAAGTGGCCTCAAGGAGGCAGCATTTCTCCATTCCCAAAGCTGGGTACTAGGGCAGCAGAGCCTTTCTGGAAGTCATGTTCCTAGGTTGTAAATTACATTGGAATGTGCATGGAGAAACCCCCATAAGTTTATGTCTCATTATTTCTTCTTGGTTTTAATTTTTTTTTTTTTTATTTGGGGTAAAGCTTATAATATTGTTTGTCCTAGGTGTACACAATCTGGTCCATTTGTACATTATATATGTGTATTCAAGTACAGATCCTCTTCCCATGTAAAATGTTACAGAGGGTTCCGCAGACCTCCCTTGCTATATGGTCGGTCTTTTCAAGATATGTATATAATATGCGTTTGTATACATATAGTAACACTAATCTTAATTTATCCATTCCCCCCACCTTTCCTTTCAGATGAGCATAGTTTGTTTTCTAAGTCTGTGAGTGTCTTTCTCTGTGGAAATATGTTCATTTGTGTCAGTTATTAGATAACGCCTATAAGTGATATCATAGAATATAGGTCTTTTGCTTTCTGACTTACCTCATGTTTCATGATTATCTCCAGACTCATTTGTGGTGCGTCAGAGAGCAATGGTTCATTGTTTTCCATGGCTAATATTCCATTGTGTACATGGACCACTTCTTCTTTATCCATTCACCTCTTGTTGGACATTTTGATTGCTTCACTGTCTTGGCTATTGTGAATAAGGCTGCACTGCAGCTTTTGCGGCCTGTGTTTTCTCGATTCTTGTCTTCTCAGGTGAGAGGTCCAATGGTGCGCCTGCTGGATTGAATGGTACCTCCATTTTTACTTTTAAACACAGCTCCTTTCTGTTCTCATTATTGCCTGTTACCCCTTTACGTCTCACCAGCAGGTAGAGGGTACAAAGTTCTCTAAAACCCCTTCAGCATTTATCGTTTGTAGACTTTTTGCTGATGGTCAGGCGACTGGGGTAGGTTGAAACTTTTTGTAGATTAGATTGCATGGGTCTAACACTCCCTGAGGTTGAGATTTTATCCATTTCCCTTTTTTTTAAAAAAGAGCGTGAGTAAAACTTAACTCTTCATACTCTCTTCTTGAAACATTTGCCTGTTTTGAGTTTTTTCGTCCTTTCCCTACTTCAGCACAATTTTTTAGGGCAGGTGTCCTTTAAAGCCCTGAGTCCTTGTGAATGTTAAGTGACCATTAGCTGTGAGTTTAAAGCTGTTCTTGCAGGAAACGGCCACAAGGTGGCAGCCTTTCCCCGTTACCAAATTTGGTTACTAGGGAAACAGAGCCTTAATGGAAGTGGTGTTCTAGGTTGTAAATTAGAATGGAATGTGCCAGGAGAAAGCCCTTTAAGTTTATGTCCTATTACTTCTTGTTCATAGTTGTAATTTACTTTTTATTTTTTATCCCAGCAAATATGACTACAATGGTTTGTTTGTTCTAGGTGTGCAAGATGTGGTTCTTTCACACATATACATGTATCTATTCTTCCTCGCATCCTTTTCCCACGTAGGTCATGACACAATGTTGAGTAGTCTTCCCCTGGTCTTCCGTACGTCTTTGGTGGTTATATATTTCACCTGGTTTGTATATCTCTGTTAACCCCAATATGGTAATGTATCCAATCCTCATCCCTTTCTATGGGGTGAACCATAAGTTTTTTAATGAATCTGCGATTGCCTTTCTCTGTGGAAATATCTTCATTGGTATCAATTTTTAAGTAACTCCTAAAAGTGATGTGATAGGATATGTGTCTTTTGCTTTCTCACTTACTATAGGAGGCGTGATTACGTCTGGACTCATCTATGGTGCTTGCAAATGGCATTGTTTCATTTTTTTCACTAGCGAATATTCCATCTGTACATGGAGGAGTTCTTCTTTGTCCCCCCATCTGTTGGTGGACTTTTTGGTTACTTCCATATCTTGGCTATTTTAATACTGTGCAATGCAGATTTGCCTGCCTGTGTCTTTCCAATTATCTCTTCCTGGATTATAGGTCGAGGAGTGGGCCTGATGGATCATATGGTAGATCGATGTTTACCTTTGTAAGGCACCTCCATTCTGTTCTCATTCGTGGCCCTTTCCAACTTACGTCCCACTTGAACTTGAGGGTATGCATTTCTCCACAACGCCTTCAGCATTTATTGTTTGTAGTTTTCTTGCTAATGGTTATTCTGACAAGTGTGAGCTGATACCTCTCTGTGCTTGAATTCGAATGTGCCACATGATCCGTTGAAGTTGAGCTTTAAGGCATGTCCTTTTTATTTTTCAAGCTGTGATTACCCCTTAGTTCTTCAAAGTGTTCTCTTTAAGTATGTGTCACATTTTGAAATGTTTTGGCCATTACGTCCCTCAAGACATTTTGAGGGCAGGTTTCATTTACAGTTCTGCAGTACTTGTTCCTATGAAATGACCATTAGCACAGGCTTTAAAGCCGCTTTGGCAGGTAACTGCCAGAGGACGGCAGCCTCTCTATGTCCCCCACCCTGGTAACTAGGGAAAAGCCCTTGCGGCCTGTGGTGTTTCTCGGTTATAAATTAGAGTGGAGTGTGCCCGGACAAACCCACACAAGCTGATGTCTCCTTACTTTTGTTGGATTTTGAAATTTAATTTTTATTTTTTATTGGAGTAATTTTCCACTGTGTACGTGGACCACTTCTAATTTGTGCATTCCTCGGTTGATGGACATTTTCATTGCTTCCAAGTGTTGGCTATGGTAAATATTGTTGGAGTGCAGGATTGCCAGCCTGTGACTTTTGGATTCTCATTTTCTCAGGTGATAGGCCCAGCAGTGGGTGTGATTGATTGACTGCTAGCACCGTGTTTCCCTTTTCAAAGCACCTTCTTTGTGTTTTCATTAGTGGCTCTTACCACGTCCCCCTTAGAATAGAGGGTACGCATTTCTCCACAATCGCTTCAGCATTTATTGTGTGCAGCATTTATGCTAATGGCCCTTCTGGCTGCTGTGAGCTGATAGGTTTTTGTAATCTGGGTTTGCATGTCTTTGAAAATTCGTAAAACTCATCATTTCTCTCGACCGTTTTCTTTTCCGTTAAAAAAAAGGAAACAATTGGGAGTACAATACAACTCTTGAAATTGTCGTCTTGGAAGGTGGCCCTCTTTTGAATTTTTTGGTCGATTTTCCACCCCTGAATTGTTTTAGAGAGCAGGTGTCATTTACCGAAATGCAGTTTGGCGAATATTTTGTGACCTTTAGGAATGGGTTTAAAGCTGCTGTTGTGGGAAGTGGCCTCAAGGAGGCAGCATTTCTCCATTCCCAAAGCTGGGTACTAGGGCAGCAGAGCCTTTCTGGAAGTCATGTTCCTAGGTTGTAAATTACATTGGAATGTGCATGGAGAAACCCCCATAAGTTTATGTCTCATTATTTCTTCTTGGTTTTAATTTTTTTTTTTTTTATTTGGGGTAAAGCTTATAATATTGTTTGTCCTAGGTGTACACAATCTGGTCCATTTGTACATTATATATGTGTATTCAAGTACAGATCCTCTTCCCATGTAAAATGTTACAGAGGGTTCCGCAGACCTCCCTTGCTATATGGTCGGTCTTTTCAAGATATGTATATAATATGCGTTTGTATACATATAGTAACACTAATCTTAATTTATCCATTCCCCCCACCTTTCCTTTCAGATGAGCATAGTTTGTTTTCTAAGTCTGTGAGTGTCTTTCTCTGTGGAAATATGTTCATTTGTGTCAGTTATTAGATAACGCCTATAAGTGATATCATAGAATATAGGTCTTTTGCTTTCTGACTTACCTCATGTTTCATGATTATCTCCAGACTTATTTGTGGTGCCTCAGAGAGCAATGGTTCATTGTTTTCCATGGCTAATATTCCATTGTGTACATGGACCACTTCTTCTTTATCCATTCACCTCTTGTTGGATATTTTGATTGCTTCACTGTCTTGGCTATTGTGAATAAGGCTGCACTGCAGCTTTTGCGGCCTGTGTCTTCTCGATTCTTGTCTTCTCAGGTGAGAGGTCCAATGGTGCGCCTGCTGGATTGAATGGTACCTCCATTTTTACTTTTAAACACAGCTCCTTTCTGTTCTCATTATTGCCTGTTACCCCTTTACGTCTCACCAGCAGGTAGAGGGTACAAAGTTCTCTAAAACCCCTTCAGCATTTATCGTTTGTAGACTTTTTGCTGATGGTCAGTCGACTGGGGTAAGTTGAAACTTTTTGTAGATTAGATTGCATGGGTCTAACACTCCCTGAGGTTGAGATTTTATCCATTTCCCTTTTTTTTTAAAAAGAGCGTGAGTAAAACTTAACTCTTCATACTCTCTTCTTGAAACATTTGCCTGTTTTGAGTTTTTTCGTCCTTTCCCTACTTCAGCACAATTTTTTAGGGCAGGTGTCCTTTAAAGCCCTAAGTCCTTCTGAATGTTAAGTGACCATTAGCTGTGAGTTTAAAGCTGTTCTTGCAGGAAACGGCCACAAGGTGGCAGCCTTTCCCCGTTACCAAATTTGGTTACTAGGAAAACAGAGCCTTAATGGAAGTGGTGTTCTAGGTTGTAAATTAGAATGGAATGTGCCAGGAGAAAGCCCTTTAAGTTTATGTCCTATTACTTCTTGTTCATAGTTGTAATTTACTTTTTATTTTTTATCCCAGCAAATATGACTACAATGGTTTGTTTGTTCTAGGTGTGCAAGATGTGGTTCTTTCACACATATACATGTATCTATTCTTCCTCGCATCCTTTTCCCACGTAGGTCATGACACAATGTTGAGTAGTCTTCCCCTGGTCTTCCGTACGTCTTTGGTGGTTATATATTTCACCTGGTTTGTATATCTCTGTTAACCCCAATATGGTAATGTATCCAATCCTCATCCCTTTCTATGGGGTGAACCATAAGTTTTTTAATGAATCTGCGATTGCCTTTCTCTGTGGAAATATCTTCATTGGTATCAATTTTTAAGTAACTCCTAAAAGTGATGTGATAGGATATGTGTCTTTTGCTTTCTCACTTACTATAGGAGGCGTGATTAAGTCTGGACTCATCTATGGTGCTTGCAAATGGCATTGTTTCATTTTTTTCACTAGCGAATATTCCATCTGTACATGGAGGAGTTCTTCTTTGTCCCCCCATCTGTTGGTGGACTTTTTGGTTACTTCCATATCTTGGCTATTTTAATACTGTGCAATGCAGATTTGCCTGCCTGTGTCTTTCCAATTATCTCTTCTTAGATTATAGGTCGAGGAGTGGGCCTGCTGGATCATATGGTAGATCGATGTTTACCTTTGTAAGGCACCTCCATTCTGTTCTCATTCGTGGCCCTTTCCAACTTACGTCCCACTTGAACTTGAGGGTATGCATTTCTCCACAACGCCTTCAGCATTTATTGTTTGTAGTTTTCTTGCTGATGGTTATTCTGACAAGTGTGAGCTGATACCTCTCTGTGCTTGAATTCGAATGTGCCACATGATCCGTTGAAGTTGAGCTTTAAGGCATGTCCTTTTTTATTTTTCAAGCTGTGATTACCCCTTAGTTCTTCAAAGTGTTCTCTTTAAGTATGTGTCACATTTTGAAATGTTTTGGCCATTACCTCCCTCAAGACATTTTGAGGGCAGGTTTCATTTACAGTTCTGCAGTACTTGTTCCTATGAAATGACCATTAGCACAGGCTTTAAAGCCGCTTTGGCAGGTAACTGCCAGAGGACGGCAGCCTCTCTATGTCCCCCAACCTGGTAACTAGGGAAAAACCCTTGCGGCCTGTGGTGTTTCTCGGTTATAAATTAGAGTGGAGTGTGCCCGGACAAACCCACACAAGCTGATGTCTCCTTACTTTTGTTGGATTTTGAAATTTAATTTTTATTTTTTTTGGAGTAATTTTCCACTGTGTACGTGGACCACTTCTACTTTGTGCATTCCTCGGTTGATGGACATTTTCATTGCTTCCAAGTGTTGGCTATGGTAAATATTGTTGGAGTGCAGGATTGCCAGCCTGTGACTTTTGGATTCTCATTTTCTCAGGTGATAGGCCCAGCAGTGGGTGTGATTGATTGACTGCTAGCACCGTGTTTCCCTTTTCAAAGCACCTTCTTTGTGTTTTCATTAGTGGCTCTTACCACGTCCCCCTTAGACTCGAGGGTACGCATTTCTCCACAATCACTTCAGCATTTATTGTGTGCAGCATTTATGCTAATGGCCCTTCTGGCTGCTGTGAGCTGATAGGTTTTTGTAATCTGGGTTTGCATGTCTTTGAAAATTCGTAAAACTCATCATTTCTCTCCACCGTTTTCTTTTCTGTTAAAAAAAAGTAAACAATTGGGAGTACAATACAAGTCTTGAAATTGTCGTCTTGGAAGGTGGCCCTCTTTTGAATTTTTTGGTCGATTTTCCACCCCAGAATTGTTTTAGAGAGCAGGTGTCATTTACCGAAATGCAGTTTGGCGAATATTTTGTGACCTTTAGGAATGGGTTTAAAGCTGCTGTTGTGGGAAGTGGCCTCAAGGAGGCAGCATTTCTCCATTCCCAAAGCTGGGTACTAGGGCAGCAGAGCCTTTCTGGAAGTCATGTTCCTAGGTTGTAAATTACATTGGAATGTGCATGGAGAAACCCCCATAAGTTTATGTCTCATTATTTCTTCTTGGTTTTAATTTTTTTTTTTTATTTGGGGTAAAGCTTAGAATATTGTTTGTCCTAGGTGTACACAATCTGGTCCATTTGTACATTATATATGTGTATTCAAGTACAGATCCTCTTCCCATGTAAAATGTTACAGACGGTTCCGCAGACCTCCCTTGCTATATGGTCGGTCTTTTCGAGATATGTATATAATATGCGTTTGTATACATATAGTAACACTAATCTTAATTTATCCATTCCCCCCACTTTTCCTTTTAGATGAGCATAGTTTGTTTTCTAAGTCTGTGAGTGTCTTTCTCTGTGGAAATATGTTCATTTGTGTCAGTTATTAGATAACGCCTATAAGTGATATCATAGAATATAGGTCTTTTGCTTTCCGACTTACCTCATTTTTCATGATTATCTCCAGACTCATTTGTGGTGCCTCAGAGAGCAATGGTTCATTGTTTTCCATGGCTAATATTCCATTGTGTACATGGACCACTTCTTCTTTATCCATTCACCTCTTGTTGGATATTTTGATTGCTTCACTGTCTTGGCTATTGTGAATAAGGCTGCACTGCAGGTTTTTCGGTCTGTGTCTTCTCGATTCTTGTCTTCTCAGGTGAGAGGTCCAATGGTGCGCCTGCTGGATTGAATGCTACCTCCATTTTTACGTTTAAAGACAGCTCCTTTCTTTTCTCACTATTGGCTGTTACCCCTTTACGTCTCACCAGCAGGTAGAGGGTACACAGTTCTCTAAAACCCCTTCAGCATTTATTGTTCGTAGACTTTTTGCTGATGGTCAGTCGACTGGTGTAAGTTGAAACTTTTTGTAGATTACATTGCATGGGTCTAACACTCCCCGAGGTTGAGCTGTTATCCATTTTCCGTTTTTTTTAAAAGAGCATGAGTAAAACTTAACTCTTCATACTCTTTTCTTGAAACATTTGCCTGTTTTGAATTTCTTGTCCATTCCGTACTTCAGCACAATTTTTTAGGGCAGGTGTCCTTTACAGCCCTTAGCCCTTGTGGATGTTAAGTGAACATTAGCTGTGACTTTAAAGCTGCTCTTGCAGGAAACGGCCACAAGGTGGCAGCATTTCTCCTTTACCAAATTTGGTTACTAGGGAAACAGAGCCTTAATGGAAGTAGTGTTCTAGGTTGTAAATTAGAATGGAATGTGCCAGGAAAAAACCCTTTAAGGTTATGTCTCATTACTTCTTGTTCATAGTTGTAATTTACTTTTGATTTTTTATCCCAGCAAATATGACTACAATGGTTTGTTTGTTCTAGGTGTGCAAGATGTGGTTCTTTCACACATATACATGTATCTATTCTTCCTCACATCCTTTTCCCACGTAAGTCATGACACAGTGTTGAGTAGTCTTCTCCTGGTCTTCCGTACGTCTTTGGTGGTTATATATTTCACATGGTTTGTATATCTCTGTTAACCCCAATATGGTAATGTATCCAATCCTCATCCCTTTCTATGGGGTGAACAATAAGTTTTTTAATGAATCTGCGATTGCCTTTCTCTGTGCAAATATCTTCATTGGTATCAATTTTTAAGTAACTCCTAAAAGTGATGTGATAGGATATGTGTCTTTTGCTTTCTCACTTACTACAGGAGGCGTGATTACGTCTAGACTCATCTATGGTGCTTGCAAATGGCATTGTTTCATTTTTTCCCCAACGAATATTCCATCTGTACATGGAGGAGTTCTTCTTTGTCCCCCCATGTGTTGGTGGATTTTTTGGTTACTTCCATATCTTGGCTATTGTAATACTGTGCAATGCAAATTTGCCTGCCTGTGTCTTTCCAATTCTCTCTTCTTAGATTATAGGTCGAGGAGTGGGCCTGCTGGATCATATGGTAGATCGATGCTTACCTTTGTAAGGCACCTCCATTCTGTTCTCATTCATGGCCCTTTCCAACTTACGTCCCACTTGAAGTTGACGGTATGCATTTCTCCACAACACCTTCAGCATTCATTGTTTGTAGTTTTCTTGCTGATGGTTATTCTGACAAGTGTGAGCTGATACATCTCTGTGCTTGAATTCGAATGTGCCACATGATCCGTTGAAGTTGAGCTTTAAGGCATGTCCGTTTTATTTTTCAAGCTGTGATTACCCCTTAGTTCTTCAAAGTGTTCTCTTTAAGTATGTGTCACATTTTGAAATGTTTTGGCCATTACCTCCCTCAAGACATTTTGAGGGCAGGTTTCATTTACAGTTCTGCAGTACTTGTTCCTATGAAATGACCATTAGCACAGGCTTTAAAGCCGCTTTGGCAGGTAACTGCCAAAGGGCGGCAGCCTCTCTATGTCCCCCACCCTGGTAACTAGGGAAAAGCCCTTGCCGCCTGTGGTGTTTCTCGGTTATAAATTAGAGTGGAGTGTACCCGGACACACCCACACAAGCTGATGTCTCCTTACTTTTGTTGGATTTTGAAATTTTATTTTTATTTTTTATTGGAGTAATTTTCCACTGTGTACGTGGACCACTTCTACTTTGTGCATTCCTCGGTTGATGGACATTTTCATTGCTTCCAAGTGTTGGCTATGGTAAATATTTTTGGAGTGCACGATTGCCAGCCTGTGACTTTGTGATAGACCCAGCAGTGGGTGTGATTGATTGCCTGCTAACACCGTGTTTCCCTTTTCAAAGCACCTTCTTTGTGTTTTCATTAGTGGCTCTTACCACGTCCCCCTTAGAATGGAGGGTACATATTTCTCCACAATCGCATCAGCATTTATTGTGTGCAGCATTTATGCTAATGGCCCTTCTGGCTGCTGTGAGGTGATAGTTTTTTGTAATCTGGGTTTGCATGTCTTTGAAAATTCATAAAACTCATCATTTCTCTCCACCGTTTTCTTTTCCGTTAAAAAAAAGGAAACAATTGGGAGTACAATACAACTCTTGAAATTGTCGTCTTGGAAGGTGGCCCTCTTTTGAATTTTTTGGTCGATTTTCCACCCCAGAATTGTTTTAGAGAGCAGGTGTCATTTACCGAGATGCAGTTTGGCGAATATTTTGTGACCTTTAGGAATGGGTTTAAAGCTGCTGTTGTGGGAAGTGGCCTCAAGGAAGCAGCATTTCTGCATTCCCAAAGCTGGGTACTAGGGCAGCAGAGCCTTTCTGGAAGTCATGTTCCTAGGTTGTAAATTACATTGGAATGTGCATGGAGAAACCCCCATAAGTTTATGTCTCATTATTTCTTCTTGGTTTTAAATTTTTTTTTTTATTTGGGGTAAAGCTTAGAATATTGTTTGTCCTAGGTGTACACAATCTGGTCCATTTGTACATTATATATGTGTATTCAAGTACAGATCCTCTTCCCATGTAAAATGTCACAGAGGGTTCCGCAGACCTCCCTTGCTATATGGTCGGTCTTTTCGAGATATGTATATAATATGCGTTTGTATACATATAGTAACACTAATCTTAATTTATCCATTCCCCCCACCTTTCCTTTTAGATGAGCCTAGTTTGTTTTCTAAGTCTGTGAGTGTCTTTCTCTGTGGAAATATGTTCATTTGTGTCAGTTATTAGATAACGCCTATAAGTGATATCATAGAATATAGGTCTTTTGCTTTCTGACTTACCTCATGTTTCATGATTATCTCCAGACTCATTTGTGGTGCCTCAGAGAGCAATGGTTCATTGTTTTCCATGGCTAATATTCCATTGTGTACATGGACCACTTCTTCTTTATCCATTCACCTCTTGTTGGATATTTTGATTGCTTCACTGTCTTGGCTATTGTGAATAAGGCTGCACTGCAGGTTTTTCGGTCTGTGTCTTCTCGATTCTTGTCTTCTCAGGTGAGAGGTCCAATGGTGCCCCTGCTGGATTGAATGCTACCTCCATTTTTACGTTTAAACACAGCTCCTTTCTTTTCTCACTATTGGCCGTTACCCCTTTACGTCTCACCAGCAGGTAGAGGGTACACAGTTCTCTAAAACCCCTTCAGCATTTATTGTTCGTAGACTTTTTGCTGATGGTCAGTCGACTGGTGTAAGTTGAAACTTTTTGTAGATTAGATTGCATGGGTCTAACACTCCCTGAGGTTGAGCTGTTATCCATTTTCCTTTTTTTTTCAAAGAGTGTGAGTAAAACTTAACTCTTCATACTCTCTTCTTGAAACATTTGCCTGTTTTGAATTTTTTGTCCATTCCCTACTTCAGCACAATTTTTTAGGGCAGGTGTCCTTTACAGCCCTTAGCCCTTGTGAATGTTAAGTGAACATTAGCTGTGACTTTAAAGCTGCTCTTGCAGGAAACGGCCACAAGGTGGCAGCATTTCTCCTTTACCAAATTTGGTTACTAGGGAAACACAGCCTTAAGGGAAGTGGTGTTCTAGGTTGTAAATTAGAATGGAATGTGCCAGGAAAAAACCCTTTAAGGTTATGTCTCATTACTTCTTGTTCATAGTTGTAATTTACATTTGATTTTTTATCCCAGCAAATATGACTACAATGGTTTGTTTGTTCTAGGTGTGCAAGATGTGGTTCTTTCACACATATACATGTATCTATTCTTCCTTACATCCTTTTCCCACGTAGGTCATGACACAATGTTGAGTAGTCTTCTCCTGGTCTTCCGTACGTCGTTGGTGGTTATATATTTCACATGGTTTGTATATCTCTGTTAACCCCAATATGGTAATGTATCCAAACCTCACCCCTTTCTATGGGGTGAACCATAAGTTTTTTAATGAATCTGCGATTGCCTTTCTCTGTGGAAATATCTTCATTGGTATCAATTTTTAAGTAACTCCTAAAAGTGATGTGATAGGATATGTGTCTTTTGCTTTCTCACTTACTATAGGAGGCGTGATTACGTCTGGACTCATCTATGGTGCTTGCAAATGGCATTGTTTCATTTTTTTCACTAGCGAATATTCCATCTATACATGGAGGAGTTCTTCTTTGTCCTCCCATCTGTTGGTGGACTTTTTGGTTACTTCCATATCTTTGCTATTGTAATACTGTGCAATGCAGATTTGCCTGCCTGTGTCTTTCCAATTCTCTCTTCTTAGATTATAGATCGAGGAGTGGGCCTGCTGGATCATATGGTAGATCGATGTTTACCTTTGTAAGGAACCTCCATTCTGTTCTCATTCGTGGCCCTTTCCAACTTATGTCCCACTTGAACTTGAGGGTATGCATTTCTCCACAACGCCTTCAGCATTTATTGTTTGTAGTTTCCTTGCTGATGGTTATTCTGACAAGTGTGAGCTGATACCTCTCTGTGCTTGAATTCGAATGTGCCACATGATCCGTTGAAGTTGAACTTTAAGGCATGTCCTTTTTATTTTTCAAGCTGTGATTACCCCTTAGTTCTTCAAAGTGTTCTCTTTAAGTATGTGTCACATTTTGAAATGTTTTGGCCATTACCTCCCTCAAGACATTTTGAGGGCAGGTTTCATTTACAGTTCTGCAGTACTTGTTCCTATGAAATGACCATTAGCACAGGCTTTAAAGCCGCTTTGGCAGGTAACTGCCAGAGGACGGCAGCCTTTCTATGTCCCCCACCCTGGTAACTAGGGAAAAGCCCTTGCGGCCTGTGGTGTTTCTCGGTTATAAGTTAGAGTGGAGTCTGCCCGGCCAAACCCATACAAGCTGATGTCTCCTTACTTTTGTTGGATTTTGAAATTTAATTTTTATTTTTTATTGGAGTAATTTTCCACTGTGTACGTGGACCACTTCTACTTTGTGCATTCCTCGGTTGATGGACATTTTCATTGCTTCCAAGTGTTGGCTATGGTAAATATTGTTGGAGTGCAGGATTGCCAGCCTGTGACTTTTGGATTCTCATTTTCTCAGGTGATAGGCCCAGCAGTGGGTGTGATTGATTGACTGCTAGCACCGTGTTTCCCTTTTCAAAGCACCTTCTTTGTGTTTTCATTAGTGGCTCTTACCACGTCCCCCTTAGAATGGAGGGTACGCATTTCTCCACAATCGCTTCAGCATTTATTGTGTGCAGCATTTATGCTAATGGCCCTTCTGGCTGCTGTGAGCTGATAGGTTTTTGTAATCTGGGTTTGCATGTCTTTGAAAATTCGTAAAACTCATCATTTCTCTCCACCGTTTTCTTTTCCGTTAAAAAAAGGAAACAATTGGGAGTACAATACAACTCTTGAAATTGTCGTCTTGGAAGGTGGCCCTCTTTTGAATTTTTTGGTCGATTTTCCACCCCTGAATTGTTTTAGAGAGCAGGTGTCATTTACCGAAATGCAGTTTGGCGAATATTTTGTGACCTTTAGGAATGGGTTTAAAGCTGCTGTTGTGGGAAGTGGCCTCAAGGAGGCAGCATTTCTCCATTCCCAAAGCTGGGTACTAGGGCAGCAGAGCCTTTCTGGAAGTCATGTTCCTAGGTTGTAAATTACATTGGAATGTGCATGGAGAAACCCCCATAAGTTTATGTCTCATTATTTCTTCTTGGTTTTAATTTTTTTTTTTTTATTTGGGGTAAAGCTTATAATATTGTTTGTCCTAGGTGTACACAATCTGGTCCATTTGTACATTATATATGTGTATTCAAGTACAGATCCTCTTCCCATGTAAAATGTTACAGAGGGTTCCGCAGACCTCCCTTGCTATATGGTCGGTCTTTTCAAGATATGTATATAATATGCGTTTGTATACATATAGTAACACTAATCTTAATTTATCCATTCCCCCCACCTTTCCTTTCAGATGAGCATAGTTTGTTTTCTAAGTCTGTGAGTGTCTTTCTCTGTGGAAATATGTTCATTTGTGTCAGTTATTAGATAACGCCTATAAGTGATATCATAGAATATAGGTCTTTTGCTTTCTGACTTACCTCATGTTTCATGATTATCTCCAGACTCATTTGTGGTGCGTCAGAGAGCAATGGTTCATTGTTTTCCATGGCTAATATTCCATTGTGTACATGGACCACTTCTTCTTTATCCATTCACCTCTTGTTGGACATTTTGATTGCTTCACTGTCTTGGCTATTGTGAATAAGGCTGCACTGCAGCTTTTGCGGCCTGTGTTTTCTCGATTCTTGTCTTCTCAGGTGAGAGGTCCAATGGTGCGCCTGCTGGATTGAATGGTACCTCCATTTTTACTTTTAAACACAGCTCCTTTCTGTTCTCATTATTGCCTGTTACCCCTTTACGTCTCACCAGCAGGTAGAGGGTACAAAGTTCTCTAAAACCCCTTCAGCATTTATCGTTTGTAGACTTTTTGCTGATGGTCAGGCGACTGGGGTAGGTTGAAACTTTTTGTAGATTAGATTGCATGGGTCTAACACTCCCTGAGGTTGAGATTTTATCCATTTCCCTTTTTTTTAAAAAAGAGCGTGAGTAAAACTTAACTCTTCATACTCTCTTCTTGAAACATTTGCCTGTTTTGAGTTTTTTCGTCCTTTCCCTACTTCAGCACAATTTTTTAGGGCAGGTGTCCTTTAAAGCCCTGAGTCCTTGTGAATGTTAAGTGACCATTAGCTGTGAGTTTAAAGCTGTTCTTGCAGGAAACGGCCACAAGGTGGCAGCCTTTCCCCGTTACCAAATTTGGTTACTAGGGAAACAGAGCCTTAATGGAAGTGGTGTTCTAGGTTGTAAATTAGAATGGAATGTGCCAGGAGAAAGCCCTTTAAGTTTATGTCCTATTACTTCTTGTTCATAGTTGTAATTTACTTTTTATTTTTTATCCCAGCAAATATGACTACAATGGTTTGTTTGTTCTAGGTGTGCAAGATGTGGTTCTTTCACACATATACATGTATCTATTCTTCCTCGCATCCTTTTCCCACGTAGGTCATGACACAATGTTGAGTAGTCTTCCCCTGGTCTTCCGTACGTCTTTGGTGGTTATATATTTCACCTGGTTTGTATATCTCTGTTAACCCCAATATGGTAATGTATCCAATCCTCATCCCTTTCTATGGGGTGAACCATAAGTTTTTTAATGAATCTGCGATTGCCTTTCTCTGTGGAAATATCTTCATTGGTATCAATTTTTAAGTAACTCCTAAAAGTGATGTGATAGGATATGTGTCTTTTGCTTTCTCACTTACTATAGGAGGCGTGATTACGTCTGGACTCATCTATGGTGCTTGCAAATGGCATTGTTTCATTTTTTTCACTAGCGAATATTCCATCTGTACATGGAGGAGTTCTTCTTTGTCCCCCCATCTGTTGGTGGACTTTTTGGTTACTTCCATATCTTGGCTATTTTAATACTGTGCAATGCAGATTTGCCTGCCTGTGTCTTTCCAATTATCTCTTCCTGGATTATAGGTCGAGGAGTGGGCCTGATGGATCATATGGTAGATCGATGTTTACCTTTGTAAGGCACCTCCATTCTGTTCTCATTCGTGGCCCTTTCCAACTTACGTCCCACTTGAACTTGAGGGTATGCATTTCTCCACAACGCCTTCAGCATTTATTGTTTGTAGTTTTCTTGCTAATGGTTATTCTGACAAGTGTGAGCTGATACCTCTCTGTGCTTGAATTCGAATGTGCCACATGATCCGTTGAAGTTGAGCTTTAAGGCATGTCCTTTTTATTTTTCAAGCTGTGATTACCCCTTAGTTCTTCAAAGTGTTCTCTTTAAGTATGTGTCACATTTTGAAATGTTTTGGCCATTACGTCCCTCAAGACATTTTGAGGGCAGGTTTCATTTACAGTTCTGCAGTACTTGTTCCTATGAAATGACCATTAGCACAGGCTTTAAAGCCGCTTTGGCAGGTAACTGCCAGAGGACGGCAGCCTCTCTATGTCCCCCACCCTGGTAACTAGGGAAAAGCCCTTGCGGCCTGTGGTGTTTCTCGGTTATAAATTAGAGTGGAGTGTGCCCGGACAAACCCACACAAGCTGATGTCTCCTTACTTTTGTTGGATTTTGAAATTTAATTTTTATTTTTTATTGGAGTAATTTTCCACTGTGTACGTGGACCACTTCTACTTTGTGCATTCCTCGGTTGATGGACATTTTCATTGCTTCCAAGTGTTGGCTATGGTAAATATTGTTGGAGTGCAGGATTGCCAGCCTGTGACTTTTGGATTCTCATTTTCTCAGGTGATAGGCCCAGCAGTGGGTGTGATTGATTGACTGCTAGCACCGTGTTTCCCTTTTCAAAGCACCTTCTTTGTGTTTTCATTAGTGGCTCTTACCACGTCCCCCTTAGACTCGAGGGTACGCATTTCTCCACAATCACTTCAGCATTTATTGTGTGCAGCATTTATGCTAATGGCCCTTCTGGCTGCTGTGAGCTGATAGGTTTTTGTAATCTGGGTTTGCATGTCTTTGAAAATTCGTAAAACTCATCATTTCTCTCCACCGTTTTCTTTTCTGTTAAAAAAAAGTAAACAATTGGGAGTACAATACAAGTCTTGAAATTGTCGTCTTGGAAGGTGGCCCTCTTTTGAATTTTTTGGTCGATTTTCCACCCCAGAATTGTTTTAGAGAGCAGGTGTCATTTACCGAAATGCAGTTTGGCGAATATTTTGTGACCTTTAGGAATGGGTTTAAAGCTGCTGTTGTGGGAAGTGGCCTCAAGGAGGCAGCATTTCTCCATTCCCAAAGCTGGGTACTAGGGCAGCAGAGCCTTTCTGGAAGTCATGTTCCTAGGTTGTAAATTACATTGGAATGTGCATGGAGAAACCCCCATAAGTTTATGTCTCATTATTTCTTCTTGGTTTTAATTTTTTTTTTTTATTTGGGGTAAAGCTTAGAATATTGTTTGTCCTAGGTGTACACAATCTGGTCCATTTGTACATTATATATGTGTATTCAAGTACAGATCCTCTTCCCATGTAAAATGTTACAGACGGTTCCGCAGACCTCCCTTGCTATATGGTCGGTCTTTTCGAGATATGTATATAATATGCGTTTGTATACATATAGTAACACTAATCTTAATTTATCCATTCCCCCCACTTTTCCTTTTAGATGAGCATAGTTTGTTTTCTAAGTCTGTGAGTGTCTTTCTCTGTGGAAATATGTTCATTTGTGTCAGTTATTAGATAACGCCTATAAGTGATATCATAGAATATAGGTCTTTTGCTTTCCGACTTACCTCATTTTTCATGATTATCTCCAGACTCATTTGTGGTGCCTCAGAGAGCAATGGTTCATTGTTTTCCATGGCTAATATTCCATTGTGTACATGGACCACTTCTTCTTTATCCATTCACCTCTTGTTGGATATTTTGATTGCTTCACTGTCTTGGCTATTGTGAATAAGGCTGCACTGCAGGTTTTTCGGTCTGTGTCTTCTCGATTCTTGTCTTCTCAGGTGAGAGGTCCAATGGTGCGCCTGCTGGATTGAATGCTACCTCCATTTTTACGTTTAAAGACAGCTCCTTTCTTTTCTCACTATTGGCTGTTACCCCTTTACGTCTCACCAGCAGGTAGAGGGTACACAGTTCTCTAAAACCCCTTCAGCATTTATTGTTCGTAGACTTTTTGCTGATGGTCAGTCGACTGGTGTAAGTTGAAACTTTTTGTAGATTACATTGCATGGGTCTAACACTCCCCGAGGTTGAGCTGTTATCCATTTTCCGTTTTTTTTAAAAGAGCATGAGTAAAACTTAACTCTTCATACTCTTTTCTTGAAACATTTGCCTGTTTTGAATTTCTTGTCCATTCCGTACTTCAGCACAATTTTTTAGGGCAGGTGTCCTTTACAGCCCTTAGCCCTTGTGGATGTTAAGTGAACATTAGCTGTGACTTTAAAGCTGCTCTTGCAGGAAACGGCCACAAGGTGGCAGCATTTCTCCTTTACCAAATTTGGTTACTAGGGAAACAGAGCCTTAATGGAAGTAGTGTTCTAGGTTGTAAATTAGAATGGAATGTGCCAGGAAAAAACCCTTTAAGGTTATGTCTCATTACTTCTTGTTCATAGTTGTAATTTACTTTTGATTTTTTATCCCAGCAAATATGACTACAATGGTTTGTTTGTTCTAGGTGTGCAAGATGTGGTTCTTTCACACATATACATGTATCTATTCTTCCTCACATCCTTTTCCCACGTAAGTCATGACACAGTGTTGAGTAGTCTTCTCCTGGTCTTCCGTACGTCTTTGGTGGTTATATATTTCACATGGTTTGTATATCTCTGTTAACCCCAATATGGTAATGTATCCAATCCTCATCCCTTTCTATGGGGTGAACAATAAGTTTTTTAATGAATCTGCGATTGCCTTTCTCTGTGCAAATATCTTCATTGGTATCAATTTTTAAGTAACTCCTAAAAGTGATGTGATAGGATATGTGTCTTTTGCTTTCTCACTTACTACAGGAGGCGTGATTACGTCTAGACTCATCTATGGTGCTTGCAAATGGCATTGTTTCATTTTTTCCCCAACGAATATTCCATCTGTACATGGAGGAGTTCTTCTTTGTCCCCCCATGTGTTGGTGGATTTTTTGGTTACTTCCATATCTTGGCTATTGTAATACTGTGCAATGCAAATTTGCCTGCCTGTGTCTTTCCAATTCTCTCTTCTTAGATTATAGGTCGAGGAGTGGGCCTGCTGGATCATATGGTAGATCGATGCTTACCTTTGTAAGGCACCTCCATTCTGTTCTCATTCATGGCCCTTTCCAACTTACGTCCCACTTGAAGTTGACGGTATGCATTTCTCCACAACACCTTCAGCATTCATTGTTTGTAGTTTTCTTGCTGATGGTTATTCTGACAAGTGTGAGCTGATACATCTCTGTGCTTGAATTCGAATGTGCCACATGATCCGTTGAAGTTGAGCTTTAAGGCATGTCCGTTTTATTTTTCAAGCTGTGATTACCCCTTAGTTCTTCAAAGTGTTCTCTTTAAGTATGTGTCACATTTTGAAATGTTTTGGCCATTACCTCCCTCAAGACATTTTGAGGGCAGGTTTCATTTACAGTTCTGCAGTACTTGTTCCTATGAAATGACCATTAGCACAGGCTTTAAAGCCGCTTTGGCAGGTAACTGCCAAAGGGCGGCAGCCTCTCTATGTCCCCCACCCTGGTAACTAGGGAAAAGCCCTTGCCGCCTGTGGTGTTTCTCGGTTATAAATTAGAGTGGAGTGTACCCGGACACACCCACACAAGCTGATGTCTCCTTACTTTTGTTGGATTTTGAAATTTTATTTTTATTTTTTATTGGAGTAATTTTCCACTGTGTACGTGGACCACTTCTACTTTGTGCATTCCTCGGTTGATGGACATTTTCATTGCTTCCAAGTGTTGGCTATGGTAAATATTTTTGGAGTGCACGATTGCCAGCCTGTGACTTTGTGATAGACCCAGCAGTGGGTGTGATTGATTGCCTGCTAACACCGTGTTTCCCTTTTCAAAGCACCTTCTTTGTGTTTTCATTAGTGGCTCTTACCACGTCCCCCTTAGAATGGAGGGTACATATTTCTCCACAATCGCATCAGCATTTATTGTGTGCAGCATTTATGCTAATGGCCCTTCTGGCTGCTGTGAGGTGATAGTTTTTTGTAATCTGGGTTTGCATGTCTTTGAAAATTCATAAAACTCATCATTTCTCTCCACCGTTTTCTTTTCCGTTAAAAAAAAGGAAACAATTGGGAGTACAATACAACTCTTGAAATTGTCGTCTTGGAAGGTGGCCCTCTTTTGAATTTTTTGGTCGATTTTCCACCCCAGAATTGTTTTAGAGAGCAGGTGTCATTTACCGAGATGCAGTTTGGCGAATATTTTGTGACCTTTAGGAATGGGTTTAAAGCTGCTGTTGTGGGAAGTGGCCTCAAGGAAGCAGCATTTCTGCATTCCCAAAGCTGGGTACTAGGGCAGCAGAGCCTTTCTGGAAGTCATGTTCCTAGGTTGTAAATTACATTGGAATGTGCATGGAGAAACCCCCATAAGTTTATGTCTCATTATTTCTTCTTGGTTTTAAATTTTTTTTTTTATTTGGGGTAAAGCTTAGAATATTGTTTGTCCTAGGTGTACACAATCTGGTCCATTTGTACATTATATATGTGTATTCAAGTACAGATCCTCTTCCCATGTAAAATGTCACAGAGGGTTCCGCAGACCTCCCTTGCTATATGGTCGGTCTTTTCGAGATATGTATATAATATGCGTTTGTATACATATAGTAACACTAATCTTAATTTATCCATTCCCCCCACCTTTCCTTTTAGATGAGCCTAGTTTGTTTTCTAAGTCTGTGAGTGTCTTTCTCTGTGGAAATATGTTCATTTGTGTCAGTTATTAGATAACGCCTATAAGTGATATCATAGAATATAGGTCTTTTGCTTTCTGACTTACCTCATGTTTCATGATTATCTCCAGACTCATTTGTGGTGCCTCAGAGAGCAATGGTTCATTGTTTTCCATGGCTAATATTCCATTGTGTACATGGACCACTTCTTCTTTATCCATTCACCTCTTGTTGGATATTTTGATTGCTTCACTGTCTTGGCTATTGTGAATAAGGCTGCACTGCAGGTTTTTCGGTCTGTGTCTTCTCGATTCTTGTCTTCTCAGGTGAGAGGTCCAATGGTGCCCCTGCTGGATTGAATGCTACCTCCATTTTTACGTTTAAACACAGCTCCTTTCTTTTCTCACTATTGGCCGTTACCCCTTTACGTCTCACCAGCAGGTAGAGGGTACACAGTTCTCTAAAACCCCTTCAGCATTTATTGTTCGTAGACTTTTTGCTGATGGTCAGTCGACTGGTGTAAGTTGAAACTTTTTGTAGATTAGATTGCATGGGTCTAACACTCCCTGAGGTTGAGCTGTTATCCATTTTCCTTTTTTTTTCAAAGAGTGTGAGTAAAACTTAACTCTTCATACTCTCTTCTTGAAACATTTGCCTGTTTTGAATTTTTTGTCCATTCCCTACTTCAGCACAATTTTTTAGGGCAGGTGTCCTTTACAGCCCTTAGCCCTTGTGAATGTTAAGTGAACATTAGCTGTGACTTTAAAGCTGCTCTTGCAGGAAACGGCCACAAGGTGGCAGCATTTCTCCTTTACCAAATTTGGTTACTAGGGAAACACAGCCTTAAGGGAAGTGGTGTTCTAGGTTGTAAATTAGAATGGAATGTGCCAGGAAAAAACCCTTTAAGGTTATGTCTCATTACTTCTTGTTCATAGTTGTAATTTACATTTGATTTTTTATCCCAGCAAATATGACTACAATGGTTTGTTTGTTCTAGGTGTGCAAGATGTGGTTCTTTCACACATATACATGTATCTATTCTTCCTTACATCCTTTTCCCACGTAGGTCATGACACAATGTTGAGTAGTCTTCTCCTGGTCTTCCGTACGTCGTTGGTGGTTATATATTTCACATGGTTTGTATATCTCTGTTAACCCCAATATGGTAATGTATCCAAACCTCACCCCTTTCTATGGGGTGAACCATAAGTTTTTTAATGAATCTGCGATTGCCTTTCTCTGTGGAAATATCTTCATTGGTATCAATTTTTAAGTAACTCCTAAAAGTGATGTGATAGGATATGTGTCTTTTGCTTTCTCACTTACTATAGGAGGCGTGATTACGTCTGGACTCATCTATGGTGCTTGCAAATGGCATTGTTTCATTTTTTTCACTAGCGAATATTCCATCTATACATGGAGGAGTTCTTCTTTGTCCTCCCATCTGTTGGTGGACTTTTTGGTTACTTCCATATCTTTGCTATTGTAATACTGTGCAATGCAGATTTGCCTGCCTGTGTCTTTCCAATTCTCTCTTCTTAGATTATAGATCGAGGAGTGGGCCTGCTGGATCATATGGTAGATCGATGTTTACCTTTGTAAGGAACCTCCATTCTGTTCTCATTCGTGGCCCTTTCCAACTTATGTCCCACTTGAACTTGAGGGTATGCATTTCTCCACAACGCCTTCAGCATTTATTGTTTGTAGTTTCCTTGCTGATGGTTATTCTGACAAGTGTGAGCTGATACCTCTCTGTGCTTGAATTCGAATGTGCCACATGATCCGTTGAAGTTGAACTTTAAGGCATGTCCTTTTTATTTTTCAAGCTGTGATTACCCCTTAGTTCTTCAAAGTGTTCTCTTTAAGTATGTGTCACATTTTGAAATGTTTTGGCCATTACCTCCCTCAAGACATTTTGAGGGCAGGTTTCATTTACAGTTCTGCAGTACTTGTTCCTATGAAATGACCATTAGCACAGGCTTTAAAGCCGCTTTGGCAGGTAACTGCCAGAGGACGGCAGCCTTTCTATGTCCCCCACCCTGGTAACTAGGGAAAAGCCCTTGCGGCCTGTGGTGTTTCTCGGTTATAAGTTAGAGTGGAGTCTGCCCGGCCAAACCCATACAAGCTGATGTCTCCTTACTTTTGTTGGATTTTGAAATTTAATTTTTATTTTTTATTGGAGTAATTTTCCACTGTGTACGTGGACCACTTCTACTTTGTGCATTCCTCGGTTGATGGACATTTTCATTGCTTCCAAGTGTTGGCTATGGTAAATATTGTTGGAGTGCAGGATTGCCAGCCTGTGACTTTTGGATTCTCATTTTCTCAGGTGATAGGCCCAGCAGTGGGTGTGATTGATTGACTGCTAGCACCGTGTTTCCCTTTTCAAAGCACCTTCTTTGTGTTTTCATTAGTGGCTCTTACCACGTCCCCCTTAGAATGGAGGGTACGCATTTCTCCACAATCGCTTCAGCATTTATTGTGTGCAGCATTTATGCTAATGGCCCTTCTGGCTGCTGTGAGCTGATAGGTTTTTGTAATCTGGGTTTGCATGTCTTTGAAAATTCGTAAAACTCATCATTTCTCTCCACCGTTTTCTTTTCCGTTAAAAAAAGGAAACAATTGGGAGTACAATACAACTCTTGAAATTGTCGTCTTGGAAGGTGGCCCTCTTTTGAATTTTTTGGTCGATTTTCCACCCCTGAATTGTTTTAGAGAGCAGGTGTCATTTACCGAAATGCAGTTTGGCGAATATTTTGTGACCTTTAGGAATGGGTTTAAAGCTGCTGTTGTGGGACGTGGCCTCAAGGAAGCAGCATTTCTCCATTCCCAAAGCTGGGTACTAGGGCAGCAGAGCCTTTCTGGAAGTCATGTTCCTAGGTTGTAAATTACATTGGAATGTGCATGGAGAAACCCCCATAAGTTTATGTCTCATTATTTCTTCTTGGTTTTAATTTTTTTTTTTTTATTTGGGTAAAGCTTAGAATATTGTTTGTCCTAGGTGTACACAATCTGGTCCATTTGTACATTATATATGTGTATTCAAGTACAGATCCTCTTCCCATGTAAAATGTTACAGAGGGTTCCGCAGACCTCCCTTGCTATATGGTCGGTCTTTTCGAGATATGTATATAATATGCGTTTGTATACATATAGTAACACTAATCTTAATTTATCCATTCCCCCCACCTTTCCTTTTAGATGAGCATAGTTTGTTTTCTAAGTCTGTGAGTGTCTTTCTCTGTGGAAATATGTTCATTTGTGTCAGTTATTAGATAACGCCTATAAGTGATATCATAGAATATAGGTCTTTTGCTTTCTGACTTACCTCATGTTTCATGATTATCTCCAGACTCATTTGTGGTGCCTCAGAGAGCAATGGTTCATTGTTTTCCATGGCTAATATTCCATTGTGTACATGGACCACTTCTTCTTTATCCATTCACCTCTTGTTGGATATTTTGATTGCTTCACTGTCTTGGCTATTGTGAATAAGGCTGCACTGCAGGTTTTTCGGTCTGTGTCTTCTCGATTCTTGTCTTCTCAGGTGAGAGGTCCAATGGTGCGCCTGCTGGATTGAATGCTACCTCCATTTTTACGTTTAAACACAGCTCCTTTCTTTTCTCACTATTCGCTGTTACCCCTTTACGTCTCACCAGCAGGTAGAGGGTACACAGTTCTCTAAAACCCCTTCAGCATTTATTGTTCGTAGACATTTTGCTGATGGTCAGTCGACTGGTGTAAGTTGAAACTTTTTGTAGATTAGATTGCATGGGTCTAACACTCCCCGAGGTTGAGCTGTTATCCATTTTCCTTTTTTTTTTAAAAGAGTGTGTGTAAAACTTAACACTTCATACTCTTTTCTTGAAACATTTGCCTGTTTTAAATTTTTTGTCCATTCCCTACTTCAGCATAATTTTTTAGGGCAGGTGTCCTTTACAGCCCTGAGCCCTTGTGAATGTTAAGTGAACATTAGCTGTGACTTTAAAGCTGCTCTTGCAGGAAACGGCCACAAGGTGGCAGCATTTCTCCTTTACCAAATTTGGTTACTAGGGAAACACAGCCTTAAGGGAAGTGGTGTTCTAGGTTGTAAATTAGAATGGAATGTGCCAGGAAAAAACCCTTTAAGGTTATGTCTCATTACTTCTTGTTCATAGTTGTAATTTACTTTTGATTTTTTATCCCAGCAAATATGACTACAATGGTTTGTTTGTTCTAGGTGTGCAAGATGTGGTTCTTTCACACATATACATGTATCTATTCTTCCTCACATCCTTTTCCCACGTACGTCATGACACAATATTGAGTAGTCTTCTCCTGGTCTTCCGTACGTCTTTGGTGGTTATATATTTCACATGGTTTGTATATCTCTGTTAACCCCAATATGGTAATGTATCCAATCCTCATCCCTTTCTATGGGGTGAACCATAAGTTTTTTAATGAATCTGTGATTGCCTTTCTCTGTGGAAATATCTTCATTGGTATCAATTTTTAAGTAACTCCTAAAAGTGATGTGATAGGATATGTGTCTTTTGCTTTCTCACTTACTACAGGAGGCGTGATTACGTCTAGACTCATCTATGGTGCTTGCAAATGGCATGGTTTCATTTTTTCCCCAACGAATATTCCATCTGTACATGGAGGAGTTCTTCTTTGTCCCCCCATGTGTTGGTCGATTTTTTGGTTACTTCCATATCTTGGCTATTGTAATACTGTGCAATGCAGATTTGCCTGCCTGTGTCTTTCCAATTCTCTCTTCTTAGATTATAGGTCGAGGAGTGGGCCTGCTGGATCATATGGTAGATCGATGCTTACCTTTGTAAGGCACCTCCATTCTGTTCTCATTCATGGCCCTTTCCAACTTACGTCCCACTTGAAGTTGAGGGTATGCATTTCTCCACAACACCTTCAGCATTCATTGTTTGTAGTTTTCTTGCTGATGGTTATTCTGACAAGTGTGAGCTGATACCTCTCTGTGCTTGAATTCGAATGTGCCACATGATCCGTTGAAGTTGAGCTTTAAGGCATGATCTTTTTATTTTTCAAGCTGTGATTACCCCTTAGTTCTTCAAAGTGTTCTCTTTAAGTATGTGTCACATTTTGAAATGTTTTGGCCATTACCTCCCTCAAGACATTTTGAGGGCAGGTTTCATTTACAGTTCTGCAGTACTTGTTCCTATGAAATGACCATTAGCACAGGCTTTAAAGCCGCTTTGGCAGGTAACTGCCAGAGGGCGGCAGCCTTTCTATGTCCCCCACCCTGGTAACTAGGGAAAAGCCCTTGCGGCCTGTCGTGTTTCTCGGTTATAAGTTAGAGTGGAGTCTGCCCGGACAAACCCACACAAGCTGATGTCTCCTTACTTTTGTTGGATTTTGAAATTTAATTTTTATTTTTTATTGGAGGAATTTTCCACTGTGTACGTGTACCACTTCTACTTTGTGCATTCCTCGGTTGATGGACATTTTCATTGCTTCCAAGTGTTGGCTATGGTAAATATTGTTGGAGTGCACGATTGCCAGCCTGTGACTTTTGGATTCTCATTTTCTCAGGTGATAGGCCCAGCAGTGGGTGTGATTGATTGACTGCTAGCACCGTGTTTCCCTTTTCAAAGCACCTTCTTTGTGTTTTCATTAGTGGCTCTTACCACGTCCCCCTTAGAATCGAGGGTACGCATTTCTCCACAATCGCTTCAGCATTTATTGTGTGCAGCATTTATGCTAATGGCCCTTCTGGCTGCTGTGAGCTGATAGGTTTTTGTAATCTGGGTTTGCATGTCTTTGAAAATTCGTAAAACTCATCATTTCTCTCTACCGTTTTCTTTTCTGTTAAAAATAAAGAAAACAATTGGGAGTGCAATACAACTCTTGAAATTGTCTTCTTGGAAGGTGGCCCTCTTTTGAATTTTTTGGTCGATTTTCCACCCCAGAATTGTTTTAGAGAGCAGGTGTCATTTACCGAAATGCAGTTTGGCGAATATTTTGTGACCTTTAGCAATGGGTTTAAAGCTGCTGTTGTGGGAAGTGGCCTCAAGGAGGCAGCATTTCTCCATTCCCAAAGCGGGGTACTAGGGCAGCAGAGCCTTTCTGGAAGTCATGTTCCTAGGTTGTAAATTACATTGGAATGTGCATGGAGAAACCCCCATAAGTTTATGTCTCATTATTTCTTCTTGGTTTTAATTTTTTTTTTTATTTGGGATAAAGCTTAGAATATTGTTTGTCCTAGGTGTACACAATCTGGTCCATTTGTACATTATATATGTGTATTCAAGTACAGATCCTCTTCCCATGTAAAATGTTACAGAGGGTTCCGCAGACCTCCCTTGCTATATGGTCGGTCTTTTCGAGATATGTATATAATATGCGTTTGTATACATATAGTAACACTAATCTTAATTTATCCATTCCCCCCACCTTTCCTTTTAGATGAGCATAGTTTGTTTTCTAAGTCTGTGAGTGTCTTTCTCTGTGGAAATATGTTCATTTGTGTCAGTTATTAGATAACGCCTATAAGTGATATCATAGAATATAGGTCTTTTGCTTTCTGACTTACCTCATGTTTCATGATTATCTCCAGACTCATTTGTGGTGCCTCAGAGAGCAATGGTTCATTGTTTTCCATGGCTAATATTCCATTGTGTACATGGACCACTTCTTCTTTATCCATTCACCTCTTGTTGGATATTTTGATTGCTTCACTGTCTTGGCTATTGTGAATAAGGCTGCACTGCAGGTTTTTCTGTCTGTGTCTTCTCGATTCTTGTCTTCTCAGGTGAGAGGTCCAATGGTGCGCCTGCTGGATTGAATGGTACCTCCATTTTTACTTTTAAACACAGCTCCTTTCTGTTCTCATTATTGCCTGTTACCCCTTTACGTCTCACCAGCAGGTAGAGGGTACAAAGTTCTCTAAAACCCCTTCAGCATTTATCGTTTGTAGACTTTTTGCTGATGGTCAGGCGACTGGGGTAGGTTGAAACTTTTTGTAGATTAGATTGCATGGGTCTAACACTCCCTGAGGTTGAGATTTTATCCATTTCCCTTTTTTTTTAAAAAGAGCGTGAGTAAAACTTAACTCTTCATACTCTCTTCTTGAAACATTTGCCTGTTTTGAGTTTTTTCGTCCTTTCCCTACTTCAGCACAATTTTTTAGGGCAGGTGTCCTTTAAAGCCCTTAGTCCTTGTGAATGTTAAGTGACCATTAGCTGTGAGTTTAAAGCTGTTCTTGCAGGAAACGGCCACAAGGTGGCAGCCTTTCCCCGTTACCAAATTTGGTTACTAGGGAAACAGAGCCTTAATGGAAGTGGTGTTCTAGGTTGTAAATTAGAATGGAATGTGCCAGGAGAAAGCCCTTTAAGTTTATGTCCTTTACTTCTTGTTCATAGTTGTAATTTACTTTTTATTTTTTATCCCAGCAAATATGACTACAATGGTTTGTTTGTTCTAGGTGTGCAAGATGTGGTTCTTTCACACATATACATGTATCTATTCTTCCTCGCATCCTTTTCCCACGTAGGTCATGACACAATGTTGAGTAGTCTTCCCCTGGTCTTCCATACGTCTTTGGTGGTTATATATTTCACCTGGTTTGTATATCTCTGTTAACCCCAATATGGTAATGTATCCAATCCTCATCCCTTTCTATGGGGTGAACCATAAGTTTTTTAATGAATCTGTGATTGCCTTTCTCTGTGGAAATATCTTCATTGGTATCAATTTTTAAGTAACTCCTAAAAGTGATGTGATAGGATATGTGTCTTTTGCTTTCTCACTTACTATAGGAGGCGTGATTACGTCTGGACTCATCTATGGTGCTTGCAAATGGCATTGTTTCATTTTTTTCACTAGTGAATATTCCATCTGTACATGGAGGAGTTCTTCTTTGTCCCCCCATCTGTTGGTGGACTTTTTGGTTACTTCCATATCTTGGCTATTTTAATACTGTGCAATGCAGATTTGCCTGCCTGTGTCTTTCCAATTATCTCTTCTTAGATTATAGGTCGAGGAGTGGGCCTGCTGGATCATATGGTAGATCGATGTTTACCTTTGTAAGGCACCTCCATTCTGTTCTCATTCGTGGCCCTTTCCAACTTACGTCCCACTTGAACTTGAGGGTATGCATTTCTCCACAACGCCTTCAGCATTTATTGTTTGTAGTTTTCTTGCTGATGGTTATTCTGACAAGTGTGAGCTGATACCTCTCTGTGCTTGAATTCGAATGTGCCACATGATCTGTTGAAGTTGAGCTTTAAGGCATGTCCGTTTTATTTTTCAAGCTGTGATTACCCCTTAGTTCCTCAAAGTGTTCTCTTTAAGTATGTGTCACATTTTGAAATGTTTTGGCCATTACCTCCCTCAAGATATTTTGAGGGCAGGTTTCATTTACAGTTCTGCAGTACTTGTTCCTATGAAATGACCATTAGCACAGGCTTTAAAGCCAATTTGGCAGGTAACTGCCAGAGGGCGACAGCCTTTCTATGTCCCCCACCCTGGTAACTAGGGAAAAGCCCTTGCGGCCTGTGGTGTTTCTCGGTTATAAATTAGAGTGGAGTGTGCCCGGACAAACCCACACAAGCTGATGTCTCCTTACTTTTGTTGGATTTTGAAATTTAATTTTTATTTTTTATTGGAGTAATTTTCCACTGTTTACGTGGACCACTTCTACTTTGTGCATTCCTCGGTTGATGGACATTTTCATTGCTTCCAAGTGTTGGCTATGGTAAATATTGTTGGAGTGCAGGATTGCCAGCCTGTGACTTTTGGATTCTCATTTTCTCAGGTGATAGGCCCAGCAGTGGGTGTGATTGATTGACTGCTAGCACCGTGTTTCCCTTTTCAAAGCACCTTCTTTGTGTTTTCATTAGTGGCTCTTACCACGTCCCCCTTAGACTCGAGGGTACGCATTTCTCCACAATCACTTCAGCATTTATTGTGTGCAGCATTTATGCTAATGGCCCTTCTGGCTGCTGTGAGCTGATAGGTTTTTGTAATCTGGGTTTGCATGTCTTTGAAAATTCGTAAAACTCATCATTTCTCTCCACCGTTTTCTTTTCTGTTAAAAAAAGGAAACAATTGGGAGTACAATACAACTCTTGAAATTGTCTTGTTGGAAGGTGGCCCTCTTTTGAATTTTTTGGTCGATTTTCCACCCCAGAATTGTTTTAGAGAGCAGGTGTCATTTACCGAAATGCAGTTTGGCGAATATTTTGTGACCTTTAGCAATGGGTTTAAAGCTGCTGTTGTGGGAAGTGGCCTCAAGGAGGCAGCATTTCTCCATTCCCAAAGCTGGGTACTAGGGCAGCAGAGCCTTTCTGGAAGTCATGTTCCTAGGTTGTAAATTACATTGGAATGTGCATGGAGAAACCCCCATAAGTTTATGTCTCATTATTTCTTCTTGGTTTTAATTTTTTTTTTTTATTTGGGGTAAAGCTTAGAATATTGTTTGTCATAGGTGTACACAATCTGGTCCATTTGTACATTATATATGTGTATTCAAGTACAGATCCTCTTCCCATGTAAAATGTTACAGACGGTTCCGCAGACCTCCCTTGCTATATGGTCGGTCTTTTCGAGATATGTATATAATATGCGTTTGTATACATATAGTAACACTAATCTTAATTTATCCATTCCCCCCACCTTTCCTTTTAGATGAGCATAGTTTGTTTTCTAAGTCTGTGAGTGTCTTTCTCTGTGGAAATATGTTCATTTGTGTCAGTTATTAGATAACGCCTATACGTGATATCATAGAATATAGGTCTTTTGCTTTCTGAGTTACCTCATGTTTCGTGATTATCTCCAGACTCATTTGTGGTGCCTCAGAGAGCAATGGTTCATTGTTTTCCATGGCTAATATTCCATTGTGTACATGGACCACTTCTTCTTTATCCATTCACCTCTTGTTGGATATTTTGATTGCTTCACTGTCTTGGCTATTGTGAATAAGGCTGCACTGCAGCTTTTTCGGTCTGTGTCTTCTCGATTCTTGTCTTCTCAGGTGAGAGGTCCAATGGTGCGCCTGCTGGATTGAATGCTACCTCCATTTTTACGTTTAAACACAGCTCCTTTCTTTTCTCACTATTGGCTGTTACCCTTTACGTCTCACCAGCAGGTAGAGGGTACACAGTTCTCTAAAACCCCTTCAGCATTTATTGTTCGTAGACTTTTTGCTGATGGTCAGTCGACTGGTGTAAGTTGAAACTTTTTGTAGATTAGATTGCATGGGTCTAACACTCCCCGAGGTTGAGCTGTTATCCATTTTCCTTTTTTTTTCAAAGAGTGTGAGTAAAACTTAACTCTTCATACTCTCTTCTTGAAACATTTGCCTGTTTTGAATTTTTTGTCCATTCCCTACTTCAGCACAATTTTTTAGGGCAGGTGTCCTTTACAGCCCTTAGCCCTTGTGAATGTTAAGTGAACATTAGCTGTGACTTTAAAGCTGCTCTTGCAGGAAACGGCCACAAGGTGGCAGCATTTCTCCTTTACCAAATTTGGTTACTAAGGAAACACAGCCTTAAGGGAAGTGGTGTTCTAGGTTGTAAATTAGAATGGAATGTGCCAGGAAAAAACCCTTTAAGGTTATGTCTCATTACTTCTTGTTCATATTTGTAATTTACATTTGATTTTTTATCCCAGCAAATATGACTACAATGGTTTGTTTGTTCTAGGTGTGCAAGATGTGGTTCTTTCACACATATACATGTATCTATTCTTCCTTACATCCTTTTCCCACGTAGGTCATGACACAATGTTGAGTAGTCTTCTCCTGGTCTTCCGTACGTCTTTGGTGGTTATATATTTCACATGGTTTGTATATCTCTGTTAACCCCAATATGGTAATGTATCCAATCCTCATCCCTTTCTATGGGGTGAACCATAAGTTTTTTAATGAATCTGCGATTGCCTTTCTCTGTGGAAATATCTTCATTGGTATCAATTTTTAAGTAACTCCTAAAAGTGATGTGATAGGATATGTGTCTTTTGCTTTCTCACTTACTACAGGAGGCGTGATTACGTCTAGACTCATCTATGGTGCTTGCAAATGGCATTGTTTCATTTTTTTCACTAGCGAATATTCCATCTGTACATGGAGGAGTTCTTCTTTGTCCTCCCATCTGTTGGTGGACTTTTTGGTTACTTCCATATCTTTGCTATTGTAATACTGTGCAATGCAGATTTGCCTGCCTGTGTCTTTCCAATTCTCTCTTCTTAGATTATAGGTCGAGGAGTGGGCCTGCTGGATCATATGGTAGATCGATGTTTACCTTTGTAAGGAACCTCCATTCTGTTCTCATTCGTGGCCCTTTCCAACTTATGTCCCACTTGAACTTGAGGGTATGCATTTCTCCACAACGCCTTCAGCATTTATTGTTTGTAGTTTCCTTGCTGATGGTTATTCTGACAAGTGTGAGCTGATACCTCTCTGTGCTTGAATTCGAATGTGCCACATGATCCGTTGAAGTTGAACTTTAAGGCATGTCCTTTTTATTTTTCAAGCTGTGATTACCCCTTAGTTCTTCAAAGTGTTCTCTTTAAGTATGTGTCACATTTTGAAATGTTTTGGCCATTACCTCCCTCAAGACATTTTGAGGGCAGGTTTCATTTACAGTTCTGCAGTACTTGTTCCTATGAAATGACCATTAGCACAGGCTTTAAAGCCGATTTGGCAGGTAACTGCCAGAGGACGGCAGCCTTTCTATGTCCCCCACCCTGGTAACTAGGGAAAAGACCTTGCGGCCTGTGGTGTTTCTCGGTTATAAGTTAGAGTGGAGTCTGCCCGGACAAACCCACACAAGCTGATGTCTCCTTACTTTTGTTGGATTTTGAAATTTAATTTTTATTTTTTATTGGAGTAATTTTCCACTGTGTACGTGGACCACTTCTACTTTGTGCATTCCTCGGTTGATGGGCATTTTCATTGCTTCCAAGTGTTGGCTATGGTAAATATTGTTGGAGTGCAGGATTGCCAGCCTGTGACTTTTGGATTCTCATTTTCTCAGGTGATAGGCCCAGCAGTGGGTGTGATTGATTGACTGCTAGCACCGTGTTTCCCTTTTCAAAGCACCTTCTTTGTGTTTTCATTAGTGGCTCTTACCACGTCCCCCTTAGAATGGAGGGTACGCATTTCTCCACAATCACTTCAGCATTTATTGTGTGCAGCATTTATGCTAATGGCCCTTCTGGCTGCTGTGAGCTGATAGGTTTTTGTAATCTGGGTTTGCATGTCTTTGAAAATTCGTAAAACTCATCATTTCTCTCCACCGTTTTCTTTTCTGTTAAAAAAAAAGGAAACAATTGGGAGTACAATACAACTCTTGAAATTGTCTTCTTGGAAGGTGGCCCTCTTTAGAATTTTTTGGTCGATTTTCCACCCCAGAATTGTTTTAGATAGCAGGTGTCATTTACCGAAATGCAGTTTGGCGAATATTTTGTGACCTTTAGCAATGGGTTTAAAGCTGCTGTTGTGGGAAGTGGCCTCAAGGAGGCAGCATTTCTCCATTCCCAAAGCTGGGTACTAGGGCAGCAGAGCCTTTCTGGAAGTCATGTTCCTAGGTTGTAAATTACATTGGAATGTGCATGGAGAAACCCCCATAAGTTTATGTCTCATTATTTCTTCTTGGTTTTAATTTTTTTTTTTTTATTTGGGGTAAAGCTTAGAATATTGTTTGTCCTAGGTGTACACAATCTGGTCCATTTGTACATTATATATGTGTATTCAAGTACAGATCCTCTTCCCATGTAAAATGTTACAGACGGTTCCGCAGACCTCCCTTGCTATATGGTCGGTCTTTTCGAGATATGTATATAATATGCGTTTGTATACATATAGTAACACTAATCTTAATTTATCCATTCCCCCCACTTTTCCTTTTAGATGAGCATAGTTTGTTTTCTAAGTCTGTGAGTGTCTTTCTCTGTGGAAATATGTTCATTTGTGTCAGTTATTAGATAACGCCTATAAGTGATATCATAGAATATAGGTCTTTTGCTTTCCGACTTACCTCATTTTTCATGATTATCTCCAGACTCATTTGTGGTGCCTCAGAGAGCAATGGTTCATTGTTTTCCATGGCTAATATTCCATTGTGTACATGGACCACTTCTTCTTTATCCATTCACCTCTTGTTGGATATTTTGATTGCTTCACTGTCTTGGCTATTGTGAATAAGGCTGCACTGCAGGTTTTTCGGTCTGTGTCTTCTCGATTCTTGTCTTCTCAGGTGAGAGGTCCAATGGTGCGCCTGCTGGATTGAATGCTACCTCCATTTTTACGTTTAAAGACAGCTCCTTTCTTTTCTCACTATTGGCTGTTACCCCTTTACGTCTCACCAGCAGGTAGAGGGTACACAGTTCTCTAAAACCCCTTCAGCATTTATTGTTCGTAGACTTTTTGCTGATGGTCAGTCGACTGGTGTAAGTTGAAACTTTTTGTAGATTACATTGCATGGGTCTAACACTCCCCGAGGTTGAGCTGTTATCCATTTTCCGTTTTTTTTAAAAGAGCATGAGTAAAACTTAACTCTTCATACTCTTTTCTTGAAACATTTGCCTGTTTTGAATTTCTTGTCCATTCCGTACTTCAGCACAATTTTTTAGGGCAGGTGTCCTTTACAGCCCTTAGCCCTTGTGGATGTTAAGTGAACATTAGCTGTGACTTTAAAGCTGCTCTTGCAGGAAACGGCCACAAGGTGGCAGCATTTCTCCTTTACCAAATTTGGTTACTAGGGAAACAGAGCCTTAATGGAAGTAGTGTTCTAGGTTGTAAATTAGAATGGAATGTGCCAGGAAAAAACCCTTTAAGGTTATGTCTCATTACTTCTTGTTCATAGTTGTAATTTACTTTTGATTTTTTATCCCAGCAAATATGACTACAATGGTTTGTTTGTTCTAGGTGTGCAAGATGTGGTTCTTTCACACATATACATGTATCTATTCTTCCTCACATCCTTTTCCCACGTAAGTCATGACACAGTGTTGAGTAGTCTTCTCCTGGTCTTCCGTACGTCTTTGGTGGTTATATGTTTCACATGGTTTGTATATCTCTGTTAACCCCAATATGGTAATGTATCCAATCCTCGTCCCTTTCTATGGGGTGAACAATAAGTTTTTTAATGAATCTGCGATTGCCTTTCTCTGTGCAAATATCTTCATTGGTATCAATTTTTAAGTAACTCCTAAAAGTGATGTGATAGGATATGTGTCTTTTGCTTTCTCACTTACTAGAGGAGGCGTGATTACGTCTAGACTCATCTATGGTGCTTGCAAATGGCATTGTTTCATTTTTTCCCCAACGAATATTCCATCTGTACATGGAGGAGTTCTTCTTTGTCCCCCCATGTGTTGGTGGATTTTTTGGTTACTTCCATATCTTGGCTATTGTAATACTGTGCAATGCAAATTTGCCTGCCTGTGTCTTTCCAATTCTCTCTTCTTAGATTATAGGTCGAGGAGTGGGCCTGCTGGATCATATGGTAGATCGATGCTTACCTTTGTAAGGCACCTCCATTCTGTTCTCATTCATGGCCCTTTCCAACTTACGTCCCACTTGAAGTTGACGGTATGCATTTCTCCACAACACCTTCAGCATTCATTGTTTGTAGTTTTCTTGCTGATGGTTATTCTGACAAGTGTGAGCTGATACATCTCTGTGCTTGAATTCGAATGTGCCACATGATCCGTTGAAGTTGAGCTTTAAGGCATGTCCGTTTTATTTTTCAAGCTGTGATTACCCCTTAGTTCTTCAAAGTGTTCTCTTTAAGTATGTGTCACATTTTGAAATGTTTTGGCCATTACCTCCCTCAAGACATTTTGAGGGCAGGTTTCATTTACAGTTCTGCAGTACTTGTTCCTATGAAATGACCATTAGCACAGGCTTTAAAGCCGCTTTGGCAGGTAACTGCCAGAGGGCGGCAGCCTCTCTATGTCCCCCACCCTGGTAACTAGGGAAAAGCCCTTGCCGCCTGTGGTGTTTCTCGGTTATAAATTAGAGTGGAGTGTACCCGGACACACCCACACAAGCTGATGTCTCCTTACTTTTGTTGGATTTTGAAATTTTATTTTTATTTTTTATTGGAGTAATTTTCCACTGTGTACGTGGACCACTTCTACTTTGTGCATTCCTCGGTTGATGGACATTTTCATTGCTTCCAAGTGTTGGCTATGGTAAATATTTTTGGAGTGCACGATTGCCAGCCTGTGACTTTGTGATAGACCCAGCAGTGGGTGTGATTGATTGCCTGCTAACACCGTGTTTCCCTTTTCAAAGCACCTTCTTTGTGTTTTCATTAGTGGCTCTTACCACGTCCCCCTTAGAATGGAGGGTACGCATTTCTCCACAATCGCTTCAGCATTTATTGTGTGCAGCATTTATGCTAATGGCCCTTCTGGCTGCTGTGAGGTGATAGTTTTTTGTAATCTGGGTTTGCATGTCTTTGAAAATTCATAAAACTCATCATTTCTCTCCACCGTTTTCTTTTCCGTTAAAAAAAAGGAAACAATTGGGAGTACAATACAACTCTTGAAATTGTCGTCTTGGAAGGTGGCCCTCTTTTGAATTTTTTGGTCGATTTTCCACCCCAGAATTGTTTTAGAGAGCAGGTGTCATTTACCGAGATGCAGTTTGGCGAATATTTTGTGACCTTTAGGAATGGGTTTAAAGCTGCTGTTGTGGGAAGTGGCCTCAAGGAAGCAGCATTTCTGCATTCCCAAAGCTGGGTACTAGGGCAGCAGAGCCTTTCTGGAAGTCATGTTCCTAGGTTGTAAATTACATTGGAATGTGCATGGAGAAACCCCCATAAGTTTATGTCTCATTATTTCTTCTTGGTTTTAAATTTTTTTTTTTATTTGGGGTAAAGCTTAGAATATTGTTTGTCCTAGGTGTACACAATCTGGTCCATTTGTACATTATATATGTGTATTCAAGTACAGATCCTCTTCCCATGTAAAATGTCACAGAGGGTTCCGCAGACCTCCCTTGCTATATGGTCGGTCTTTTCGAGATATGTATATAATATGCGTTTGTATACATATAGTAACACTAATCTTAATTTATCCATTCCCCCCACCTTTCCTTTTAGATGAGCCTAGTTTGTTTTCTAAGTCTGTGAGTGTCTTTCTCTGTGGAAATATGTTCATTTGTGTCAGTTATTAGATAACGCCTATAAGTGATATCATAGAATATAGGTCTTTTGCTTTCTGACTTACCTCATGTTTCATGATTATCTCCAGACTCATTTGTGGTGCCTCAGAGAGCAATGGTTCATTGTTTTCCATGGCTAATATTCCATTGTGTACATGGACCACTTCTTCTTTATCCATTCACCTCTTGTTGGATATTTTGATTGCTTCACTGTCTTGGCTATTGTGAATAAGGCTGCACTGCAGGTTTTTCGGTCTGTGTCTTCTCGATTCTTGTCTTCTCAGGTGAGAGGTCCAATGGTGCCCCTGCTGGATTGAATGCTACCTCCATTTTTACGTTTAAACACAGCTCCTTTCTTTTCTCACTATTGGCCGTTACCCCTTTACGTCTCACCAGCAGGTAGAGGGTACACAGTTCTCTAAAACCCCTTCAGCATTTATTGTTCGTAGACTTTTTGCTGATGGTCAGTCGACTGGTGTAAGTTGAAACTTTTTGTAGATTAGATTGCATGGGTCTAACACTCCCTGAGGTTGAGCTGTTATCCATTTTCCTTTTTTTTTCAAAGAGTGTGAGTAAAACTTAACTCTTCATACTCTCTTCTTGAAACATTTGCCTGTTTTGAATTTTTTGTCCATTCCCTACTTCAGCACAATTTTTTAGGGCAGGTGTCCTTTACAGCCCTTAGCCCTTGTGAATGTTAAGTGAACATTAGCTGTGACTTTAAAGCTGCTCTTGCAGGAAACGGCCACAAGGTGGCAGCATTTCTCCTTTACCAAATTTGGTTACTAGGGAAACACAGCCTTAAGGGAAGTGGTGTTCTAGGTTGTAAATTAGAATGGAATGTGCCAGGAAAAAACCCTTTAAGGTTATGTCTCATTACTTCTTGTTCATAGTTGTAATTTACATTTGATTTTTTATCCCAGCAAATATGACTACAATGGTTTGTTTGTTCTAGGTGTGCAAGATGTGGTTCTTTCACACATATACATGTATCTATTCTTCCTTACATCCTTTTCCCACGTAGGTCATGACACAATGTTGAGTAGTCTTCTCCTGGTCTTCCGTACGTCGTTGGTGGTTATATATTTCACATGGTTTGTATATCTCTGTTAACCCCAATATGGTAATGTATCCAAACCTCACCCCTTTCTATGGGGTGAACCATAAGTTTTTTAATGAATCTGCGATTGCCTTTCTCTGTGGAAATATCTTCATTGGTATCAATTTTTAAGTAACTCCTAAAAGTGATGTGATAGGATATGTGTCTTTTGCTTTCTCACTTACTATAGGAGGCGTGATTACGTCTGGACTCATCTATGGTGCTTGCAAATGGCATTGTTTCATTTTTTTCACTAGCGAATATTCCATCTATACATGGAGGAGTTCTTCTTTGTCCTCCCATCTGTTGGTGGACTTTTTGGTTACTTCCATATCTTTGCTATTGTAATACTGTGCAATGCAGATTTGCCTGCCTGTGTCTTTCCAATTCTCTCTTCTTAGATTATAGATCGAGGAGTGGGCCTGCTGGATCATATGGTAGATCGATGTTTACCTTTGTAAGGAACCTCCATTCTGTTCTCATTCGTGGCCCTTTCCAACTTATGTCCCACTTGAACTTGAGGGTATGCATTTCTCCTCAACGCCTTCAGCATTTATTGTTTGTAGTTTCCTTGCTGATGGTTATTCTGACAAGTGTGAGCTGATACCTCTCTGTGCTTGAATTCGAATGTGCCACATGATCCGTTGAAGTTGAACTTTAAGGCATGTCCTTTTTATTTTTCAAGCTGTGATTACCCCTTAGTTCTTCAAAGTGTTCTCTTTAAGTATGTGTCACATTTTGAAATGTTTTGGCCATTACCTCCCTCAAGACATTTTGAGGGCAGGTTTCATTTACAGTTCTGCAGTACTTGTTCCTATGAAATGACCATTAGCACAGGCTTTAAAGCCGCTTTGGCAGGTAACTGCCAGAGGACGGCAGCCTTTCTATGTCCCCCACCCTGGTAACTAGGGAAAAGCCCTTGCGGCCTGTGGTGTTTCTCGGTTATAAGTTAGAGTGGAGTCTGCCCGGCCAAACCCATACAAGCTGATGTCTCCTTACTTTTGTTGGATTTTGAAATTTAATTTTTATTTTTTATTGGAGTAATTTTCCACTGTGTACGTGGACCACTTCTACTTTGTGCATTCCTCGGTTGATGGACATTTTCATTGCTTCCAAGTGTTGGCTATGGTAAATATTGTTGGAGTGCAGGATTGCCAGCCTGTGACTTTTGGATTCTCATTTTCTCAGGTGATAGGCCCAGCAGTGGGTGTGATTGATTGACTGCTAGCACCGTGTTTCCCTTTTCAAAGCACCTTCTTTGTGTTTTCATTAGTGGCTCTTACCACGTCCCCCTTAGAATGGAGGGTACGCATTTCTCCACAATCGCTTCAGCATTTATTGTGTGCAGCATTTATGCTAATGGCCCTTCTGGCTGCTGTGAGCTGATAGGTTTTTGTAATCTGGGTTTGCATGTCTTTGAAAATTCGTAAAACTCATCATTTCTCTCCACCGTTTTCTTTTCCGTTAAAAAAAGGAAACAATTGGGAGTACAATACAACTCTTGAAATTGTCGTCTTGGAAGGTGGCCCTCTTTTGAATTTTTTGGTCGATTTTCCACCCCTGAATTGTTTTAGAGAGCAGGTGTCATTTACCGAAATGCAGTTTGGCGAATATTTTGTGACCTTTAGGAATGGGTTTAAAGCTGCTGTTGTGGGACGTGGCCTCAAGGAAGCAGCATTTCTCCATTCCCAAAGCTGGGTACTAGGGCAGCAGAGCCTTTCTGGAAGTCATGTTCCTAGGTTGTAAATTACATTGGAATGTGCATGGAGAAACCCCCATAAGTTTATGTCTCATTATTTCTTCTTGGTTTTAATTTTTTTTTTTTTATTTGGGTAAAGCTTAGAATATTGTTTGTCCTAGGTGTACACAATCTGGTCCATTTGTACATTATATATGTGTATTCAAGTACAGATCCTCTTCCCATGTAAAATGTTACAGAGGGTTCCGCAGACCTCCCTTGCTATATGGTCGGTCTTTTCGAGATATGTATATAATATGCGTTTGTATACATATAGTAACAGTAATCTTAATTTATCCATTCCCCCCACCTTTCCTTTTAGATGAGCATAGTTTGTTTTCTAAGTCTGTGAGTGTCTTTCTCTGTGGAAATATGTTCATTTGTGTCAGTTATTAGATAACGCCTATAAGTGATATCATAGAATATAGGTCTTTTGCTTTCTGACTTACCTCATGTTTCATGATTATCTCCAGACTCATTTGTGGTGCCTCAGAGAGCAATGGTTCATTGTTTTCCATGGCTAATATTCCATTGTGTACATGGACCAATTCTTCTTTATCCATTCACCTCTTGTTGGATATTTTGATTGCTTCACTGTCTTGGCTATTGTGAATAAGGCTGCACTGCAGGTTTTTCGGTCTGTGTCTTCTCGATTCTTGTCTTCTCAGGTGAGAGGTCCAATGGTGCGCCTGCTGGATTGAATGCTACCTCCATTTTTACGTTTAAACACAGCTCCTTTCTTTTCTCACTATTCGCTGTTACCCCTTTACGTCTCACCAGCAGGTAGAGGGTACACAGTTCTCTAAAACCCCTTCAGCATTTATTGTTCGTAGACATTTTGCTGATGGTCAGTCGACTGGTGTAAGTTGAAACTTTTTGTAGATTAGATTGCATGGGTCTAACACTCCCCGAGGTTGAGCTGTTATCCATTTTCCTTTTTTTTTTAAAAGAGTGTGTGTAAAACTTAACACTTCATACTCTTTTCTTGAAACATTTGCCTGTTTTAAATTTTTTGTCCATTCCCTACTTCAGCACAATTTTTTAGGGCAGGTGTCCTTTACAGCCCTGAGCCCTTGTGAATGTTAAGTGAACATTAGCTGTGACTTTAAAGCTGCTCTTGCAGGAAACGGCCACAAGGTGGCAGCATTTCTCCTTTACCAAATTTGGTTACTAGGGAAACACAGCCTTAAGGGAAGTGGTGTTCTAGGTTGTAAATTAGAATGGAATGTGCCAGGAAAAAACCCTTTAAGGTTATGTCTCATTACTTCTTGTTCATAGTTGTAATTTACTTTTGATTTTTTATCCCAGCAAATATGACTACAATGGTTTGTTTGTTCTAGGTGTGCAAGATGTGGTTCTTTCACACATATACATGTATCTATTCTTCCTCACATCCTTTTCCCACGTACGTCATGACACAATATTGAGTAGTCTTCTCCTGGTCTTCCGTACGTCTTTGGTGGTTATATATTTCACCTGGTTTGTATATCTCTGTTAACCCCAATATGGTAATGTATCCAATCCTCATCCCTTTCTATGGGGTGAACCATAAGTTTTTTAATGAATCTGTGATTGCCTTTCTCTGTGGAAATATCTTCATTGGTATCAATTTTTAAGTAACTCCTAAAAGTGATGTGATAGGATATGTGTCTTTTGCTTTCTCACTTACTACAGGAGGCGTGATTACGTCTAGACTCATCTATGGTGCTTGCAAATGGCATGGTTTCATTTTTTCCCCAACGAATATTCCATCTGTACATGGAGGAGTTCTTCTTTGTCCCCCCATGTGTTGGTCGATTTTTTGGTTACTTCCATATCTTGGCTATTGTAATACTGTGCAATGCAGATTTGCCTGCCTGTGTCTTTCCAATTCTCTCTTCTTAGATTATAGGTCGAGGAGTGGGCCTGCTGGATCATATGGTAGATCGATGCTTACCTTTGTAAGGCACCTCCATTCTGTTCTCATTCATGGCCCTTTCCAACTTACGTCCCACTTGAACTTGAGGGTATGCATTTCTCCACAACGCCTTCAGCATTTATTGTTTGTAGTTTCCTTGCTGATGGTTATTCTGACAAGTGTGAGCTGATACCTCTCTGTGCTTGAATTCGAATGTGCCACATGATCCGTTGAAGTTGAGCTTTAAGGCATGATCTTTTTATTTTTCAAGCTGTGATTACCCCTTAGTTCTTCAAAGTGTTCTCTTTAAGTATGTGTCACATTTTGAAATGTTTTGGCCATTACCTCCCTCAAGACATTTTGAGGGCAGGTTTCATTTACAGTTCTGCAGTACTTGTTCCTATGAAATGACCATTAGCACAGGCTTTAAAGCCGCTTTGGCAGGTAACTGCCAGAGGGCGGCAGCCTTTCTATGTCCCCCACCCTGGTAACTAGGGAAAAGCCCTTGCGGCCTGTCGTGTTTCTCGGTTATAAGTTAGAGTGGAGTCTGCCCGGACAAACCCACACAAGCTGATGTCTCCTTACTTTTGTTGGATTTTGAAATTTAATTTTTATTTTTTATTGGAGGAATTTTCCACTGTGTACGTGTACCACTTCTACTTTGTGCATTCCTCGGTTGATGGACATTTTCATTGCTTCCAAGTGTTGGCTATGGTAAATATTGTTGGAGTGCACGATTGCCAGCCTGTGACTTTTGGATTCTCATTTTCTCAGGTGATAGGCCCAGCAGTGGGTGTGATTGATTGACTGCTAGCACCGTGTTTCCCTTTTCAAAGCACCTTCTTTGTGTTTTCATTAGTGGCTCTTACCACGTCCCCCTTAGAATCGAGGGTACGCATTTCTCCACAATCGCTTCAGCATTTATTGTGTGCAGCATTTATGCTAATGGCCCTTCTGGCTGCTGTGAGCTGATAGGTTTTTGTAATCTGGGTTTGCATGTCTTTGAAAATTCGTAAAACTCATCATTTCTCTCTACCGTTTTCTTTTCTGTTAAAAATAAAGAAAACAATTGGGAGTACAATACAACTCTTGAAATTGTCTTCTTGGAAGGTGGCCCTCTTTTGAATTTTTTGGTCGATTTTCCACCCCAGAATTGTTTTAGAGAGCAGGTGTCATTTACCGAAATGCAGTTTGGCGAATATTTTGTGACCTTTAGCAATGGGTTTAAAGCTGCTGTTGTGGGAAGTGGCCTCAAGGAGGCAGCATTTCTCCATTCCCAAAGCGGGGTACTAGGGCAGCAGAGCCTTTCTGGAAGTCATGTTCCTAGGTTGTAAATTACATTGGAATGTGCATGGAGAAACCCCCATAAGTTTATGTCTCATTATTTCTTCTTGGTTTTAATTTTTTTTTTTATTTGGGATAAAGCTTAGAATATTGTTTGTCCTAGGTGTACACAATCTGGTCCATTTGTACATTATATATGTGTATTCAAGTACAGATCCTCTTCCCATGTAAAATGTTACAGAGGGTTCCGCAGACCTCCCTTGCTATATGGTCGGTCTTTTCGAGATATGTATATAATATGCGTTTGTATACATATAGTAACACTAATCTTAATTTATCCATTCCCCCCAACTTTCCTTTTAGATGAGCATAGTTTGTTTTCTAAGTCTGTGAGTGTCTTTCTCTGTGGAAATATGTTCATTTGTGTCAGTTATTAGATAACGCCTATAAGTGATATCATAGAATATAGGTCTTTTGCTTTCTGACTTACCTCATGTTTCATGATTATCTCCAGACTCATTTGTGGTGCCTCAGAGAGCAATGGTTCATTGTTTTCCATGGCTAATATTCCATTGTGTACATGGACCACTTCTTCTTTATCCATTCACCTCTTGTTGGATATTTTGATTGCTTCACTGTCTTGGCTATTGTGAATAAGGCTGCACTGCAGGTTTTTCGGTCTGTGTCTTCTCGATTCTTGTCTTCTAGGTGAGAGGTCCAATGGTGCGCCTGCTGGATTGAATGGTACCTCCATTTTTACTTTTAAACACAGCTCCTTTCTGTTCTCATTATTGCCTGTTACCCCTTTACGTCTCACCAGCAGGTAGAGGGTACAAAGTTCTCTAAAACCCCTTCAGCATTTATCGTTTGTAGACTTTTTGCTGATGGTCAGGCGACTGGGGTAGGTTGAAACTTTTTGTAGATTAGATTGCATGGGTCTAACACTCCCTGAGGTTGAGATTTTATCCATTTCCCTTTTTTTTTAAAAAGAGCGTGAGTAAAACTTAACTCTTCATACTCTCTTCTTGAAACATTTGCCTGTTTTGAGTTTTTTCGTCCTTTCCCTACTTCAGCACAATTTTTTAGGGCAGGTGTCCTTTAAAGCCCTTAGTCCTTGTGAATGTTAAGTGACCATTAGCTGTGAGTTTAAAGCTGTTCTTGCAGGAAACGGCCACAAGGTGGCAGCCTTTCCCCGTTACCAAATTTGGTTACTAGGGAAACAGAGCCTTAATGGAAGTGGTGTTCTAGGTTGTAAATTAGAATGGAATGTGCCAGGAGAAAGCCCTTTAAGTTTATGTCCTATTACTTCTTGTTCATAGTTGTAATTTACTTTTTATTTTTTATCCCAGCAAATATGACTACAATGGTTTGTTTGTTCTAGGTGTGCAAGATGTGGTTCTTTCACACATATACATGTATCTATTCTTCCTCGCATCCTTTTCCCACGTAGGTCATGACACAATGTTGAGTAGTCTTCCCCTGGTCTTCCATACGTCTTTGGTGGTTATATATTTCACCTGGTTTGTATATCTCTGTTAACCCCAATATGGTAATGTATCCAATCCTCATCCCTTTCTATGGGGTGAACCATAAGTTTTTTAATGAATCTGTGATTGCCTTTCTCTGTGGAAATATCTTCATTGGTATCAATTTTTAAGTAACTCCTAAAAGTGATGTGATAGGATATGTGTCTTTTGCTTTCTCACTTACTATAGGAGGCGTGATTACGTCTGGACTCATCTATGGTGCTTGCAAATGGCATTGTTTCATTTTTTTCACTAGCGAATATTCCATCTGTACATGGAGGAGTTCTTCTTTGTCCCCCCATCTGTTGGTGGACTTTTTGGTTACTTCCATATCTTGGCTATTTTAATACTGTGCAATGCAGATTTGCCTGCCTGTGTCTTTCCAATTATCTCTTCTTAGATTATAGGTCGAGGAGTGGGCCTGCTGGATCATATGGTAGATCGATGTTTACCTTTGTAAGGCACCTCCATTCTGTTCTCATTCGTGGCCCTTTCCAACTTACGTCCCACTTGAACTTGAGGGTATGCATTTCTCCACAACGCCTTCAGCATTTATTGTTTGTAGTTTTCTTGCTGATGGTTATTCTGACAAGTGTGAGCTGATACCTCTCTGTGCTTGAATTCGAATGTGCCACATGATCTGTTGAAGTTGAGCTTTAAGGCATGTCCGTTTTATTTTTCAAGCTGTGATTACCCCTTAGTTCTTCAAAGTGTTCTCTTTAAGTATGTGTCACATTTTGAAATGTTTTGGCCATTACCTCCCTCAAGATATTTTGAGGGCAGGTTTCATTTACAGTTCTGCAGTACTTGTTCCTATGAAATGACCAATAGCACAGGCTTTAAAGCCAATTTGGCAGGTAACTGCCAGAGGGCGACAGCCTTTCTATGTCCCCCACCCTGGTAACTAGGGAAAAGCCCTTGCGGCCTGTGGTGTTTCTCGGTTATAAATTAGAGTGGAGTGTGCCCGGACAAACCCACACAAGCTGATGTCTCCTTACTTTTGTTGGATTTTGAAATTTAATTTTTATTTTTTATTGGAGTAATTTTCCACTGTTTACGTGGACCACTTCTACTTTGTGCATTCCTCGGTTGATGGACATTTTCATTGCTTCCAAGTGTTGGCTATGGTAAATATTGTTGGAGTGCAGGATTGCCAGCCTGTGACTTTTGGATTCTCATTTTCTCAGGTGATAGGCCCAGCAGTGGGTGTGATTGATTGACTGCTAGCACCGTGTTTCCCTTTTCAAAGCACCTTCTTTGTGTTTTCATTAGTGGCTCTTACCACGTCCCCCTTAGACTCGAGGGTACGCATTTCTCCACAATCACTTCAGCATTTATTGTGTGCAGCATTTATGCTAATGGCCCTTCTGGCTGCTGTGAGCTGATAGGTTTTTGTAATCTGGGTTTGCATGTCTTTGAAAATTCGTAAAACTCATCATTTCTCTCCACCGTTTTCTTTTCTGTTAAAAAAAGGAAACAATTGGGAGTACAATACAACTCTTGAAATTGTCTTGTTGGAAGGTGGCCCTCTTTTGAATTTTTTGGTCGATTTTCCACCCCTGAATTGTTTTAGAGAGCAGGTGTCATTTACCGAAATGCAGTTTGGCGAATATTTTGTGACCTTTAGCAATGGGTTTAAAGCTGCTGTTGTGGGAAGTGGCCTCAAGGAGGCAGCATTTCTCCATTCCCAAAGCTGGGTACTAGGGCAGCAGAGCCTTTCTGGAAGTCATGTTCCTAGGTTGTAAATTACATTGGAATGTGCATGGAGAAACCCCCATAAGTTTATGTCTCATTATTTCTTCTTGGTTTTAATTTTTTTTTTTTATTTGGGGTAAAGCTTAGAATATTGTTTGTCATAGGTGTACACAATCTGGTCCATTTGTACATTATATATGTGTATTCAAGTACAGATCCTCTTCCCATGTAAAATGTTACAGAGGGTTCCGCAGACCTCCCTTGCTATATGGTCGGTCTTTTCGAGATATGTATATAATATGCGTTTGTATACATATAGTAACACTAATCTTAATTTATCCATTCCCCCCACCTTTCCTTTTAGATGAGCATAGTTTGTTTTCTAAGTCTGTGAGTGTCTTTCTCTGTGGAAATATGTTCATTTGTGTCAGTTATTAGATAACGCCTATACGTGATATCATAGAATATAGGTCTTTTGCTTTCTGAGTTACCTCATGTTTCGTGATTATCTCCAGACTCATTTGTGGTGCCTCAGAGAGCAATGGTTCATTGTTTTCCATGGCTAATATTCCATTGTGTACATGGACCACTTCTTCTTTATCCATTCACCTCTTTTTGGATATTTTGATTGCTTCACTGTCTTGGCTATTGTGAATAAGGCTGCACTGCAGCTTTTTCGGTCTGTGTCTTCTCGATTCTTGTCTTCTCAGGTGAGAGGTCCAATGGTGCGCCTGCTGGATTGAATGCTACCTCCATTTTTACGTTTAAACACAGCTCCTTTCTTTTCTCACTATTGGCTGTTACCCTTTACGTCTCACCAGCAGGTAGAGGGTACACAGTTCTCTAAAACCCCTTCAGCATTTATTGTTCGTAGACATTTTGCTGATGGTCAGTCGACTGGTGTAAGTTGAAACTTTTTGTAGATTAGATTGCATGGGTCTAACACTGCCCGAGGTTGAGCTGTTATCCATTTTCCTTTTTTTTTCAAAGAGTGTGAGTAAAACTTAACTCTTCATACTCTCTTCTTGAAACATTTGCCTGTTTTGAATTTTTTGTCCATTCCCTACTTCAGCACAATTTTTTAGGGCAGGTGTCCTTTACAGCCCTTAGCCCTTGTGAATGTTAAGTGAACATTAGCTGTGACTTTAAAGCTGCTCTTGCAGGAAACGGCCACAAGGTGGCAGCATTTCTCCTTTACCAAATTTGGTTACTAGGGAAACACAGCCTTAAGGGAAGTGGTGTTCTAGGTTGTAAATTAGAATGGAATGTGCCAGGAAAAAACCCTTTAAGGTTATGTCTCATTACTTCTTGTTCATATTTGTAATTTACATTTGATTTTTTATCCCAGCAAATATGACTACAATGGTTTGTTTGTTCTAGGTGTGCAAGATGTGGTTCTTTCACACATATACATGTATCTATTCTTCCTTACATCCTTTTCCCACGTAGGTCATGACACAATGTTGAGTAGTCTTCTCCTGGTCTTCCGTACGTCTTTGGTGGTTATATATTTCACATGGTTTGTATATCTCTGTTAACCCCAATATGGTAATGTATCCAATCCTCATCCCTTTCTATGGGGTGAACCATAAGTTTTTTAATGAATCTGCGATTGCCTTTCTCTGTGGAAATATCTTCATTGGTATCAATTTTTAAGTAACTCCTAAAAGTGATGTGATAGGATATGTGTCTTTTGCTTTCTCACTTACTACAGGAGGCGTGATTACGTCTAGACTCATCTATGGTGCTTGCAAATGGCATTGTTTCATTTTTTTCACTAGCGAATATTCCATCTGTACATGGAGGAGTTCTTCTTTGTCCTCCCATCTGTTGGTGGACTTTTTGGTTACTTCCATATCTTTGCTATTGTAATACTGTGCAATGCAGATTTGCCTGCCTGTGTCTTTCCAATTCTCTCTTCTTAGATTATAGGTCGAGGAGTGGGCCTGCTGGATCATATGGTAGATCGATGTTTACCTTTGTAAGGAACCTCCATTCTGTTCTCATTCGTGGCCCTTTCCAACTTATGTCCCACTTGAACTTGAGGGTATGCATTTCTCCACAACGCCTTCAGCATTTATTGTTTGTAGTTTCCTTGCTGATGGTTATTCTGACAAGTGTGAGCTGATACCTCTCTGTGCTTGAATTCGAATGTGCCACATGATCCGTTGAAGTTGAACTTTAAGGCATGTCCTTTTTATTTTTCAAGCTGTGATTACCCCTTAGTTCTTCAAAGTGTTCTCTTTAAGTATGTGTCACATTTTGAAATGTTTTGGCCATTACCTCCCTCAAGACATTTTGAGGGCAGGTTTCATTTACAGTTCTGCAGTACTTGTTCCTATGAAATGACCATTAGCACAGGCTTTAAAGCCGATTTGGCAGGTAACTGCCAGAGGACGGCAGCCTTTCTATGTCCCCCACCCTGGTAACTAGGGAAAAGACCTTGCGGCCTGTGGTGTTTCTCGGTTATAAGTTAGAGTGGAGTCTGCCCGGACAAACCCACACAAGCTGATGTCTCCTTACTTTTGTTGGATTTTGAAATTTAATTTTTATTTTTTATTGGAGTAATTTTCCACTGTGTACGTGGACCACTTCTACTTTGTGCATTCCTCGGTTGATGGGCATTTTCATTGCTTCCAAGTGTTGGCTATGGTAAATATTGTTGGAGTGCAGGATTGCCAGCCTGTGACTTTTGGATTCTCATTTTCTCAGGTGATAGGCCCAGCAGTGGGTGTGATTGATTGACTGCTAGCACCGTGTTTCCCTTTTCAAAGCACCTTCTTTGTGTTTTCATTAGTGGCTCTTACCACGTCCCCCTTAGAATGGAGGGTACGCATTTCTCCACAATCACTTCAGCATTTATTGTGTGCAGCATTTATGCTAATGGCCCTTCTGGCTGCTGTGAGCTGATAGGTTTTTGTAATCTGGGTTTGCATGTCTTTGAAAATTCGTAAAACTCATCATTTCTCTCCACCGTTTTCTTTTCTGTTAAAAAAAAAGGAAACAATTGGGAGTACAATACAACTCTTGAAATTGTCTTCTTGGAAGGTGGCCCTCTTTTGAATTTTTTGGTCGATTTTCCACCCCAGAATTGTTTTAGATAGCAGGTGTCATTTACCGAAATGCAGTTTGGCGAATATTTTGTGACCTTTAGCAATGGGTTTAAAGCTGCTGTTGTGGGAAGTGGCCTCAAGGAGGCAGCATTTCTCCATTCCCAAAGCTGGGTACTAGGGCAGCAGAGCCTTTCTGGAAGTCATGTTCCTAGGTTGTAAATTACATTGGAATGTGCATGGAGAAACCCCCATAAGTTTATGTCTCATTATTTCTTCTTGGTTTTAATTTTTTTTTTTATTTGGGATAAAGCTTAGAATATTGTTTGTCCTAGGTGTACACAATCTGGTCCATTTGTTCATTATATATGTGTATTCAAGTACAGATCCTCTTCCCATGTAAAATGTTACAGAGGGTTCCGCAGACCTCCCTTGCTATATGGTCGGTCTTTTCGAGATATGTATATAATATGCGTTTGTATACATATAGTAACACTAATCTTAATTTATCCATTCCCCCCACCTTTCCTTTTAGATGAGCCTAGTTTGTTTTCTAAGTCTGTGAGTGTCTTTCTCTGTGGAAATATGTTCATTTGTGTCAGTTATTAGATAACGCCTATACGTGATATCATAGAATATAGGTCTTTTGCTTTCCGACTTACCTCATGTTTCGTGATTATCTCCAGACTCATTTGTGGTGCCTCAGAGAGCAATGGTTCATTGTTTTCCATGGCTAATATTCCATTGTGTACATGGACCACTTCTTCTTTATCCATTCACCTCTTGTTGGATATTTTGATTGCTTCACTGTCTTGGCTATTGTGAATAAGGCTGCACTGCAGCTTTTGCGGCCTGTGTCTTCTCGATTCTTGTCTTCTCAGGTGAGAGGTCCAATGGTGCGCCTGCTGGATTGAATGGTACCTCCATTTTTACTTTTAAACACAGCTCCTTTCTGTTCTCATTATTGCCTGTTACCCCTTTACGTCTCACCAGCAGGTAGAGGGTACAAAGTTCTCTAAAACCCCTTCAGCATTTATCGTTTGTAGACTTTTTGCTGATTGTCAGGCGACTGGGGTAGGTTGAAACTTTTTGTAGATTAGATTGCATGGGTCTAACACTCCCTGAGGTTGAGATTTTATCCATTTCCCTTTTTTTTAAAAAAGAGCGTGAGTAAAACTTAACTCTTCATACTCTCTTCTTGAAACATTTGCCTGTTTTGAGTTTTTTCGTCCTTTCCCTACTTCAGCACAATTTTTTAGGGCAGGTGTCCTTTAAAGCCCTGAGTCCTTGTGAATGTTAAGTGACCATTAGCTGTGAGTTTAAATCTGTTCTTGCAGGAAACGGCCACAAGGTGGCAGCCTTTCCCCGTTACCAAATTTGGTTACTAGGGAAACAGAGCCTTAATGGAAGTGGTGTTCTAGGTTGTAAATTAGAATGGAATGTGCCAGGAGAAAGCCCTTTAAGTTTATGTCCTATTACTTCTTGTTCATAGTTGTAATTTACTTTTTATTTTTTATCCCAGCAAATATGACTACAATGGTTTGTTTGTTCTAGGTGTGCAAGATGTGGTTCTTTCACACATATACATGTATCTATTCTTCCTCGCATCCTTTTCCCACGTAGGTCATGACACAATGTTGAGTAGTCTTCCCCTGGTCTTCCGTACGTCTTTGGTGGTTATATATTTCACCTGGTTTGTATATCTCTGTTAACCCCAATATGGTAATGTATCCAATCCTCATCCCTTTCTATGGGGTGAACCATAAGTTTTTTAATGAATCTGCGATTGCCTTTCTCTGTGGAAATATCTTCATTGGTATCAATTTTTAAGTAACTCCTAAAAGTGATGTGATAGGATATGTGTCTTTTGCTTTCTCACTTACTATAGGAGGCGTGATTAAGTCTGGACTCATCTATGGTGCTTGCAAATGGCATTGTTTCATTTTTTTCACTAGCGAATATTCCATCTGTACATGGAGGAGTTCTTCTTTGTCCCCCCATCTGTTGGTGGACTTTTTGGTTACTTCCATATCTTGGCTATTTTAATACTGTGCAATGCAGATTTGCCTGCCTGTGTCTTTCCAATTATCTCTTCCTGGATTATAGGTCGAGGAGTGGGCCTGATGGATCATATGGTAGATCGATGTTTACCTTTGTAAGGCACCTCCATTCTGTTCTCATTCGTGGCCCTTTCCAACTTACGTCCCACTTGAACTTGAGGGTATGCATTTCTCCACAACGCCTTCAGCATTTATTGTTTGTAGTTTTCTTCCTAATGGTTATTCTGACAAGTGTGAGCTGATACCTCTCTGTGCTTGAATTCGAATGTGCCACATGATCCGTTGAAGTTGAGCTTTAAGGCATGTCCTTTTTATTTTTCAAGCTGTGATTACCCCTTAGTTCTTCAAAGTGTTCTCTTTAAGTATGTGTCACATTTTGAAATGTTTTGGCCATTACGTCCCTCAAGACATTTTGAGGGCAGTTTTTATTTACAGTTCTGCAGTACTTGTTCCTATGAAATGACCATTAGCACAGGCTTTAAAGCCGCTTTGGCAGGTAACTGCCAGAGGACGGCAGCCTCTCTATGTCCCCCACCCTGGTAACTAGGGAAAAGCCCTTGCGGCCTGTGGTGTTTCTCGGTTATAAATTAGAGTGGAGTGTGCCCGGACAAACCCACACAAGCTGATGTCTCCTTACTTTTGTTGGATTTTGAAATTTAATTTTTATTTTTTATTGGAGTAATTTTCCACTGTGTACGTGGACCACTTCTACTTTGTGCATTCCTCGGTTGATGGACATTTTCATTGCTTCCAAGTGTTGGCTATGGTAAATATTGTTGGAGTGCAGGATTGCCAGCCTGTGACTTTTGGATTCTCATTTTCTCAGGTGATAGGCCCAGCAGTGGGTGTGATTGATTGACTGCTAGCACCGTGTTTCCCTTTTCAAAGCACCTTCTTTGTGTTTTCATTAGTGGCTCTTACCACGTCCCCCTTAGAATAGAGGGTACGCATTTCTCCACAATCGCTTCAGCATTTATTGTGTGCAGCATTTATGCTAATGGCCCTTCTGGCTGCTGTGAGCTGATAGGTATTTGTAATCTGGGTTTGCATGTCTTTGAAAATTCGTAAAACTCATCATTTCTCTCGACCGTTTTCTTTTCCGTTAAAAAAAAGGAAACAATTGGGAGTACAATACAACTCTTGAAATTGTCGTCTTGGAAGGTGGCCCTCTTTTGAATTTTTTGGTCGATTTTCCACCCCTGAATTGTTTTAGAGAGCAGGTGTCATTTACCGAAATGCAGTTTGGCGAATATTTTGTGACCTTTAGGAATGGGTTTAAAGCTGCTGTTGTGGGAAGTGGCCTCAAGGAGGCAGCATTTCTCCATTCCCAAAGCTGGGTACTAGGGCAGCAGAGCCTTTCTGGAAGTCATGTTCCTAGGTTGTAAATTACATTGGAATGTGCATGGAGAAACCCCCATAAGTTTATGTCTCATTATTTCTTCTTGGTTTTAATTTTTTTTTTTTTATTTGGGGTAAAGCTTATAATATTGTTTGTCCTAGGTGTACACAATCTGGTCCATTTGTACATTATATATGTGTATTCAAGTACAGATCCTCTTCCCATGTAAAATGTTACAGAGGGTTCCGCAGACCTCCCTTGCTATATGGTCGGTCTTTTCAAGATATGTATCTAATATGCGTTTGTATACATATAGTAACACTAATCTTAATTTATCCATTCCCCCCACCTTTCCTTTCAGATGAGCATAGTTTGTTTTCTAAGTCTGTGAGTGTCTTTCTCTGTGGAAATATGTTCATTTGTGTCAGTTATTAGATAACGCCTATAAGTGATATCATAGAATATAGGTCTTTTGCTTTCTGACTTACCTCATGTTTCATGATTATCTCCAGACTCATTTGTGGTGCGTCAGAGAGCAATGGTTCATTGTTTTCCATGGCTAATATTCCATTGTGTACATGGACCACTTCTTCTTTATCCATTCACCTCTTGTTGGACATTTTGATTGCTTCACTGTCTTGGCTATTGTGAATAAGGCTGCACTGCAGCTTTTGCGGCCTGTGTCTTCTCGATTCTTGTCTTCTCAGGTGAGAGGTCCAATGGTGCGCCTGCTGGATTGAATGGTACCTCCATTTTTACTTTTAAACACAGCTCCTTTCTGTTCTCATTATTGCCTGTTACCCCTTTACGTCTCACCAGCAGGTAGAGGGTACAAAGTTCTCTAAAACCCCTTCAGCATTTATCGTTTGTAGACTTTTTGCTGATGGTCAGTCGACTGGGGTAAGTTGAAACTTTTTGTAGATTAGATTACATGGGTCTAACACTCCCTGAGGTTGAGATTTTATCCATTTCCCTTTTTTTTTAAAAAGAGCGTGAGTAAAACTTAACTCTTCATACTCTCTTCTTGAAACATTTGCCTGTTTTGAGTTTTTTCGTCCTTTCCCTACTTCAGCACAATTTTTTAGGGCAGGTGTCCTTTAAAGCCCTAAGTCCTTCTGAATGTTAAGTGACCATTAGCTGTGAGTTTAAAGCTGTTCTTGCAGGAAACGGCCACAAGGTGGCAGCCTTTCCCCGTTACCAAATTTGGTTACTAGGAAAACAGAGCCTTAATGGAAGTGGTGTTCTAGGTTGTAAATTAGAATGGAATGTGCCAGGAGAAAGCCCTTTAAGTTTATGTCCTATTACTTCTTGTTCATAGTTGTAATTTACTTTTTATTTTTTATCCCAGCAAATATGACTACAATGGTTTGTTTGTTCTAGGTGTGCAAGATGTGGTTCTTTCACACATATACATGTATCTATTCTTCCTCGCATCCTTTTCCCACGTAGGTCATGACACAATGTTGAGTAGTCTTCCCCTGGTCTTCCGTACGTCTTTGGTGGTTATATATTTCACCTGGTTTGTATATCTCTGTTAACCCCAATATGGTAATGTATCCAATCCTCATCCCTTTCTATGGGGTGAACCATAAGTTTTTTAATGAATCTGCGATTGCCTTTCTCTGTGGAAATATCTTCATTGGTATCAATTTTTAAGTAACTCCTAAAAGTGATGTGATAGGATATGTGTCTTTTGCTTTCTCACTTACTATAGGAGGCGTGATTACGTCTGGACTCATCTATGGTGCTTGCAAATGGCATTGTTTCATTTTTTTCACTAGCGAATATTCCATCTGTACATGGAGGAGTTCTTCTTTGTCCCCCCATCTGTTGGTGGACTTTTTGGTTACTTCCATATCTTGGCTATTTTAATACTGTGCAATGCAGATTTGCCTGCCTGTGTCTTTCCAATTATCTCTTCTTAGATTATAGGTCGAGGAGTGGGCCTGCTGGATCATATGGTAGATCGATGTTTACCTTTGTAAGGCACCTCCATTCTGTTCTCATTCGTGGCCCTTTCCAACTTACGTCCCACTTGAACTTGAGGGTATGCATTTCTCCACAACGCCTTCAGCATTTATTGTTTGTAGTTTTCTTGCTGATGGTTATTCTGACAAGTGTGAGCTGATACCTCTCTGTGCTTGAATTCGAATGTGCCACATGATCCGTTGAAGTTGAGCTTTAAGGCATGTCCTTTTTATTTTTCAAGCTGTGATTACCCCTTAGTTCTTCAAAGTGTTCTCTTTAAGTATGTGTCACATTTTGAAATGTTTTGGCCATTACCTCCCTCAAGACATTTTGAGGGCAGGTTTCATTTACAGTTCTGCAGTACTTGTTCCTATGAAATGACCATTAGCACAGGCTTTAAAGCCGCTTTGGCAGGTAACTGCCAGAGGACGGCAGCCTCTCTATGTCCCCCAACCTGGTAACTAGGGAAAAACCCTTGCGGCCTGTGGTGTTTCTCGGTTATAAATTAGAGTGGAGTGTGCCCGGACAAACCCACACAAGCTGATGTCTCCTTACTTTTGTTGGATTTTGAAATTTAATTTTTTATTTTTTATTGGAGTAATTTTCCACTGTGTACGTGGACCACTTCTACTTTGTGCATTCCTCGGTTGATGGACATTTTCATTGCTTCCAAGTGTTGGCTATGGTAAATATTGTTGGAGTGCAGGATTGCCAGCCTGTGACTTTTGGATTCTCATTTTCTCAGGTGATAGGCCCAGCAGTGGGTGTGATTGATTGACTGCTAGCACCGTGTTTCCCTTTTCAAAGCACCTTCTTTGTGTTTTCATTAGTGGCTCTTACCACGTCCCCCTTAGAATGGAGGGTACGCATTTCTCCACAATCGCTTCAGCATTTATTGTGTGCAGCATTTATGCTAATGGCCCTTCTGGCTGCTGTGAGCTGATAGGTTTTTGTAATCTGGGTTTGCATGTCTTTGAAAATTCGTAAAACTCATCATTTCTCTCCACCGTTTTCTTTTCCGTTAAAAAAAAGGAAACAATTGGGAGTACAATACAACTCTTGAAATTGTCGTCTTGGAAGGTGGCCCTCTTTTGAATTTTTTGGTCGATTTTCCACCCCTGAATTGTTTTAGAGAGCAGGTGTCATTTACCGAAATGCAGTTTGGCGAATATTTTGTGACCTTTAGGAATGGGTTTAAAGCTGCTGTTGTGGGACGTGGCCTCAAGGAAGCAGCATTTCTCCATTCCCAAAGCTGGGTACTAGGGCAGCAGAGCCTTTCTGGAAGTCATGTTCCTAGGTTGTAAATTACATTGGAATGTGCATGGAGAAACCCCCATAAGTTTATGTCTCATTATTTCTTCTTGGTTTTAATTTTTTTTTTTTTTTATTTGGGGTAAAGCTTAGAATATTGTTTGTCCTAGGTGTACACAATCTGGTCCATTTGTACATTATATATGTGTATTCAAGTACAGATCCTCTTCCCATGTAAAATGTCACAGAGGGTTCCGCAGACCTCCCTTGCTATATGGTCGGTCTTTTCAAGATATGTATATAATATGCGTTTGTATACATATAGTAACACTTATCTTAATTTATCCATTCCCCCCACCTTTCCTTTTAGATGAGCCTAGTTTGTTTTCTAAGTCTGTGAGTGTCTTTCTCTGTGGAAATATGTTCATTTGTGTCAGTTATTAGATAACGCCTATACGTGATATCATAGAATATAGGTCTTTTGCTTTCCGACTTACCTCATGTTTCGTGATTATCTCCAGACTCATTTGTGGTGCCTCAGAGAGCAATGGTTCATTGTTTTCCATGGCTAATATTCCATTGTGTACATGGACCACTTCTTCTTTATCCATTCACCTCTTGTTGGACATTTTGATTGCTTCACTGTCTTGGCTATTGTGAAAAAGGCTGCACTGCAGCTTTTTCGGTCTGTGTCTTCTCGATTCTTGTCTTCTCAGGTGAGAGGTCCAATGGTGCGCCTGCTGGATTGAATGGTACCTCCATTTTTACTTTTAAACACAGCTCCTTTCTGTTCTCATTATTGCCTGTTACCCCTTTACGTCTCACTAGCAGGTAGAGGGTACAAAGTTCTCTAAAACCCCTTCAGCATTTATCGTTTGTAGACTTTTTGCTGATGGTCAGGCGACTGGGGTAGGTTGAAACTTTTTGTAGATTAGATTGCATGGGTCTAACACTCCCTGAGGTTGAGATTTTATCCATTTCCCTTTTTTGTTAAAAAGAGCGTGAGTAAAACTTAACTCTTCATACTCTCTTCTTGAAACATTTGCCTGTTTTGAGTTTTTTCGTCCTTTCCCTACTTCAGCACAATTTTTTAGGGCAGGTGTCCTTTAAAGCCCTGAGTCCTTGTGAATGTTAAGTGACCATTAGCTGTGAGTTTAAAGCTGTTCTTGCAGGAAACGGCCACAAGGTGGCAGCCTTTCCCCGTTACCAAATTTGGTTACTAGGGAAACAGAGCCTTAATGGAAGTGGTGTTCTAGGTTGTAAATTAGAATGGAATGTGCCAGGAGAAAGCCCTTTAAGTTTATGTCCTATTACTTCTTGTTCATAGTTGTAATTTACTTTTTATTTTTTATCCCAGCAAATATGACTACAATGGTTTGTTTGTTCTAGGTGTGCAAGATGTGGTTCTTTCACACATATACATGTATCTATTCTTCCTCGCATCCTTTTCCCACGTAGGTCATGACACAATGTTGAGTAGTCTTCCCCTGGTCTTCCGTACGTCTTTGGTGGTTATATATTTCACCTGGTTTGTATATCTCTGTTAACCCCAATATGGTAATGTATCCAATCCTCATCCCTTTCTATGGGGTAAACCATAAGTTTTTTAATGAATCTGCAATTGCCTTTCTCTGTGGAAATATCTTCATTGGTATCAATTCTTAAGTAACTCCTACAAGTGATGTGATAGGATATGTGTCTTTTGCTTTCTCACTTACTATAGGAGGCGTGATTACGTCTGGACTCATCTATGGTGCTTGCAAATGGCATTGTTTCATTTTTTTCACTAGCGAATATTCCATCTGTACATGGAGGAGTTCTTCTTTGTCCCCCCATCTGTTGGTGGACTTTTTGGTTACTTCCATATCTTGGCTATTTTAATACTGTGCAATGCAGATTTGCCTGCCTGTGTCTTTCCAATTCTCTCTTCCTGGATTATAGGTCGAGGAGTGGGCCTGATGGATCATATGGTAGATCGATGTTTACCTTTGTAAGGCACCTCCATTTTGTTCTCATTCGTGGCCCTTTCCAACTTACGTCCCACTTGAACTTGAGGGTATGCATTTCTCCACAACGCCTTCAGCATTTATTGTTTGTAGTTTTCTTGCTGATGGTTATTCTGACAAGTGTGAGCTGATACCTCTCTGTGCTTGAATTCGAATGTGCCACATGATCCGTTGAAGTTGAGCTTTAAGGCATGTCCTTTTTATTTTTCAAGCTGTGATTACCCCTTAGTTCTTCAAAGTGTTCTCTTTAAGTATGTGTCACATTTTGAAATGTTTTGGCCATTACCTCCCTCAAGACATTTTGAGGGCAGGTTTCATTTACAGTTCTGCAGTACTTGTTCCTATGAAATGACCATTAGCACAGGCTTTAAAGCCGCTTTGGCAGGTAACTGCCAGAGGACGGCAGCCTCTCTATGTCCCCCACCCTGGTAACTAGGGAAAAGCCCTTGCAGCCTGTGGTGTTTCTCGGTTATAAATTAGAGTGGAGTGTGCCCGGACAAACCCACACAAGCTGATGTCTCCTTACTTTTGTTGGATTTTGAAATTTAATTTTTATTTTTTATTGGAGTAATTTTCCACTGTGTACGTGGACCACTTCTACTTTGTGCATTCCTCGGTTGATGGACATTTTCATTGCTTCCAAGTGTTGGCTATGGTAAATATTGTTGGAGTGCAGGATTGCCAGCCTGTGACTTTTGGATTCTCATTTTCTCAGGTGATAGGCCCAGCAGTGGGTGTGATTGATTGACTGCTAGCACCGTGTTTCCCTTTTCAAAGCACCTTCTTTGTGTTTTCATTAGTGGCTCTTACCACGTCCCCCTTAGATTGGAGGGTACGCATTTCTCCACAATCGCTTCAGCATTTATTGTGTGCAGCATTTATGCTAATGGCCCTTCTGGCTGCTGTGAGCTGATAGGTTTTTGTAATCTGGGTTTGCATGTCTTTGAAAATTCGTAAAACTCATCATTTCTCTCCACCGTTTTCTTTTCCGTTAAAAAAAAGGAAACAATTGGGAGTACAGTACAACTCTTGAAATTGTCGTCTTGGAAGGTGGCCCTCTTTTGAATTTTTTGGTCGATTTTCCACCCCTGAATTGTTTTAGAGAGCAGGTGTCATTTACCGAAATGCAGTTTGGCGAATATTTTGTGACCTTTAGGAATGGGTTTAAAGCTGCTGTTGTGGGAAGTGGCCTCAAGGAAGCAGCATTTCTCCATTCCCAAAGCTGGGTACTAGGGCAGCAGAGCCTTTCTGGAAGTCATGTTCCTAGGTTGTAAATTACATTGGAATGTTCATGGAGAAACCCCCATAAGTTTATGTCTCATTATTTCTTCTTGGTTTTAATTTTTTTTTTTATTTGGGGTAAAGCTTAGAATATTGTTTGTCCTAGGTGTACACAATCTGGTCCATTTGTACATTATATATGTGTATTCAAGTACAGATCCTCTTCCCATGTAAAATGTCACAGAGGGTTCCGCAGACCTCCCTTGTTATATGGTCGGTCTTTTCAAGATATGTATATAATATGCGTTTGTATACATATAGTAACACTAATCTTAATTTATCGATTCCCCCCACCTTTCCTTTTATATGAGCATAGTTTGTTTTCTAAGTCTGTGAGTGTCTTTCTCTGTGGAAATATGTTCATTTGTGTCAGTTATTAGATAACGCCTATAAGTGATATCATAGAATATAGGTCTTTTGCTTTCTGACTTACCTCATGTTTCATGATTATCTCCAGACTTATTTGTGGTGCCTCAGAGAGCAATGGTTCATTGTTTTCCATGGCTAATATTCCATTGTGTACATGGACCACTTCTTCTTTATCCATTCACCTCTTGTTGGATATTTTGATTGCTTCACTGTCTTGGCTATTGTGAATAAGGCTGCACTGCAGCTTTTGCGGCCTGTGTCTTCTCGATTCTTGTCTTCTCAGGTGAGAGGTCCAATGGTGCGCCTGCTGGATTGAATGGTACCTCCATTTTTACTTTTAAACACAGCTCCTTTCTGTTCTCATTATTGCCTGTTACCCCTTTACGTCTCACCAGCAGGTAGAGGGTACAAAGTTCTCTAAAACCCCTTCAGCATTTATCGTTTGTAGACTTTTTGCTGATGGTCAGTCGACTGGGGTAAGTTGAAACTTTTTGTAGATTAGATTGCATGGGTCTAACACTCCCTGAGGTTGAGATTTTATCCATTTCCCTTTTTTTTTAAAAAGAGCGTGAGTAAAACTTAACTCTTCATACTCTCTTCTTGAAACATTTGCCTGTTTTGAGTTTTTTCGTCCTTTCCCTACTTCAGCACAATTTTTTAGGGCAGGTGTCCTTTAAAGCCCTAAGTCCTTCTGAATGTTAAGTGACCATTAGCTGTGAGTTTAAAGCTGTTCTTGCAGGAAACGGCCACAAGGTGGCAGCCTTTCCCCGTTACCAAATTTGGTTACTAGGAAAACAGAGCCTTAATGGAAGTGGTGTTCTAGGTTGTAAATTAGAATGGAATGTGCCAGGAGAAAGCCCTTTAAGTTTATGTCCTATTACTTCTTGTTCATAGTTGTAATTTACTTTTTATTTTTTATCCCAGCAAATATGACTACAATGGTTTGTTTGTTCTAGGTGTGCAAGATGTGGTTCTTTCACACATATACATGTATCTATTCTTCCTCGCATCCTTTTCCCACGTAGGTCATGACACAATGTTGAGTAGTCTTCCCCTGGTCTTCCGTACGTCTTTGGTGGTTATATATTTCACCTGGTTTGTATATCTCTGTTAACCCCAATATGGTAATGTATCCAATCCTCATCCCTTTCTATGGGGTGAACCATAAGTTTTTTAATGAATCTGCGATTGCCTTTCTCTGTGGAAATATCTTCATTGGTATCAATTTTTAAGTAACTCCTAAAAGTGATGTGATAGGATATGTGTCTTTTGCTTTCTCACTTACTATAGGAGGCGTGATTAAGTCTGGACTCATCTATGGTGCTTGCAAATGGCATTGTTTCATTTTTTTCACTAGCGAATATTCCATCTGTACATGGAGGAGTTCTTCTTTGTCCCCCCATCTGTTGGTGGACTTTTTGGTTACTTCCATATCTTGGCTATTTTAATACTGTGCAATGCAGATTTGCCTGCCTGTGTCTTTCCAATTATCTCTTCTTAGATTATAGGTCGAGGAGTGGGCCTGCTGGATCATATGGTAGATCGATGTTTACCTTTGTAAGGCACCTCCATTCTGTTCTCATTCGTGGCCCTTTCCAACTTACGTCCCACTTGAACTTGAGGGTATGCATTTCTCCACAACGCCTTCAGCATTTATTGTTTGTAGTTTTCTTGCTGATGGTTATTCTGACAAGTGTGAGCTGATACCTCTCTGTGCTTGAATTCGAATGTGCCACATGATCCGTTGAAGTTGAGCTTTAAGGCATGTCCTTTTTATTTTTCAAGCTGTGATTACCCCTTAGTTCTTCAAAGTGTTCTCTTTAAGTATGTGTCACATTTTGAAATGTTTTGGCCATTACCTCCCTCAAGACATTTTGAGGGCAGGTTTCATTTACAGTTCTGCAGTACTTGTTCCTATGAAATGACCATTAGCACAGGCTTTAAAGCCGCTTTGGCAGGTAACTGCCAGAGGACGGCAGCCTCTCTATGTCCCCCACCCTGGTAACTAGGGAAAAGCCCTTGCAGCCTGTGGTGTTTCTCGGTTATAAATTAGAGTGGAGTGTGCCCGGACAAACCCACACAAGCTGATGTCTCCTTACTTTTGTTGGATTTTGAAATTTAATTTTTATTTTTTATTGGAGTAATTTTCCACTGTGTACGTGGACCACTTCTACTTTGTGCATTCCTCGGTTGATGGACATTTTCATTGCTTCCAAGTGTTGGCTATGGTAAATATTGTTGGAGTGCAGGATTGCCAGCCTGTGACTTTTGGATTCTCATTTTCTCAGGTGATAGGCCCAGCAGTGGGTGTGATTGATTGACTGCTAGCACCGTGTTTCCCTTTTCAAAGCACCTTCTTTGTGTTTTCATTAGTGGCTCTTACCACGTCCCCCTTAGAATGGAGGGTACGCATTTCTCCACAATCGCTTCAGCATTTATTGTGTGCAGCATTTATGCTAATGGCCCTTCTGGCTGCTGTGAGCTGATAGGTTTTTGTAATCTGGGTTTGCATGTCTTTGAAAATTCGTAAAACTCATCATTTCTCTCCACCGTTTTCTTTTCCGTTAAAAAAAAGGAAACAATTGGGAGTACAATACAACTCTTGAAATTGTCGTCTTGGAAGGTGGCCCTCTTTTGAATTTTTTGGTCGATTTTCCACCCCTGAATTGTTTTAGAGAGCAGGTGTCATTTACCGAAATGCAGTTTGGCGAATATTTTGTGACCTTTAGGAATGGGTTTAAAGCTGCTGTTGTGGGAAGTGGCCTCAAGGAAGCAGCATTTCTCCATTCCCAAAGCTGGGTACTAGGGCAGCAGAGCCTTTCTGGAAGTCATGTTCCTAGGTTGTAAATTACATTGGAATGTGCATGGAGAAACCCCCATAAGTTTATGTCTCATTATTTCTTCTTGGTTTTAATTTTTTTTTTTTTTATTTGGGGTAAAGCTTAGAATATTGTTTGTCCTAGGTGTACACAATCTGGTCCATTTGTACATTATATATGTGTATTCAAGTACAGATCCTCTTCCCATGTAAAATGTCACAGAGGGTTCCGCAGACCTCCCTTGCTATATGGTCGGTCTTTTCAAGATATGTATATAATATGCGTTTGTATACATATAGTAACACTTATCTTAATTTATCCATTCCCCCCACCTTTCCTTTTAGATGAGCCTAGTTTGTTTTCTAAGTCTGTGAGTGTCTTTCTCTGTGGAAATATGTTCATTTGTGTCAGTTATTAGATAACGCCTATACGTGATATCATAGAATATAGGTCTTTTGCTTTCCGACTTACCTCATGTTTCGTGATTATCTCCAGACTCATTTGTGGTGCCTCAGAGAGCAATGGTTCATTGTTTTCCATGGCTAATATTCCATTGTGTACATGGACCACTTCTTCTTTATCCATTCACCTCTTGTTGGACATTTTGATTGCTTCACTGTCTTGGCTATTGTGAATAAGGCTGCACTGCAGCTTTTTCGGTCTGTGTCTTCTCGATTCTTGTCTTCTCAGGTGAGAGGTCCAATGGTGCGCCTGCTGGATTGAATGGTACCTCCATTTTTACTTTTAAACACAGCTCCTTTCTGTTCTCATTATTGCCTGTTACCCCTTTACGTCTCACTAGCAGGTAGAGGGTACAAAGTTCTCTAAAACCCCTTCAGCATTTATCGTTTGTAGACTTTTTGCTGATGGTCAGGCGACTGGGGTAGGTTGAAACTTTTTGTAGATTAGATTGCATGGGTCTAACACTCCCTGAGGTTGAGATTTTATCCATTTCCCTTTTTTGTTAAAAAGAGCGTGAGTAAAACTTAACTCTTCATACTCTCTTCTTGAAACATTTGCCTGTTTTGAGTTTTTTCGTCCTTTCCCTACTTCAGCACAATTTTTTAGGGCAGGTGTCCTTTAAAGCCCTGAGTCCTTGTGAATCTTAAGTGACCATTAGCTGTGAGTTTAAAGCTGTTCTTGCAGGAAACGGCCACAAGGTGGCAGCCTTTCCCCGTTACCAAATTTGGTTACTAGGGAAACAGAGCCTTAATGGAAGTGGTGTTCTAGGTTGTAAATTAGAATGGAATGTGCCAGGAGAAAGCCCTTTAAGTTTATGTCCTATTACTTCTTGTTCATAGTTGTAATTTACTTTTTATTTTTTATCCCAGCAAATATGACTACAATGGTTTGTTTGTTCTAGGTGTGCAAGATGTGGTTCTTTCACACATATACATGTATCTATTCTTCCTCGCATCCTTTTCCCACGTAGGTCATGACACAATGTTGAGTAGTCTTCCCCTGGTCTTCCGTACGTCTTTGGTGGTTATATATTTCACCTGGTTTGTATATCTCTGTTAACCCCAATATGGTAATGTATCCAATCCTCATCCCTTTCTATGGGGTAAACCATAAGTTTTTTAATGAATCTGCAATTGCCTTTCTCTGTGGAAATATCTTCATTGGTATCAATTCTTAAGTAACTCCTACAAGTGATGTGATAGGATATGTGTCTTTTGCTTTCTCACTTACTATAGGAGGCGTGATTACGTCTAGACTCATCTATGGTGCTTGCAAATGGCATGGTTTCATTTTTTCCCCAACGAATATTCCATCTGTACATGGAGGAGGTCTTCTTTGTCCCCCCATGTGTTGGTGGATTTTTTGGTTACTTCCATATCTTGGCTATTGTAATACTCTGCAATGCAGATTTGCCTGCCTGTGTCTTTCCAATTCTCTCTTCTTAGATTATAGGTCGAGGAGTGGGCCTGCTGGATCATATGGTAGATCGATGTTTACCTTTGTAAAGCACCTCCATTCTGTTCTCATTCGTGGCCCTTTCCAACTTACGTCCCACTTGAACTTGAGGGTATGCATTTCTCCACAACGCCTTCAGCATTTATTGTTTGTAGTTTTCTTGCTGATGGTTATTCTGACAAGTGTGAGCTGATACCTCTCTGTGCTTGAATTCGAATGTGCCACATGATCCGTTGAAGTTGAGCTTTAAGGCATGTCCTTTTTATTTTTCAAGCTGTGATTACCCCTTAGTTCTTCAAAGTGTTCTCTTTAAGTATGTGTCACATTTTGAAATGTTTTGGCCATTACCTCCCTCAAGACATTTTGAGGGCAGGTTTCATTTACAGTTCTGCAGTACTTGTTCCTATGAAATGACCATTAGCACAGGCTTTAAAGCCGCTTTGGCAGGTAACTGCCAGAGGACGGCAGCCTCTCTATGTCCCCCACCCTGGTAACTAGGGAAAAGCCCTTGCAGCCTGTGGTGTTTCTCGGTTATAAATTAGAGTGGAGTGTGCCCAGACAAACCCACACAAGCTGATGTCTCCTTACTTTTGTTGGATTTTGAAATTTAATTTTTATTTTTTATTGGAGTAATTTTCCACTGTGTACGTGGACCACTTCTACTTTGTGCATTCCTCGGTTGATGGACATTTTCATTGCTTCCAAGTGTTGGCTATGGTAAATATTGTTGGAGTGCAGGATTGCCAGCCTGTGACTTTTGGATTCTCATTTTCTCAGGTGATAGGCCCAGCAGTGGGTGTGATTGATTGACTGCTAGCACCGTGTTTCCCTTTTCAAAGCACCTTCTTTGTGTTTTCATTAGTGGCCCTTACCACGTCCCCCTTAGAATGGAGGGTACGCATTTCTCCACAATCGCTTCAGCATTTATTGTGTGCAGCATTTATGCTAATGGCCCTTCTGGCTGCTGTGAGCTGATAGGTTTTTGTAATCTGGGTTTGCATGTCTTTGAAAATTCGTAAAACTCATCATTTCTCTCCACCGTTTTCTTTTCCGTTAAAAAAAAGGAAACAATTGGGAGTACAATACAACTCTTGAAATTGTCTTCTTGGAAGGTGGCCCTCTTTTGAATTTTTTGGTCGATTTTCCACCCCTGAATTGTTTTAGAGAGCAGGTGTCATTTACCGAAATGCAGTTTGGCGAATATTTTGTGACCTTTAGCAATGGGTTTAAAGCTGCTGTTGTGGGAAGTGGCCTCAAGGAGGCAGCATTTCTCCATTCCCAAAGCTGGGTACTAGGGCAGCAGAGCCTTTCTGGAAGTCATGTTCCTAGGTTGTAAATTACATTGGAATGATCATGGAGAAACCCCCATAAGTTTATGTCTCATTATTTCTTCTTGGTTTTAATTTTTTTTTTTTATTTGGGATAAAGCTTAGAATATTGTTTGTCCTAGGTGTACACAATCTGGTCCATTTGTACATTATATATGTGTATTCAAGTACAGATCCTCTTCCCATGTAAAATGTTACAGAGGGTTCCGCAGACCTCCCTTGCTATATGGTCGGTCTTTTCGAGATATGTATATAATATGCGTTTGTATACATATAGTAACACTAATCTTAATTTATCCATTCCCCCCACCTTTCCTTTTAGATGAGCCTAGTTTGTTTTCTAAGTCTGTGAGTGTCTTTCTCTGTGGAAATATGTTCATTTGTGTCAGTTATTAGATAACGCCTATACGTGATATCATAGAATATAGGTCTTTTGCTTTCCGACTTACCTCATGTTTCGTGATTATCTCCAGACTCATTTGTGGTGCCTCAGAGAGCAATGGTTCATTGTTTTCCATGGCTAATATTCCATTGTGTACATGGACCACTTCTTCTTTATCCATTCACCTCTTGTTGGACATTTTGATTGCTTCACTGTCTTGGCTATTGTGAATAAGGCTGCACTGCAGCTTTTTCGGTCTGTGTCTTCTCGATTCTTGTCTTCTCAGGTGAGAGGTCCAATGGTGCGCCTGCTGGATTGAATGGTACCTCCATTTTTACTTTTAAACACAGCTCCTTTCTGTTCTCATTATTGCCTGTTACCCCTTTACGTCTCACTAGCAGGTAGAGGGTACAAAGTTCTCTAAAACCCCTTCAGCATTTATCGTTTGTAGACTTTTTGCTGATGGTCAGGCGACTGGGGTAGGTTGAAACTTTTTGTAGATTAGATTGCATGGGTCTAACACTCCCTGAGGTTGAGATTTTATCCATTTCCCTTTTTTGTTAAAAAGAGCGTGAGTAAAACTTAACTCTTCATACTCTCTTCTTGAAACATTTGCCTGTTTTGAGTTTTTTCGTCCTTTCCCTACTTCAGCACAATTTTTTAGGGCAGGTGTCCTTTAAAGCCCTGAGTCCTTGTGAATGTTAAGTGACCATTAGCTGTGAGTTTAAAGCTGTTCTTGCAGGAAACGGCCACAAGGTGGCAGCCTTTCCCCGTTACCAAATTTGGTTACTAGGGAAACAGAGCCTTAATGGAAGTGGTGTTCTAGGTTGTAAATTAGAATGGAATGTGCCAGGAGAAAGCCCTTTAAGTTTATGTCCTATTACTTCTTGTTCATAGTTGTAATTTACTTTTTATTTTTTATCCCAGCAAATATGACTACAATGGTTTGTTTGTTCTAGGTGTGCAAGATGTGGTTCTTTCACACATATACATGTATCTATTCTTCCTCGCATCCTTTTCCCACGTAGGTCATGACACAATGTTGAGTAGTCTTCCCCTGGTCTTCCGTACGTCTTTGGTGGTTATATATTTCACCTGGTTTGTATATCTCTGTTAACCCCAATATGGTAATGTATCCAATCCTCATCCCTTTCTATGGGGTGAACCATAAGTTTTTTAATGAATCTGCAATTGCCTTTCTCTGTGGAAATATCTTCATTGGTATCAATTCTTAAGTAACTCCTACAAGTGATGTGATAGGATATGTGTCTTTTGCTTTCTCACTTACTATAGGAGGCGTGATTATGTCTGCACTCATCTATGGTGCTTGCAAATGGCATTGTTTCATTTTTTTCACTAGCGAATATTCCATCTGTACATGGAGGAGTTCTTCTTTGTCCCCCCATCTGTTGGTGGACTTTTTGGTTACTTCCATATCTTGGCTATTTTAATACTGTGCAATGCAGATTTGCCTGCCTGTGTCTTTCCAATTCTCTCTTCCTGGATTATAGGTCGAGGAGTGGGCCTGCTGGATCATATGGTAGATCGATGTTTACCTTTGTAAGGCACCTCCATTTTGTTCTCATTCGTGGCCCTTTCCAACTTACGTCCCACTTGAACTTGAGGGTATGCATTTCTCCACAACGCCTTCAGCATTTATTGTTTGTAGTTTTCTTGCTGATGGTTATTCTGACAAGTGTGAGCTGATACCTCTCTGTGCTTGAATTCGAATGTGCCACATGATCCGTTGAAGTTGAGCTTTAAGGCATGTCCTTTTTATTTTTCAAGCTGTGATTACCCCTTAGTTCTTCAAAGTGTTCTCTTTAAGTATGTGTCACATTTTGAAATGTTTTGGCCATTACCTCCCTCAAGACATTTTGAGGGCAGGTTTCATTTACAGTTCTGCAGTACTTGTTCCTATGAAATGACCATTAGCACAGGCTTTAAAGCCGCTTTGGCAGGTAACTGCCAGAGGACGGCAGCCTCTCTATGTCCCCCACCCTGGTAACTAGGGAAAAGCCCTTGCAGCCTGTGGTGTTTCTCGGTTATAAATTAGAGTGGAGTGTGCCCGGACAAACCCACACAAGCTGATGTCTCCTTACTTTTGTTGGATTTTGAAATTTAATTTTTATTTTTTATTGGAGTAATTTTCCACTGTGTACGTGGACCACTTCTACTTTGTGCATTCCTCGGTTGATGGACATTTTCATTGCTTCCAAGTGTTGGCTATGGTAAATATTGTTGGAGTGCAGGATTGCCAGCCTGTGACTTTTGGATTCTCATTTTCTCAGGTGATAGGCCCAGCAGTGGGTGTGATTGATTGACTGCTAGCACCGTGTTTCCCTTTTCAAAGCACCTTCTTTGTGTTTTCATTAGTGGCTCTTACCACGTCCCCCTTAGAATGGAGGGTACGCATTTCTCCACAATCGCTTCAGCATTTATTGTGTGCAGCATTTATGCTAATGGCCCTTCTGGCTGCTGTGAGCTGATAGGTTTTTGTAATCTGGGTTTGCATGTCTTTGAAAATTCGTAAAACTCATCATTTCTCTCCACCGTTTTCTTTTCCGTTAAAAAAAAGGAAACAATTGGGAGTACAATACAACTCTTGAAATTGTCGTCTTGGAAGGTGGCCCTCTTTTGAATTTTTTGGTCGATTTTCCACCCCTGAATTGTTTTAGAGAGCAGGTGTCATTTACCGAAATGCAGTTTGGCGAATATTTTGTGACCTTTAGGAATGGGTTTAAAGCTGCTGTTGTGGGAAGTGGCCTCAAGGAAGCAGCATTTCTCCATTCCCAAAGCTGGGTACTAGGGCAGCAGAGCCTTTCTGGAAGTCATGTTCCTAGGTTGTAAATTACATTGGAATGTTCATGGAGAAACCCCCATAAGTTTATGTCTCATTATTTCTTCTTGGTTTTAATTTTTTTTTTTTTTTATTTGGGGTAAAGCTTAGAATATTGTTTGTCCTAGGTGTACACAATCTGGTCCATTTGTACATTATATATGTGTATTCAAGTACAGATCCTCTTCCCATGTAAAATGTCACAGAGGGTTCCGCAGACCTCCCTTGCTATATGGTCGGTCTTTTCAAGATATGTATATAATATGCGTTTGTATACATATAGTAACACTAATCTTAATTTATCCATTCCCCCCACCTTTCCTTTTATATGAGCATAGTTTGTTTTCTAAGTCTGTGAGTGTCTTTCTCTGTGGAAATATGTTCATTTGTGTCAGTTATTAGATAACGCCTATAAGTGATATCATAGAATATAGGTCTTTTGCTTTCTGACTTACCTCATATTTCATGATTATCTCCAGATTCATTTGTGGTGCCTCAGAGAGCAATGGTTCATTGTTTTCCATGGCTAATATTCCATTGTGTACATGGACCACTTCTTCTTTATCCATTCACCTCTTGTTGGACATTTTGATTGCTTCACTGTCTTGGCTATTGTGAATAAGGCTGCACTGCAGCTTTTGCGGCCTGTGTCTTCTCGATTCTTGTCTTCTCAGGTGAGAGGTCCAATGGTGCGCCTGCTGGATTGAATGCTACCTCCATTTTTACTTTTAAACACAGCTCCTTTCTGTTCTCATTATTGCCTGTCACCCCTTTACGTCTCACCAGCAGGTAGAGGGTACAAAGTTCTCTAAAACCCCTTCAGCATTTATCGTTTGTAGACTTTTTGCTGATGGTCAGTCGACTGGGGTAAGTTGAAACTTTTTGTAGATTAGATTGCATGGGTCTAACACTCCCTGAGGTTGAGATTTTATCCATTTCCCTTTTTTTTTTAAAAGAGCGTGAGTAAAACTTAACTCTTCATACTCTCTTCTTGAAACATTTGCCTGTTTTAAATTTTTTGTCCATTCCCTACTTCAGCACAATTTTTTAGGGCAGGTGTCCTTTACAGCCCTGAGCCCTTGTGAATGTTAAGTGAACATTAGCTGTGACTTTAAAGCCGCTCTTGCAGGAAACGGCCACAAGGTGGCAGCATTTCTCCTTTACCAAATTTGGTTACTAGGGAAACACAGCCTTAAGGGAAGTGGTGTTCTAGGTGGTAAATTAGAATGGAATGTGCCAGGAAAAAACCCTTTAAGGTTATGTCTCATTACTTCTTGTTCATAGTTGTAATTTACTTTTGATTTTTTATCCCAGCAAATATGACTACAATGGTTTGTTTGTTCTAGGTGTGCAAGATGTGGTTCTTTCACACATATACATGTATCTATTCTTCCTCGCATCCTTTTCCCACGTACGTCATGACACAATATTGAGTAGTCTTCTCCTGGTCTTCCGTACGTCTTTGGTGGTTATATATTTCACATGGTTTGTATATCTCTGTTAACCCCAATATGGTAATGTATCCAATCCTCATCCCTTTCTATGGGGTGAACCATAAGTTTTTTAATGAATCTGCGATTGCCTTTCTCTGTGGAAATATCTTCATTGGTATCAATTTTTAAGTAACTCCTAAAAGTGATGTGATAGGATATGTGTCTTTTGCTTTCTCACTTACTACAGGAGGCGTGATTACGTCTGGACTCATCTATGGTGCTTGCAAATGGCATGGTTTCATTTTTTCCCCAACGAATATTCATCTGTACATGGAGGAGTTCTTCTTTGTCCCCCCATGTGTTGGTGGATTTTTTGGTTACTTCCATATCTTGGCTATTGTAATACTGTGCAATGCAGATTTGCCTGCCTGTGTCTTTCCAATTCTCTCTTCTTAGATTATAGGTCGAGGAGTGGGCCTGCTGGATCATATGGTAGATCGATGTTTACCTTTGTAAGGCACCTCCATTCTGTTCTCATTCGTGGCCCTTTCCAACTTACGTCCCACTTGAACTTGAGGGTATGCATTTCTCCACAACGCCTTCAGCATTTATTGTTTGTAGTTTTCTTGCTGATGGTTATTCTGACAAGTGTGAGCTGATACCTCTCTGTGCTTGAATTCGAATGTGCCACATGATCCGTTGAAGTTGAGCTTTAAGGCATGTCCTTTTTATTTTTCAAGCTGTGATTACCCCTTAGTTCTTCAAAGTGTTCTCTTTAAGTATGTGTCACATTTTGAAATGTTTTGGCCATTACCTCCCTCAAGACATTTTGAGGGCAGGTTTCATTTACAGTTCTGCAGTACTTGTTCCTATGAAATGACCATTAGCACAGGCTTTAAAGCCGCTTTGGCAGGTAACTGCCAGAGGACAGCAGCCTCTCTATGTCCCCCACCCTGGTAACTAGGGAAAAGCCCTTGCAGCCTGTGGTGTTTCTCGGTTATAAATTAGAGTGGAGTGTGCCCGGACAAACCCACACAAGCTCATGTCTCCTTACTTTTGTTGGATTTTGAAATTTAATTTTTATTTTTTATTGGAGTAATTTTCCACTGTGTACGTGGACCACTTCTACTTTGTGCATTACTCGGTTGATGGACATTTTCATTGCTTCCAAGTGTTGGCTATGGTAAATATTGTTCGAGTGCACGGTTGCCAGCCTGTGACTTTTGGATTCTCATTTTCTCAGGTGATAGGCCCAGCAGTGGGTGTGATTGATTGACTGGTAGCACCGTGTTTCCCTTTTCAAAGCAACTTCTTTGTGTTTTCATTAGTGGCTCTTACCACGTCCCCCTTAGAATCGAGGGTACGCATTTCTCCACAATCGCTTCAGCATTTATTGTGTGCAGCATTTATGCTAATGGCCCTTCTGGCTGCTGTGAGCTGATAGGTTTTTGTAATCTGGGTTTGCATGTCTTTGAAAATTCGTAAAACTCATCATTTCTCTCTACCGTTTTCTTTTCTGTTAAAAATAAAGAAAACAATTGGGAGTACAATACAACTCTTGAAATTGTCTTCTTGGAAGGTGGCCCTCTTTTGAATTTTTTGGTCGATTTTCCACCCCAGAATTGTTTTAGAGAGCAGGTGTCATTTACCGAAATGCAGTTTGGCGAATATTTTGTGACCTTTAGCAATGGGTTTAAAGCTGCTGTTGTGGGAAGTGGCCTCAAGGAGGCAGCATTTCTCCATTCCCAAAGCGGGGTACTAGGGCAGCAGAGCCTTTCTGGAAGTCATGTTCCTAGGTTGTAAATTACATTGGAATGTGCATGGAGAAACCCCCATAAGTTTATGTCTCATTATTTCTTCTTGGTTTTAATTTTTTTTTTTATTTGGGATAAAGCTTAGAATATTGTTTGTCCTAGGTGTACACAATCTGGTCCATTTGTACATTATATATGTGTATTCAAGTACAGATCCTCTTCCCATGTAAAATGTTACAGAGGGTTCCGCAGACCTCCCTTGCTATATGGTCGGTCTTTTCGAGATATGTATATAATATGCGTTTGTATACATATAGTAACACTAATCTTAATTTATCCATTCCCCCCACCTTTCCTTTTAGATGAGCATAGTTTGTTTTCTAAGTCTGTGAGTGTCTTTCTCTGTGGAAATATGTTCATTTGTGTCAGTTATTAGATAACGCCTATACGTGATATCATAGAATATAGGTCTTTTGCTTTCCGACTTACCTCATGTTTCGTGATTATCTCCAGACTCATTTGTGGTGCCTCAGAGAGCAATGGTTCATTGTTTTCCATGGCTAATATTCCATTGTGTACATGGACCACTTCTTCTTTATCCATTCACCTCTTGTTGGACATTTTGATTGCTTCACTGTCTTGGCTATTGTGAATAAGGCTGCACTGCAGCTTTTTCGGTCTGTGTCTTCTCGATTCTTGTCTTCTCAGGTGAGAGGTCCAATGGTGCGCCTGCTGGATTGAATGGTACCTCCATTTTTACTTTTAAACACAGCTCCTTTCTGTTCTCATTATTGCCTGTTACCCCTTTACGTCTCACTAGCAGGTAGAGGGTACAAAGTTCTCTAAAACCCCTTCAGCATTTATCGTTTGTAGACTTTTTGCTGATGGTCAGGCGACTGGGGTAGGTTGAAACTTTTTGTAGATTAGATTGCATGGGTCTAACACTCCCTGAGGTTGAGATTTTATCCATTTCCCTTTTTTGTTAAAAAGAGCGTGAGTAAAACTTAACTCTTCATACTCTCTTCTTGAAACATTTGCCTGTTTTGAGTTTTTTCGTCCTTTCCCTACTTCAGCACAATTTTTTAGGGCAGGTGTCCTTTAAAGCCCTGAGTCCTTGTGAATCTTAAGTGACCATTAGCTGTGAGTTTAAAGCTGTTCTTGCAGGAAACGGCCACAAGGTGGCAGCCTTTCCCCGTTACCAAATTTGGTTACTAGGGAAACAGAGCCTTAATGGAAGTGGTGTTCTAGGTTGTAAATTAGAATGGAATGTGCCAGGAGAAAGCCCTTTAAGTTTATGTCCTATTACTTCTTGTTCATAGTTGTAATTTACTTTTTATTTTTTATCCCAGCAAATATGACTACAATGGTTTGTTTGTTCTAGGTGTGCAAGATGTGGTTCTTTCACACATATACATGTATCTATTCTTCCTCGCATCCTTTTCCCACGTAGGTCATGACACAATGTTGAGTAGTCTTCCCCTGGTCTTCCGTACGTCTTTGGTGGTTATATATTTCACCTGGTTTGTATATCTCTGTTAACCCCAATATGGTAATGTATCCAATCCTCATCCCTTTCTATGGGGTGAACCATAAGTTTTTTAATGAATCTGCAATTGCCTTTCTCTGTGGAAATATCTTCATTGGTATCAATTCTTAAGTAACTCCTACAAGTGATGTGATAGGATATGTGTCTTTTGCTTTCTCACTTACTATAGGAGGCGTGATTATGTCTGCACTCATCTATGGTGCTTGCAAATGGCATTGTTTCATTTTTTTCACTAGCGAATATTCCATCTGTACATGGAGGAGTTCTTCTTTGTCCCCCCATCTGTTGGTGGACTTTTTGGTTACTTCCATATCTTGGCTATTTTAATACTGTGCAATGCAGATTTGCCTGCCTGTGTCTTTCCAATTCTCTCTTCCTGGATTATAGGTCGAGGAGTGGGCCTGCTGGATCATATGGTAGATCGATGTTTACCTTTGTAAGGCACCTCCATTTTGTTCTCATTCGTGGCCCTTTCCAACTTACGTCCCACTTGAACTTGAGGGTATGCATTTCTCCACAACGCCTTCAGCATTTATTGTTTGTAGTTTTCTTGCTGATGGTTATTCTGACAAGTGTGAGCTGATACCTCTCTGTGCTTGAATTCGAATGTGCCACATGATCCGTTGAAGTTGAGCTTTAAGGCATGTCCTTTTTATTTTTCAAGCTGTGATTACCCCTTAGTTCTTCAAAGTGTTCTCTTTAAGTATGTGTCACATTTTGAAATGTTTTGGCCATTACCTCCCTCAAGACATTTTGAGGGCAGGTTTCATTTACAGTTCTGCAGTACTTGTTCCTATGAAATGACCATTAGCACAGGCTTTAAAGCCGCTTTGGCAGGTAACTGCCAGAGGACGGCAGCCTCTCTATGTCCCCCACCCTGGTAACTAGGGAAAAGCCCTTGCAGCCTGTGGTGTTTCTCGGTTATAAATTAGAGTGGAGTGTGCCCGGACAAACCCACACAAGCTGATGTCTCCTTACTTTTGTTGGATTTTGAAATTTAATTTTTATTTTTTATTGGAGTAATTTTCCACTGTGTACGTGGACCACTTCTACTTTGTGCATTCCTCGGTTGATGGACATTTTCATTGCTTCCAAGTGTTGGCTATGGTAAATATTGTTGGAGTGCAGGATTGCCAGCCTGTGACTTTTGGATTCTCATTTTCTCAGGTGATAGGCCCAGCAGTGGGTGTGATTGATTGACTGCTAGCACCGTGTTTCCCTTTTCAAAGCACCTTCTTTGTGTTTTCATTAGTGGCTCTTACCACGTCCCCCTTAGAATGGAGGGTACGCATTTCTCCACAATCGCTTCAGCATTTATTGTGTGCAGCATTTATGCTAATGGCCCTTCTGGCTGCTGTGAGCTGATAGGTTTTTGTAATCTGGGTTTGCATGTCTTTGAAAATTCGTAAAACTCATCATTTCTCTCCACCGTTTTCTTTTCCGTTAAAAAAAAGGAAACAATTGGGAGTACAATACAACTCTTGAAATTGTCGTCTTGGAAGGTGGCCCTCTTTTGAATTTTTTGGTCGATTTTCCACCCCTGAATTGTTTTAGAGAGCAGGTGTCATTTACCGAAATGCAGTTTGGCGAATATTTTGTGACCTTTAGGAATGGGTTTAAAGCTGCTGTTGTGGGAAGTGGCCTCAAGGAAGCAGCATTTCTCCATTCCCAAAGCTGGGTACTAGGGCAGCAGAGCCTTTCTGGAAGTCATGTTCCTAGGTTGTAAATTACATTGGAATGTTCATGGAGAAACCCCCATAAGTTTATGTCTCATTATTTCTTCTTGGTTTTAATTTTTTTTTTTTTTTATTTGGGGTAAAGCTTAGAATATTGTTTGTCCTAGGTGTACACAATCTGGTCCATTTGTACATTATATATGTGTATTCAAGTACAGATCCTCTTCCCATGTAAAATGTCACAGAGGGTTCCGCAGACCTCCCTTGCTATATGGTCGGTCTTTTCAAGATATGTATATAATATGCGTTTGTATACATATAGTAACACTAATCTTAATTTATCCATTCCCCCCACCTTTCCTTTTATATGAGCATAGTTTGTTTTCTAAGTCTGTGAGTGTCTTTCTCTGTGGAAATATGTTCATTTGTGTCAGTTATTAGATAACGCCTATAAGTGATATCATAGAATATAGGTCTTTTGCTTTCTGACTTACCTCATATTTCATGATTATCTCCAGATTCATTTGTGGTGCCTCAGAGAGCAATGGTTCATTGTTTTCCATGGCTAATATTCCATTGTGTACATGGACCACTTCTTCTTTATCCATTCACCTCTTGTTGGACATTTTGATTGCTTCACTGTCTTGGCTATTGTGAATAAGGCTGCACTGCAGCTTTTGCGGCCTGTGTCTTCTCGATTCTTGTCTTCTCAGGTGAGAGGTCCAATGGTGCGCCTGCTGGATTGAATGCTACCTCCATTTTTACTTTTAAACACAGCTCCTTTCTGTTCTCATTATTGCCTGTCACCCCTTTACGTCTCACCAGCAGGTAGAGGGTACAAAGTTCTCTAAAACCCCTTCAGCATTTATCGTTTGTAGACTTTTTGCTGATGGTCAGTCGACTGGGGTAAGTTGAAACTTTTTGTAGATTAGATTGCATGGGTCTAACACTCCCTGAGGTTGAGATTTTATCCATTTCCCTTTTTTTTTTAAAAGAGCGTGAGTAAAACTTAACTCTTCATACTCTCTTCTTGAAACATTTGCCTGTTTTAAATTTTTTGTCCATTCCCTACTTCAGCACAATTTTTTAGGGCAGGTGTCCTTTACAGCCCTGAGCCCTTGTGAATGTTAAGTGAACATTAGCTGTGACTTTAAAGCTGCTCTTGCAGGAAACGGCCACAAGGTGGCAGCATTTCTCCTTTACCAAATTTGGTTACTAGGGAAACACAGCCTTAAGGGAAGTGGTGTTCTAGGTGGTAAATTAGAATGGAATGTGCCAGGAAAAAACCCTTTAAGGTTATGTCTCATTACTTCTTGTTCATAGTTGTAATTTACTTTTGATTTTTTATCCCAGCAAATATGACTACAATGGTTTGTTTGTTCTAGGTGTGCAAGATGTGGTTCTTTCACACATATACATGTATCTATTCTTCCTCGCATCCTTTTCCCACGTACGTCATGACACAATATTGAGTAGTCTTCTCCTGGTCTTCCGTACGTCTTTGGTGGTTATATATTTCACATGGTTTGTATATCTCTGTTAACCCCAATATGGTAATGTATCCAATCCTCATCCCTTTCTATGGGGTGAACCATAAGTTTTTTAATGAATCTGCGATTGCCTTTCTCTGTGGAAATATCTTCATTGGTATCAATTTTTAAGTAACTCCTAAAAGTGATGTGATAGGATATGTGTCTTTTGCTTTCTCACTTACTACAGGAGGCGTGATTACGTCTAGACTCATCTATGGTGCTTGCAAATGGCATGGTTTCATTTTTTCCCCAACGAATATTCATCTGTACATGGAGGAGTTCTTCTTTGTCCCCCCATGTGTTGGTGGATTTTTTGGTTACTTCCATATCTTGGCTATTGTAATACTGTGCAATGCAGATTTGCCTGCCTGTGTCTTTCCAATTCTCTCTTCTTAGATTATAGGTCGAGGAGTGGGCCTGCTGGATCATATGGTAGATCGATGTTTACCTTTGTAAGGCACCTCCATTCTGTTCTCATTCGTGGCCCTTTCCAACTTACGTCCCACTTGAACTTGAGGGTATGCATTTCTCCACAACGCCTTCAGCATTTATTGTTTGTAGTTTTCTTGCTGATGGTTATTCTGACAAGTGTGAGCTGATACCTCTCTGTGCTTGAATTCGAATGTGCCACATGATCCGTTGAAGTTGAGCTTTAAGGCATGTCCTTTTTATTTTTCAAGCTGTGATTACCCCTTAGTTCTTCAAAGTGTTCTCTTTAAGTATGTGTCACATTTTGAAATGTTTTGGCCATTACCTCCCTCAAGACATTTTGAGGGCAGGTTTCATTTACAGTTCTGCAGTACTTGTTCCTATGAAATGACCATTAGCACAGGCTTTAAAGCCGCTTTGGCAGGTAACTGCCAGAGGACAGCAGCCTCTCTATGTCCCCCACCCTGGTAACTAGGGAAAAGCCCTTGCAGCCTGTGGTGTTTCTCGGTTATAAATTAGAGTGGAGTGTGCCCGGACAAACCCACACAAGCTCATGTCTCCTTACTTTTGTTGGATTTTGAAATTTAATTTTTATTTTTTATTGGAGTAATTTTCCACTGTGTACGTGGACCACTTCTACTTTGTGCATTACTCGGTTGATGGACATTTTCATTGCTTCCAAGTGTTGGCTATGGTAAATATTGTTCGAGTGCACGGTTGCCAGCCTGTGACTTTTGGATTCTCATTTTCTCAGGTGATAGGCCCAGCAGTGGGTGTGATTGATTGACTGGTAGCACCGTGTTTCCCTTTTCAAAGCAACTTCTTTGTGTTTTCATTAGTGGCTCTTACCACGTCCCCCTTAGAATCGAGGGTACGCATTTCTCCACAATCGCTTCAGCATTTATTGTGTGCAGCATTTATGCTAATGGCCCTTCTGGCTGCTGTGAGCTGATAGGTTTTTGTAATCTGGGTTTGCATGTCTTTGAAAATTCGTAAAACTCATCATTTCTCTCTACCGTTTTCTTTTCTGTTAAAAATAAAGAAAACAATTGGGAGTACAATACAACTCTTGAAATTGTCTTCTTGGAAGGTGGCCCTCTTTTGAATTTTTTGGTCGATTTTCCACCCCAGAATTGTTTTAGAGAGCAGGTGTCATTTACCGAAATGCAGTTTGGCGAATATTTTGTGACCTTTAGCAATGGGTTTAAAGCTGCTGTTGTGGGAAGTGGCCTCAAGGAGGCAGCATTTCTCCATTCCCAAAGCGGGGTACTAGGGCAGCAGAGCCTTTCTGGAAGTCATGTTCCTAGGTTGTAAATTACATTGGAATGTGCATGGAGAAACCCCCATAAGTTTATGTCTCATTATTTCTTCTTGGTTTTAATTTTTTTTTTTATTTGGGATAAAGCTTAGAATATTGTTTGTCCTAGGTGTACACAATCTGGTCCATTTGTACATTATATATGTGTATTCAAGTACAGATCCTCTTCCCATGTAAAATGTTACAGAGGGTTCCGCAGACCTCCCTTGCTATATGGTCGGTCTTTTCGAGATATGTATATAATATGCGTTTGTATACATATAGTAACACTAATCTTAATTTATCCATTCCCCCCACCTTTCCTTTTAGATGAGCATAGTTTGTTTTCTAAGTCTGTGAGTGTCTTTCTCTGTGGAAATATGTTCATTTGTGTCAGTTATTAGATAACGCCTATAAGTGATATCATAGATTATAGGTCTTTTGCTTTCTGACTTACCTCATGTTTCATGATTATCTCCAGACTCATTTGTGGTGCCTCAGAGAGCAATGGTTCATTGTTTTCCATGGCTAATATTCCATTGTGTACATGGACCACTTCTTTATCCATTCACCTCTTGTTGGACATTTTGATTGCTTCACTGTCTTGGCTATTGTGAATAAGGCTGCACTGCAGCTTTTGCGGCCTGTGTCTTCTCGATTCTTGTCTTCTCAGGTGAGAGGTCCAATGGTGCGCCTGCTGGATTGAATGGTACCTCCATTTTTACTTTTAAACACAGCTCCTTTCTGTTCTCATTATTGCCTGTTACCCCTTTACGTCTCACCAGCAGGTAGAGGGTACAAAGTTCTCTAAAACCCCTTCAGCATTTCTCGTTTGTAGACCTTTTGCTGATGGTCAGTCGACTGGGGTAAGTTGAAACTTTTTGTAGATTAGATTGCATGGGTCTAACACTCCCTGAGGTTGAGATTTTATCCATTTCCCTTTTTTTTTAAAAAGAGCGTGAGTAAAACTTAACTCTTCATACTCTCTTCTTGAAACATTTGCCTGTTTTGAGTTTTTTCGTCCTTTCCCTACTTCAGCACAATTTTTTAGGGCAGGTGTCCTTTAAAGCCCTGAGTCCTTGTGAATCTTAAGTGACCATTAGCTGTGAGTTTAAAGCTGTTCTTGCAGGAAACTGCCACAAGGTGGCAGCCTTTCCCCGTTACCAAATTTGGTTACTAGGGAAACAGAGCCTTAATGGAAGTGGTGTTCTAGGTTGTAAATTAGAATGGAATGTGCCAGGAGAAAGCCCTTTAAGTTTATGTCCTATTACTTCTTGTTCATAGTTGTAATTTACTTTTTATTTTTTATCCCAGCAAATATGACTACAATGGTTTGTTTGTTCTAGGTGTGCAAGATGTGGTTCTTTCACACATATACATGTATCTATTCTTCCTCGCATCCTTTTCCCACGTAGGTCATGACACAATGTTGAGTAGTCTTCCCCTGGTCTTCCATACGTCTTTGGTGGTTATATATTTCACCTGGTTTGTATATCTCTGTTAACCCCAATATGGTAATGTATCCAATCCTCATCCCTTTCTATGGGGTGAACCATAAGTTTTTTAATGAATCTGCGATTGCCTTTCTCTGTGGAAATATCTTCATTGGTATCAATTTTTAAGTAACTCCTAAAAGTGATGTGATAGGATATGTGTTTTTGCTTTCTCACTTACTATAGGAGGCGTGATTACGTCTGGACTCATCTATGGTGCTTGCAAATGGCATTGTTTCATTTTTTTCACTAGCGAATATTCCATCTGTACATGGAGGAGTTCTTCTTTGTCCCCCCATCTGTTGGTGGACTTTTTGGTTACTTCCATATCTTGGCTATTTTAATACTGTGCAATGCAGATTTGCCTGCCTGTGTCTTTCCAATTATCTCTTCTTAGATTATAGGTCGAGGAGTGGGCCTGCTGGATCATATGGTAGATCGATGTTTACCTTTGTAAGGCACCTCCATTCTGTTCTCATTCGTGGCCCTTTCCAACTTACGTCCCACTTGAACTTGAGGGTATGCATTTCTCCACAACGCCTTCAGCATTTATTGTTTGTAGTTTTCTTGCTGATGGTTATTCTGACAAGTGTGAGCTGATACCTGTCTGTGCTTGAATTCGAATGTGCCACATGATCCGTTGAAGTTGAGCTTTAAGGCATGTCCGTTTTATTTTTAAAGCTGTGATTACCCCTTAGTTCTTCAAAGTGTTCTCTTTAAGTATGTGTCACATTTTGAAATGTTTTGGCCATTACCTCCCTCAAGATATTTTGAGGGCAGGTTTCATTTACAGTTCTGCAGTACTTGTTCCTATGAAATGACCATTAGCACAGGCTTTAAAGCCGATTTGGCAGGTAACTGCCAGAGGGCGGCAGCCTTTCTATGTCCCCCACCCTGGTAACTAGGGAAAAGCCCTTGCGGCCTGTGGTGTTTCTCGGTTATAAATTAGAGTGGAGTGTGCCCGGACAAACCCACACAAGCTGATGTCTCCTTACTTTTGTTGGATTTTGAAATTTAATTTTTATTTTTTATTGGAGTAATTTTCCACTGTGTACGTGGACCACTTCTACTTTGTGCATTCCTCGGTTGATGGACATTTTCATTGCTTCCAAGTGTTGGCTATGGTAAATATTGTTGGAGTGCAGGATTGCCAGCCTGTGACTTTTGGATTCTCATTTTCTCAGGTGATAGGCCCAGCAGTGGGTGTGATTGATTGACTGCTAGCACCGTGTTTCCCTTTTCAAAGCACCTTCTTTGTGTTTTCATTAGTGGCTCTTACCACGTCCCCCTTAGAATGGAGGGTACGCATTTCTCCACAATCGCTTCAGCATTTATTGTGTGCAGCATTTATGCTAATGGCCCTTCTGGCTGCTGTGAGCTGATAGGTTTTTGTAATCTGGGTTTGCATGTCTTTGAAAATTCGTAAAACTCATCATTTCTCTCCACCGTTTTCTTTTCTGTTAAAAAAAAAGGAAACAATTGGGAGTACAATACAACTCTTGAAATTGTCTTCTTGGAAAGTGGCCCTCTTTTGAATTTTTTGGTCGATTTTCCACCCCAGAATTGTTTTAGAGAGCAGGTGTCATTTACCGAAATGCAGTTTGGCGAATATTTTGTGACCTTTAGCAATGGGTTTAAAGCTGCTGTTGTGGGAAGTGGCCTCAAGGAGGCAGCATTTCTCCATTCCCAAAGCTGGGTACTAGGGCAGCAGAGCCTTTCTGGAAGTCATGTTCCTAGGTTGTAAATTACATTGGAATGTGCATGGAGAAACCCCCATAAGTTTATGTCTCATTATTTCTTCTTGGTTTTAATTTTTTTTTTTATTTGGGATAAAGCTTAGAATATTGTTTGTCCTAGGTGTACACAATCTGGTCCATTTGTACATTATATATGTGTATTCAAGTACAGATCCTCTTCCCATGTAAAATGTTACAGAGGGTTCCGCAGACCTCCCTTGCTATATGGTCGGTCTTTTCGAGATATGTATATAATATGCGTTTGTATACATAAAGTAACACTAATCTTAATTTATCCATTCCCCCCACCTTTCCTTTTAGATGAGCCAAGTTTGTTTTCTAAGTCTGTGAGTGTCTTTCTCTGTGGAAATATGTTCATTTGTGTCAGTTATTAGATAACGCCTATACGTGATATCATAGAATATAGGTCTTTTGCTTTCCGACTTACCTCATGTTTCGTGATTATCTCCAGACTCATTTGTGGTGCCTCAGAGAGCAATGGTTCATTGTTTTCCATGGCTAATATTCCATTGTGTACATGGACCACTTCTTCTTTATCCATTCACCTCTTGTTGGATATTTTGATTGCTTCACTGTCTTGGCTATTGTGAATAAGGCTGCACTGCAGCTTTTTCGGTCTGTGTCTTCTCGATTCTTGTCTTCTCAGGTGAGAGGTCCAATGGTGCGCCTGCTGGATTGAATGCTACCTCCATTTTTACGTTTAAACACAGCTCCTTTCTTTTCTCACTATTGGCTGTTACCCCTTTACGTCTCACCAGCAGGTAGAGGGTACACAGTTCTCTAAAACCCCTTCAGCATTTATCGTTCGTAGACTTTTTGCTGATGGTCAGTCGACTGGTGTAAGTTGAAACTTTTTGTAGATTAGATTGCATGGGTCTAACACTCCCCGAGGTTGAGCTGTTATCCATTTTCCTTTTTTTTTAAAAGAGCGTGAGTAAAACTTAACTCTTCATACTCTCTTCTTGAAACATTTGCCTGTTTTGAATTTTTTGTCCATTCCCTACTTCAGCACAATTTTTTAGGGCAGGTGTCCTTTACAGCCCTTAGCCCTTGTGAATGTTAAGTGAACATTAGCTGTGACTTTAAAGCTGCTCTTGCAGGAAACGGCCACAAGGTGGCAGCATTACTCCTTTACCAAATTTGGTTACTAGGGAAACACAGCCTTAAGGGAAGTGGTGTTCTAGGTTGTAAATTAGAATGGAATGTGCCAGGAAAAAACCCTTTAAGGTTATGTCTCATTACTTCTTGTTCATAGTTGTAATTTACATTTGATTTTTTATCCCAGCAAATATGACTACAATGGTTTGTTTGTTCTAGGTGTGCAAGATGTGGTTCTTTCACACATATACATGTATCTATTCTTCCTTACATCCTTTTCCCACGTAGGTCATGACACAATGTTGAGTAGTCTTCTCCTGGTCTTCCATACGTCTTTGGTGGTTATATATTTCACATGGTTTGTATATCTCTGTTAACCCCAATATGGTAATGTATCCAAACCTCATCCCTTTCTATGGGGTGAACCATAAGTTTTTAATGAATCTGCGATTGCCTTTCTCTGTGGAAATATCTTCATTGGTATCAATTTTTAAGTAACTCCTAAAAGTGATGTGATAGGATATGTGTCTTTTGCTTTCTCACTTACTATAGGAGGCGTGATTACGTCTGGACTCATCTATGGTGCTTGCAAATGGCATTGTTTCATTTTTTTCACTAGCGAATATTCCATCTGTACATGGAGGAGTTCTTCTTTGTCCTCCCATCTGTTGGTGGACTTTTTGGTTACTTCCATATCTTTGCTATTGTAATACTGTGTAATGCAGATTTGCCTGCCTGTGTCTTTCCAATTCTCTCTTCTTAGATTATAGGTCGAGGAGTGGGCCTGCTGGATCATATGGTAGATCGATGTTTACCTTTGTAAGGAACCTCCGTTCTGTTCTCATTCGTGGCCCTTTCCAACTTATGTCCTGCTTGAACTTGAGGGTATGCATTTCTCCACAACGCCTTCAGCATTTATTGTTTGTAGTTTTCTTGCTGATGGTTATTCTGACAAGTGTGAGCTGATACCTCTCTGTGCTTGAATTCGAATGTGCCACATGATCCGTTGAAGTTGAGCTTTAAGGCATGTCCTTTTTATTTTTCAAGCTGTGATTACCCCTTAGTTCTTCAAAGTGTTCTCTTTAAGTATGTGTCACATTTTGAAATGTTTTGGCCATTACCTCCCTCAAGACATTTTGAGGGCAGGTTTCATTTACAGTTCTGCAGTACTTGTTCCTATGAAATGACCATTAGCACAGGCTTTAAAGCCGCTTTGGCAGGTAACTGCCAGAGGACGGCAGCCTCTCTATGTCCCCCACCCTGGTAACTAGGGAAAAGCCCTTGCAGCCTGTGGTGTTTCTCGGTTATAAATTAGAGTGGAGTGTGCCCGGACAAACCCACACAAGCTGATGTCTCCTTACTTTTGTTGGATTTTGAAATTTAATTTTTATTTTTTATTGGAGTAATTTTCCACTGTGTACGTGGACCACTTCTACTTTGTGCATTCCTCGGTTGATGGACATTTTCATTGCTTCCAAGTGTTGGCTATGGTAAATATTGTTGGAGTGCAGGATTGCCAGCCTGTGACTTTTGGATTCTCATTTTCTCAGGTGATAGGCCCAGCAGTGGGTGTGATTGATTGACTGCTAGCACCGTGTTTCCCTTTTCAAAGCACCTTCTTTGTGTTTTCATTAGTGGCTCTTACCACGTCCCCCTTAGATTGGAGGGTACGCATTTCTCCACAATCGCTTCAGCATTTATTGTGTGCAGCATTTATGCTAATGGCCCTTCTGGCTGCTGTGAGCTGATAGGTTTTTGTAATCTGGGTTTGCATGTCTTTGAAAATTCGTAAAACTCATCATTTCTCTCCACCGTTTTCTTTTCCGTTAAAAAAAAGGAAACAATTGGGAGTACAGTACAACTCTTGAAATTGTCGTCTTGGAAGGTGGCCCTCTTTTGAATTTTTTGGTCGATTTTCCACCCCTGAATTGTTTTAGAGAGCAGGTGTCATTTACCGAAATGCAGTTTGGCGAATATTTTGTGACCTTTAGGAATGGGTTTAAAGCTGCTGTTGTGGGAAGTGGCCTCAAGGAAGCAGCATTTCTCCATTCCCAAAGCTGGGTACTAGGGCAGCAGAGCCTTTCTGGAAGTCATGTTCCTAGGTTGTAAATTACATTGGAATGTTCATGGAGAAACCCCCATAAGTTTATGTCTCATTATTTCTTCTTGGTTTTAATTTTTTTTTTTTTATTTGGGGTAAAGCTTAGAATATTGTTTGTCCTAGGTGTACACAATCTGGTCCATTTGTACATTATATATGTGTATTCAAGTACAGATCCTCTTCCCATGTAAAATGTCACAGAGGGTTCCGCAGACCTCCCTTGTTATATGGTCGGTCTTTTCAAGATATGTATATAATATGCGTTTGTATACATATAGTAACACTAATCTTAATTTATCGATTCCCCCCACCTTTCCTTTTATATGAGCCTAGTTTGTTTTCTAAGTCTGTGAGTGTCTTTCTCTGTGGAAATATGTTCATTTGTGTCAGTTATTAGATAACGCCTATAAGTGATATCATAGAATATAGGTCTTTTGCTTTCTGACTTACCTCATGTTTCATGATTATCTCCAGACTTATTTGTGGTGCCTCAGAGAGCAATGGTTCATTGTTTTCCATGGCTAATATTCCATTGTGTACATGGACCACTTCTTCTTTATCCATTCACCTCTTGTTGGATATTTTGATTGCTTCACTGTCTTGGCTATTGTGAATAAGGCTGCACTGCAGCTTTTGCGGCCTGTGTCTTCTCGATTCTTGTCTTCTCAGGTGAGAGGTCCAATGGTGCGCCTGCTGGATTGAATGGTACCTCCATTTTTACTTTTAAACACAGCTCCTTTCTGTTCTCATTATTGCCTGTTACCCCTTTACGTCTCACCAGCAGGTAGAGGGTACAAAGTTCTCTAAAACCCCTTCAGCATTTATCGTTTGTAGACTTTTTGCTGATGGTCAGTCGACTGGGGTAAGTTGAAACTTTTTGTAGATTAGATTGCATGGGTCTAACACTCCCTGAGGTTGAGATTTTATCCATTTCCCTTTTTTTTTAAAAAGAGCGTGAGTAAAACTTAACTCTTCATACTCTCTTCTTGAAACATTTGCCTGTTTTGAGTTTTTTCGTCCTTTCCCTACTTCAGCACAATTTTTTAGGGCAGGTGTCCTTTAAAGCCCTAAGTCCTTCTGAATGTTAAGTGACCATTAGCTGTGAGTTTAAAGCTGTTCTTGCAGGAAACGGCCACAAGGTGGCAGCCTTTCCCCGTTACCAAATTTGGTTACTAGGAAAACAGAGCCTTAATGGAAGTGGTGTTCTAGGTTGTAAATTAGAATGGAATGTGCCAGGAGAAAGCCCTTTAAGTTTATGTCCTATTACTTCTTGTTCATAGTTGTAATTTACTTTTTATTTTTTATCCCAGCAAATATGACTACAATGGTTTGTTTGTTCTAGGTGTGCAAGATGTGGTTCTTTCACACATATACATGTATCTATTCTTCCTCGCATCCTTTTCCCACGTAGGTCATGACACAATGTTGAGTAGTCTTCCCCTGGTCTTCCGTACGTCTTTGGTGGTTATATATTTCACCTGGTTTGTATATCTCTGTTAACCCCAATATGGTAATGTATCCAATCCTCATCCCTTTCTATGGGGTGAACCATAAGTTTTTTAATGAATCTGCGATTGCCTTTCTCTGTGGAAATATCTTCATTGGTATCAATTTTTAAGTAACTCCTAAAAGTGATGTGATAGGATATGTGTCTTTTGCTTTCTCACTTACTATAGGAGGCGTGATTACGTCTGGACTCATCTATGGTGCTTGCAAATGGCATTGTTTCATTTTTTTCACTAGCGAATATTCCATCTGTACATGGAGGAGTTCTTCTTTGTCCTCCCATCTGTTGGTGGACTTTTTGGTTACTTCCATATCTTTGCTATTGTAATACTGTGTAATGCAGATTTGCCTGCCTGTGTCTTTCCAATTCTCTCTTCTTAGATTATAGGTCGAGGAGTGGGCCTGCTGGATCATATGGTAGATCGATGTTTACCTTTGTAAGGAACCTCCGTTCTGTTCTCATTCGTGGCCCTTTCCAACTTATGTCCTGCTTGAACTTGAGGGTATGCATTTCTCCACAACGCCTTCAGCATTTATTGTTTGTAGTTTCCTTGCTGATGGTTATTCTGACAAGTGTGAGCTGATACCTCTCTGTGCTTGAATTCAAATGTGCCACATGATCCGTTGAAGTTGAACTTTAAGGCATGTCCTTTTTATTTTTCAAGCTGTGATTACCCCTTAGTTCTTCAAAGTGTTCTCTTTAAGTATGTGTCACATTTTGAAATGTTTTGGCCATTACCTCCCTCAAGACATTTTGAGGGCAGGTTTCATTTACAGTTCTGCAGTACTTGTTCCTATGAAATGACCATTAGCACAGGCTTTAAAGCCGCTTTGGCAGGTAACTGCCAGAGGGCGGCAGCCTTTCTATGTCCCCCACCCTGGTAACTAGGGAAAAGCCCTTGCGGCCTGTGGTGTTTCTCGGTTATAAGTTAGAGTGGAGTCTGCCCGGACAAACCCACACAAGCTGATGTCTCCTTACTTTTGTTGGATTTTGAAATTTAATTTTTATTTTTTATTGGAGTAATTTTCCACTGTGTACGTGGACCACTTCTACTTTGTGCATTCCTCGGTTGATGGACATTTTCATTGCTTCCAAGTGTTGGCTATGGTAAATATTGTTGGAGTGCAGGATTGCCAGCCTGTGACTTTTGGATTCTCATTTTCTCAGGTGATAGGCCCAGCAGTGGGTGTGATTGATTGACTGCTAGCACCGTGTTTCCCTTTTCAAAGCACCTTCTTTGTGTTTTCATTAGTGGCTCTTACCACGTCCCCCTTAGAATGGAGGGTGCGCATTTCTCCACAATCGCTTCAGCATTTATTGTGTGCAGCATTTATGCTAATGGCCCTTCTGGCTGCTGTGAGCTGATAGGTTTTTGTAATCTGGGTTTGCATGTCTTTGAAAATTCGTAAAACTCATCATTTCTCTCCACCGTTTTCTTTTCCGTTAAAAAAAAGGAAACAATTGGGAGTACAATACAACTCTTGAAATTGTCTTCTTGGAAAGTGGCCCTCTTTTGAATTTTTTGGTCGATTTTCCACCCCAGAATTGTATTAGAGAGCAGGTGTCATTTACCGAAATGCAGTTTGGCGAATATTTTGTGACCTTTAGCAATGGGTTTAAAGCTGCTGTTGTGGGAAGTGGCCTCAAGGAGGCAGCATTTCTCCATTCCCAAAGCTGGGTACTAGGGCAGCAGAGCCTTTCTGGAAGTCATGTTCCTAGGTTGTAAATTACATTGGAATGTGCATGGAGAAACCCCCATAAGTTTATGTCTCATTATTTCTTCTTGGTTTTAATTTTTTTTTTTATTTGGGATAAAGCTTAGAATATTGTTTGTCCTAGGTGTACACAATCTGGTCCATTTGTACATTATATATGTGTATTCAAGTACAGATCCTCTTCCCATGTAAAATGTTACAGAGGGTTCCGCAGACCTCCCTTGCTATATGGTCGGTCTTTTCGAGATATGTATATAATATGCGTTTGTATACATAAAGTAACACTAATCTTAATTTATCCATTCCCCCCACCTTTCCTTTTAGATGAGCCAAGTTTGTTTTCTAAGTCTGTGAGTGTCTTTCTCTGTGGAAATATGTTCATTTGTGTCAGTTATTAGATAACGCCTATACGTGATATCATAGAATATAGGTCTTTTGCTTTCCGACTTACCTCATGTTTCGTGATTATCTCCAGACTCATTTGTGGTGCCTCAGAGAGCAATGGTTCATTGTTTTCCATGGCTAATATTCCATTGTGTACATGGACCACTTCTTCTTTATCCATTCACCTCTTGTTGGATATTTTGATTGCTTCACTGTCTTGGCTATTGTGAATAAGGCTGCACTGCAGCTTTTTCGGTCTGTGTCTTCTCGATTCTTGTCTTCTCAGGTGAGAGGTCCAATGGTGCGCCTGCTGGATTGAATGCTACCTCCATTTTTACGTTTAAACACAGCTCCTTTCTTTTCTCACTATTGGCTGTTACCCCTTTACGTCTCACCAGCAGGTAGAGGGTACACAGTTCTCTAAAACCCCTTCAGCATTTATTGTTCGTAGACTTTTTGCTGATGGTCAGTCGACTGGTGTAAGTTGAAACTTTTTGTAGATTAGATTGCATGGGTCTAACACTCCCCGAGGTTGAGCTGTTATCCATTTTCCTTTTTTTTTAAAAGAGTGTGAGTAAAACTTAACTCTTCATACTCTCTTCTTGAAACATTTGCCTGTTTTGAATTTTTTGTCCATTCCCTACTTCAGCACAATTTTTTAGGGCAGGTGTCCTTTACAGCCCTTAGCCCTTGTGAATGTTAAGTGAACATTAGCTGTGACTTTAAAGCTGCTCTTGCAGGAAACGGCCACAAGGTGGCAGCATTACTCCTTTACCAAATTTGTTTACTAGGGAAACACAGCCTTAAGGGAAGTGGTGTTCTAGGTTGTAAATTAGAATGGAATGTGCCAGGAAAAAACCCTTTAGGGTTATGTCTCATTACTTCTTGTTCATAGTTGTAATTTACATTTGATTTTTTATCCCAGCAAATATGACTACAATGGTTTGTTTGTTCTAGGTGTGCAAGATGTGGTTCTTTCACACATATACATGTATCTATTCTTCCTTACATCCTTTTCCCACGTAGGTCATGACACAATGTTGAGTAGTCTTCTCCTGGTCTTCCATACGTCTTTGGTGGTTATATATTTCACATGGTTTGTATATCTCTGTTAACCCCAATATGGTAATGTATCCAAACCTCATCCCTTTCTATGGGGTGAACCATAAGTTTTTAATGAATCTGCGATTGCCTTTCTCTGTGGAAATATCTTCATTGGTATCAATTTTTAAGTAACTCCTAAAAGTGATGTGATAGGATATGTGTCTTTTGCTTTCTCACTTACTATAGGAGGCGTGATTACGTCTGGACTCATCTATGGTGCTTGCAAATGGCATTGTTTCATTTTTTTCACTAGCGAATATTCCATCTGTACATGGAGGAGTTCTTCTTTGTCCTCCCATCTGTTGGTGGACTTTTTGGTTACTTCCATATCTTTGCTATTGTAATACTGTGTAATGCAGATTTGCCTGCCTGTGTCTTTCCAATTCTCTCTTCTTAGATTATAGGTCGAGGAGTGGGCCTGCTGGATCATATGGTAGATCGATGTTTACCTTTGTAAGGAACCTCCGTTCTGTTCTCATTCGTGGCCCTTTCCAACTTATGTCCTGCTTGAACTTGAGGGTATGCATTTCTCCACAACGCCTTCAGCATTTATTGTTTGTAGTTTCCTTGCTGATGGTTATTCTGACAAGTGTGAGCTGATACCTCTCTGTGCTTGAATTCAAATGTGCCACATGATCCGTTGAAGTTGAACTTTAAGGCATGTCCTTTTTATTTTTCAAGCTGTGATTACCCCTTAGTTCTTCAAAGTGTTCTCTTTAAGTATGTGTCACATTTTGAAATGTTTTGGCCATTACCTCCCTCAAGACATTTTGAGGGCAGGTTTCATTTACAGTTCTGCAGTACTTGTTCCTATGAAATGACCATTAGCACAGGCTTTAAAGCCGCTTTGGCAGGTAACTGCCAGAGGGCGGCAGCCTTTCTATGTCCCCCACCCTGGTAACTAGGGAAAAGCCCTTGCGGCCTGTGGTGTTTCTCGGTTATAAGTTAGAGTGGAGTCTGCCCGGACAAACCCACACAAGCTGATGTCTCCTTACTTTTGTTGGATTTTGAAATTTAATTTTTATTTTTTATTGGAGTAATTTTCCACTGTGTACGTGGACCACTTCTACTTTGTGCATTCCTCGGTTGATGGACATTTTCATTGCTTCCAAGTGTTGGCTATGGTAAATATTGTTGGAGTGCAGGATTGCCAGCCTGTGACTTTTGGATTCTCATTTTCTCAGGTGATAGGCCCAGCAGTGGGTGTGATTGATTGACTGCTAGCACCGTGTTTCCCTTTTCAAAGCACCTTCTTTGTGTTTTCATTAGTGGCTCTTACCACGTCCCCCTTAGAATGGAGGGTGCGCATTTCTCCACAATCGCTTCAGCATTTATTGTGTGCAGCATTTATGCTAATGGCCCTTCTGGCTGCTGTGAGCTGATAGGTTTTTGTAATCTGGGTTTGCATGTCTTTGAAAATTCGTAAAACTCATCATTTCTCTCCACCGTTTTCTTTTCCGTTAAAAAAAAGGAAACAATTGGGAGTACAATACAACTCTTGAAATTGTCGTCTTGGAAGGTGGCCCTCTTTTGAATTTTTTGGTCGATTTTCCACCCCTGAATTGTTTTAGAGAGCAGGTGTCATTTACCGAAATGCAGTTTGGCGAATATTTTGTGACCTTTAGGAATGGGTTTAAAGATGCTGTTGTGGGAAGTGGCCTCAAGGAAGCAGCATTTCTCCATTCCCAAAGCTGGGTACTAGGGCAGCAGAGCCTTTCTGGAAGTCATGTTCCTAGGTTGTAAATTACATTGGAATGTGCATGGAGAAACCCCCATAAGTTTATGTCTCATTATTTCTTCTTGGTTTTAAATTTTTTTTTTTTTATTTGGGGTAAAGCTTAGAATATTGTTTGTCCTAGGTGTACACAATCTGGTCCATTTGTACATTATATATGTGTATTCAAGTACAGATCCTCTTCCCATGTAAAATGTTACAGAGGGTTCCGCAGACCTCCCTTGCTATATGGTCGGTCTTTTCGAGATATGTATATAATATGCGTTTGTATACATATAGTAACACTAATCTTAATTTATCCATTCCCCCCACCTTTCCTTTTAGATGAGCATAGTTTGTTTTCTAAGTCTGTGAATGTCTTTCTCTGTGGAAATATGTTCATTTGTGTCAGTTATTAGATAACGCCTATAAGTGGTATCATAGAATATAGGTCTTTTGCTTTCTGACTTACCTCATGTTTCATGATTATCTCCAGACTCATGTGTGGTGCCTCAGAGAGCAATGGTTCATTGTTTTCCATGGCTAATATTCCATTGTGTACATGGACCACTTCTTCTTTATCCATTCACCTCTTGTTGGATATTTTGATTGCTTCACTGTCTTACCTATTGTGAATAAGGCTGCACTGCAGCTTTTGCGGCCTGTGTCTTCTCGATTCTTGTCTTCTCAGGTGAGAGGTCCAATGGTGCGCCTGCTGGATTGAATGCTACCTCCATTTTTACGTTTAAACACAGCTCCTTTCTTTTCTCACTATTGGCTGTTACCCCTTTACATCTCACCAGCAGGTAGAGGGTACACATTTCTCTAAAACCCCTTCAGCATTTATTGTTCGGAGACTTTTTGCTGATGGTCAGTCGACTGGTGTAAGTTGAAACTTTTTGTAGATTAGATTGCATGGGTCTAACACTCCCCGAGGTTGAGCTGTTATCCATTTTCCTTTTTTTTAAAAAGAGTGTGTGTAAAACTTAACTCTTCATACTCTCTTCTTGAAACATTTGCCTGTTTTAAATTTTTTGTCCATTCCCTACTTCAGCACAATTTTTTAGGGCAGGTGTCCTTTACAGCCCTGAGCCCTTGTGAATGTTAAGTGAACATTAGCTGTGACTTTAAAGCTGCTCTTGCAGGAAACGGCCACAAGGTGGCAGCATTTCTCCTTTACCAAATTTGGTTACTAGGGAAACACAGCCTTAAGGGAAGTGGTGTTCTAGGTTGTAAATTAGAATGGAATGTGCCAGGAAAAAACCCTTTAAGGTTATGTCTCATTACTTCTTGTTCATAGTTGTAATTTACTTTTGATTTTTTATCCCAGCAAATATGACTACAATGGTTTGTTTGTTTTAGGTGTGCAAGATGTGGTTCTTTCACACATATACATGTATCTATTCTTCCTCACATCCTTTTCCCACGTAGGTCATGACACAATATTGAGTAGTCTTCTCCTGGTCTTCCGTACGTCTTTGGTGGTTATATATTTCACATGGTTTGTATATCTCTGTTAACCCCAATATGGTAATGTATCCAATCCTCATCCCTTTCTATGGGGTGAACCATAAGTTTTTTAATGAATCTGCGATTGCCTTTCTCTGTGGAAATATCTTCATTGGTATCAATTTTTAAGTAACTCCTAAAAGTGATGTGATAGGATATGTGTCTTTTGCTTTCTCACTTACTACAGGAGGAGTGATTACGTCTAGACTCATCTATGGTGCTTGCAAATGGCATTGTTTCATTTTTTCCCCAACGAATATTCCATCTGTACATGGAGGAGTTCTTCTTTGTCCCCCCATCTGTTGGTGGACTTTTTGATTACTTCCATATCTTGGCTATTGTAATACTGTGCAATGCAGATTTGCCTGCCTGTGTCTTTCCAATTCTCTCTTCTTAAATTATAGGTCGAGGAGTGGGCCTGCTGGATCATATGGTAGATCGATGCCTACCTTTGTAAGGCACCTCCATTCTGTTCTCATTCGTGGCCCTTTCCAACTTACGTCCCACTTAAAGTTGAGGGTATGCATTTCTCCACAACACCTTCATCATTCATTGTTTGTAGTTTTCTTGCTGATGGTTATTCTGACAAGTGTGAGCTGATACCTCTCTGTGCTTGAATTCGAATGTGCCACATGATCCGTTGAAGTTGAGCTTTAAGGCATGTCCGTTTTATTTTTCAAGCTGTGATTACCCCTTATTTCTTCAAAGTGTTCTCTTTAAGTATGTGTCACATTTTGAAATGTTTTGGCCATTACCTCCCTCAAGATATTTTGAGGGCAGGTTTCATTTACAGTTCTGCAGTACTTGTTCCTATGAAATGACCATTAGCACAGGCTTTAAAGCCGCTTTGGCAGGTAACTGCCAGAGGGCGGCAGCCTTTCTATGTCCCCCACCCTGGTAACTAGGGAATAGCCCTTGCGGCCTGTGGTGTTCCTCGGTTATAAGTTAGAGTGGAGTCTGCCCGGACAAACCCACACAAGCTGATGTCTCCTTACTTTTGTTGGATTTTGAAATTTAATTTTTATTTTTTATTGGAGTAATTTTCCACTGTGTACGTGGACCACTTCTACTTTGTGCATTCCTCGGTTGATGGACATTTTCATTGCTTCCAAGTGTTGGCTATGGTAAATATTGTTGGAGTGCACGATTGCCAGCCTGTGACTTTTGGATTCTCATTTTCTCAGGTGATAGGCCCAGCAGTGGGTGTGATTGATTGACTGGTAGCACCGTGTTTCCCTTTTCAAAGCACCTTCTTTGTATTTTCATTAGTGGCTCTTACCACGTCCCCCTTAGAATCGAGGGTACGCATTTCTCCACAATCGCTTCAGCATTTATTGTGTACAGCATTTATGCTAATGGCCCTTCTGGCTGCTGTGAGCTGATAGGTTTTTGTAATCTGGGTTTGCATGTCTTTGAAAATTCGTAAAACTCATCATTTCTCTCTACCGTTTTCTTTTCTGTTAAAAATAAAGAAAACAATTGGGAGTACAATACAACTCTTGAAATTGTCTTCTTGGAAGGTGGCCCTCTTTTGAATTTTTTGGTCGATTTTCCACCCCAGAATTGTTTTAGATAGCAGGTGTCATTTACCGAAATGCAGTTTGGCGAATATTTTGTGACCTTTAGGAATGGGTTTAAAGCTGCTGTTGTGGGAAGTGGCCTCAAGGAGGCAGCATTTCTCCATTCCCAAAGCTGGGTACTAGGGCAGCAGAGCCTTTCTGGAAGTCATGTTCCTAGGTTGTAAATTACATTGGAATGTGCATGGAGAAACCCCCATAAGTTTATGTCTCATTATTTCTTCTTGGTTTTAAATTTTTTTTTTTATTTGGGGTAAAGCTTAGAATATTGTTTGTCCTAGGTGTACACAATCTGGTCCATTTGTACATTATATATGTGTATTCAAGTACAGATCCTCTTCCCATGTAAAATGTTACAGAGGGTTCCGCAGACCTCCCTTGCTATATGGTCGGTCTTTTCGAGATATGTATATAATATGCGTTTGTATACATATAGTAACACTAATCTTAATTTATCCATTCCCCCCACCTTTCCTTTTAGATGAGCATAGTTTGTTTTCTAAGTCTGTGAATGTCTTTCTCTGTGGAAATATGTTCATTTGTGTCAGTTATTAGATAACGCCTATAAGTGATATCATAGAATATAGGTCTTTTGCTTTCTGACTTACCTCATGTTTCATGATTATCTCCAGACTCATGTGTGGTGCCTCAGAGAGCAATGGTTCATTGTTTTCCATGGCTAATATTCCATTGTGTACATGGACCACTTCTTCTTTATCCATTCACCTCTTGTTGGATATTTTGATTGCTTCACTGTCTTACCTATTGTGAATAAGGCTGCACTGCAGCTTTTGCGGCCTGTGTCTTCTCGATTCTTGTCTTCTCAGGTGAGAGGTCCAATGGTGCGCCTGCTGGATTGAATGCTACCTCCATTTTTACGTTTAAACACAGCTCCTTTCTTTTCTCACTATTGGCTGTTACCCCTTTACATCTCACCAGCTGGTAGAGGGTACACAGTTCTCTAAAACCCCTTCAGCATTTATTGTTCGGAGACTTTTTGCTGATGGTCAGTCGACTGGTGTAAGTTGAAACTTTTTGTAGATTAGATTGCATGGGTCTAACACTCCCCGAGGTTGAGCTGTTATCCATTTTCCTTTTTTTAAAAAAGAGTGTGTGTAAAACTTAACTCTTCATACTCTCTTCTTGAAACATTTGCCTGTTTTAAATTTTTTGTCCATTCCCTACTTCAGCACAATTTTTTAGGGCAGGTGTCCTTTACAGCCCTGAGCCCTTGTGAATGTTAAGTGAACATTAGCTGTGACTTTAAAGCTGCTCTTGCAGGAAACGGCCACAAGGTGGCAGCATTTCTCCTTTACCAAATTTGGTTACTAGGGAAACACAGCCTTAAGGGAAGTGGTGTTCTAGGTTGTAAATTAGAATGGAATGTGCCAGGAAAAAACCCTTTAAGGTTATGTCTCATTACTTCTTGTTCATAGTTGTAATTTACTTTTGATTTTTTATCCCAGCAAATATGACTACAATGGTTTGTTTGTTCTAGGTGTGCAAGATGTGGTTCTTTCACACATATACATGTATCTATTCTTCCTCACATCCTTTTCCCACGTAGGTCATGACACAATATTGAGTAGTCTTCTCCTGGTCTTCCGTACGTCTTTGGTGGTTATATATTTCACATGGTTTGTATATCTCTGTTAACCCCAATATGGTAATGTATCCAATCCTCATCCCTTTCTATGGGGTGAACCATAAGTTTTTTAATGAATCTGCGATTGCCTTTCTCTGTGGAAATATCTTCATTGGTATCAATTTTTAAGTAACTCCTAAAAGTGATGTGATAGGATATGTGTCTTTTGCTTTCTCACTTACTACAGGAGGAGTGATTACGTCTAGACTCATCTATGGTGCTTGCAAATGGCATTGTTTCATTTTTTCCCCAACGAATATTCCATCTGTACATGGAGGAGTTCTTCTTTGTCCCCCCATCTGTTGGTGGACTTTTTGATTACTTCCATATCTTGGCTATTGTAATACTGTGCAATGCAGATTTGCCTGCCTGTGTCTTTCCAAATCTCTCTTCTTAAATTATAGGTCGAGGAGTGGGCCTGCTGGATCATATGGTAGATCGATGCCTACCTTTGTAAGGCACCTCCATTCTGTTCTCATTCGTGGCCCTTTCCAACTTACATCCCACTTAAAGTTGAGGGTATGCATTTCTCCACAACACCTTCATCATTCATTGTTTGTAGTTTTCTTGCTGATGGTTATTCTGACAAGTGTGAGCTGATACCTCTCTGTGCTTGAATTCGAATGTGCCACATGATCCGTTGAAGTTGAGCTTTAAGGCATGTCCGTTTTATTTTTCAAGCTGTGATTACCCCTTAGTTCTTCAAAGTGTTCTCTTTAAGTATGTGTCACATTTTGAAATGTTTTGGCCATTACCTCCCTCAAGATATTTTGAGGGCAGGTTTCATTTACAGTTCTGCAGTACTTGTTCCTATGAAATGACCATTAGCACAGTCTTTAAAGCCGCTTTGGCAGGTAACTGCCAGAGGGCGGCAGCCTTTCTATGTCCCCCACCCTGGTAACTAGGGAATAGCCCTTGCGGCCTGTGGTGTTTCTCGGTTATAAGTTAGAGTGGAGTCTGCCCGGACAAACCCACACAAGCTGATGTCTCCTTACTTTTGTTGGATTTTGAAATTTAATTTTTATTTTTTATTGGAGTAATTTTCCACTGTGTACGTGGACCACTTCTACTTTGTGCATTCCTCGGTTGATGGACATTTTCATTGCTTCCAAGTGTTGGCTATGGTAAATATTGTTGGAGTGCACGATTGCCAGCCTGTGACTTTTGGATTCTCATTTTCTCAGGTGATAGGCCCAGCAGTGGGTGTGATTGATTGACTGGTAGCACCGTGTTTCCCTTTTCAAAGCACCTTCTTTGTATTTTCATTAGTGGCTCTTACCACGTCCCCCTTAGAATCGAGGGTACGCATTTCTCCACAATCGCTTCAGCATTTATTGTGTACAGCATTTATGCTAATGGCCCTTCTGGCTGCTGTGAGCTGATAGGTTTTTGTAATCTGGGTTTGCATGTCTTTGAAAATTCGTAAAACTCATCATTTCTCTCTACCGTTTTCTTTTCTGTTAAAAATAAAGAAAACAATTGGGAGTACAATACAACTCTTGAAATTGTCTTCTTGGAAGGTGGCCCTCTTTTGAATTTTTTGGTCGATTTTCCACCCCTGAATTGTTTTAGAGAGCAGGTGTCATTTACCGAAATGCAGTTTGGCGAATATTTTGTGACCTTTAGGAATGGGTTTAAAGCTGCTGTTGTGGGAAGTGGCCTCAAGGAGGCAGCATTTCTCCATTCCCAAAGCTGGGTACTAGGGCAGCAGAGCCTTTCTGGAAGTCATGTTCCTAGGTTGTAAATTACATTGGAATGTGCATGGAGAAACCCCCATAAGTTTATGTCTCATTATTTCTTCTTGGTTTTAAATTTTTTTTTTTTTTATTTGGGGTAAAGCTTAGAATATTGTTTGTCCTAGGTGTACACAATCCGGTCCATTTGTACATTATATATGTGTATTCAAGTACAGATCCTCTTCCCATGTAAAATGTTACAGAGGGTTCCGCAGACCTCCCTTGCTATATGGTCGGTCTTTTCGAGATATGTATATAATATGCGTTTGTATACATATAGTAACACTAATCTTAATTTATCCATTCCCCCCACCTTTCCTTTTAGATGAGCATAGTTTGTTTTCTAAGTCTGTGAATGTCTTTCTCTGTGGAAATATGTTCATTTGTGTCAGTTATTAGATAACGCCTATAAGTGATATCATAGAATATAGGTCTTTTGCTTTCTGACTTACCTCATGTTTCATGATTATCTCCAGACTCATGTGTGGTGCCTCAGAGAGCAATGGTTCATTGTTTTCCATGGCTAATATTCCATTGTGTACATGGACCACTTCTTCTTTATCCATTCACCTCTTGTTGGATATTTTGATTGCTTCACTGTCTTACCTATTGTGAATAAGGCTGCACTGCAGCTTTTGCGGCCTGTGTCTTCTCGATTCTTGTCTTCTCAGGTGAGAGGTCCAATGGTGCGCCTGCTGGATTGAATGCTACCTCCATTTTTACGTTTAAACACAGCTCCTTTCTTTTCTCACTATTGGCTGTTACCCCTTTACATCTCACCAGCAGGTAGAGGGTACACAGTTCTCTAAAACCCCTTCAGCATTTATTGTTCGGAGACTTTTTGCTGATGGTCAGTCGACTGGTGTAAGTTGAAACTTTTTGTAGATTAGATTGCATGGGTCTAACACTCCCCGAGGTTGAGCTGTTATCCATTTTCCTTTTTTTTAAAAAGAGTGTGTGTAAAACTTAACTCTTCATACTCTCTTCTTGAAACATTTGCCTGTTTTAAATTTTTTGTCCATTCCCTACTTCAGCACAATTTTTTAGGGCAGGTGTCCTTTACAGCCCTGAGCCCTTGTGAATGTTAAGTGAACATTAGCTGTGACTTTAAAGCTGCTCTTGCAGGAAACGGCCACAAGGTGGCAGCATTTCTCCTTTACCAAATTTGGTTACTAGGGAAACACAGCCTTAAGGGAAGTGGTGTTCTAGGTTGTAAATTAGAATGGAATGTGCCAGGAAAAAACCCTTTAAGGTTATGTCTCATTACTTCTTGTTCATAGTTGTAATTTACTTTTGATTTTTTATCCCAGCAAATATGACTACAATGGTTTGTTTGTTCTAGGTGTGCAAGATGTGGTTCTTTCACACATATACATGTATCTATTCTTCCTCACATCCTTTTCCCACGTAGGTCATGACACAATATTGAGTAGTCTTCTCCTGGTCTTCCGTACGTCTTTGGTGGTTATATATTTCACATGGTTTGTATATCTCTGTTAACCCCAATATGGTAATGTATCCAATCCTCATCCCTTTCTATGGGGTGAACCATAAGTTTTTTAATGAATCTGCGATTGCCTTTCTCTGTGGAAATATCTTCATTGGTATCAATTTTTAAGTAACTCCTAAAAGTGATGTGATAGGATATGTGTCTTTTGCTTTCTCACTTACTACAGGAGGAGTGATTACGTCTAGACTCATCTATGGTGCTTGCAAATGGCATTGTTTCATTTTTTCCCCAACGAATATTCCATCTGTACATGGAGGAGTTCTTCTTTGTCCCCCCATCTGTTGGTGGACTTTTTGATTACTTCCATATCTTGGCTATTGTAATACTGTGCAATGCAGATTTGCCTGCCTGTGTCTTTCCAATTCTCTCTTCTTAAATTATAGGTCGAGGAGTGGGCCTGCTGGATCATATGGTAGATCGATGCTTACCTTTGTAAGGCACCTCCATTCTGTTCTCATTCGTGGCCCTTTCCAACTTACGTCCCACTTGAAGTTGAGGGTATGCATTTCTCCACAACACCTTCATCATTCATTGTTTGTAGTTTTCTTGCTGATGGTTATTCTGACAAGTGTGAGCTGATACCTCTCTGTGCTTGAATTCGAATGTGCCACATGATCCGTTGAAGTTGAGCTTTAAGGCATGTCCGTTTTATTTTTCAAGCTGTGATTACCCCCTAGTTCTTCAAAGTGTTCTCTTTAAGTATGTGTCACATTTTGAAATGTTTTGGCCATTACCTCCCTCAAGATATTTTGAGGGCAGGTTTCATTTACAGTTCTGCAGTACTTGTTCCTATGAAATGACCATTAGCACAGGCTTTAAAGCCGCTTTGTCAGGTAACTGCCAGAGGGCGGCAGCCTTTCTATGTCCCCCACCCTGGTAACTAGGGAAAAGCCCTTGCGGCCTGTGGTGTTTCTCGGTTATAAGTTAGAGTGGAGTCTGCCCGGACAAACCCACACAAGCTGATGTCTCCTTACTTTTGTTGGATTTTGAAATTTAATTTTTATTTTTTATTGGAGTAATTTTCCACTGTGTACATGGACCACTTCTACTTTGTGCATTCCTCGGTTGATGGACATTTTCATTGCTTCCAAGTGTTGGCTATGGTAAATATTGTTGGAGTGCAGGATTGCCAGCCTGTGACTTTTGGATTCTCATTTTCTCAGGTGATAGGCCCAGCAGTGGGTGTGATTGATTGACTGCTAGCACCGTGTTTCCCTTTTCAAAGCACCTTCTTTGTGTTTTCATTAGTGGCTCTTACCACGTCACCCTTAGAACGGAGGGTACGCATTTCTCCACAATCGCTTCATCATTTATTGTGTGCAGCATTTATGCTAATGGCCCTTCTGGCTGCTGTGAGCTGATAGGTTTTTGTAATCTGGGTTTGCATGTCTTTGAAAATTCGTAAAACTAATCATTTCTCTCCACCGTTTTCTTTTCCGTTAAAAAAAAGGAAACTATTGGGAGTACAATATAACTCTTGAAATTGTCGTCTTGGAAGGTGGCCCTCTTTTGAATTTTTTGGTCGATTTTCCACCCCAGAATTGTTTTAGATAGCAGGTGTCATTTACCGAAATGCAGTTTGGCGAATATTTTGTGACCTTTAGGAATGGGTTTAAAGCTGCTGTTGTGGGAAGTGGCCTCAAGGAGGCAGCATTTCTCCATTCCCAAAGCTGGGTACTAGGGCAGCAGAGCCTTTCTGGAAGTCATGTTCCTAGGTTGTAAATTACATTGGAATGTGCATGGAGAAACCCCCATAAGTTTATGTCTCATTATTTCTTCTTGGTTTTAATTTTTTTTTTTTTTATTTGGGGTAAAGCTTAGAATATTGTTTGTCCTAGGTGTACACAATCTGGTCCATTTGTACATTATATATGTGTATTCAAGTACAGATCCTCTTCCCATGTAAAATGTTACAGAGGGTTCCGCAGACCTCCCTTGCTATATGGTCGGTCTTTTCGAGATATGTATATAATATGCGTTTGTATACATATAGTAACACTAATCTTAATTTATCCATTCCCCCCACCTTTCCTTTTAGATGAGCATAGTTTGTTTTCTAAGTCTGTGAATGTCTTTCTCTGTGGAAATATGTTCATTTGTGTCAGTTATTAGATAACGCCTATAAGTGATATCATAGAATATAGGTCTTTTGCTTTCTGACTTACCTCATGTTTCATGATTATCTCCAGACTCATTTGTGGTGCCTCAGAGAGCAATGGTTCATTGTTTTCCATGGCTAATATTCCATTGTGTACATGGACCACTTCTTCTTTATCCATTCACCTCTTGTTGGATATTTTGATTGCTTCACTGTCTTACCTATTGTGAATAAGGCTGCACTGCAGCTTTTGCGGCCTGTGTCTTCTCGATTCTTGTCTTCTCAGGTGAGAGGTCCAATGGTGCGCCTGCTGGATTGAATGCTACCTCCATTTTTACGTTTAAACACAGCTCCTTTCTTTTCTCACTATTGGCTGTTACCCCTTTACATCTCACCAGCAGGTAGAGGGTACACATTTCTCTAAAACCCCTTCAGCATTTATTGTTCGGAGACTTTTTGCTGATGGTCAGTCGACTGGTGTAAGTTGAAACTTTTTGTAGATTAGATTGCATGGGTCTAACACTCCCCGAGGTTGAGCTGTTATCCATTTTCCTTTTTTTTTAAAAGAGTGTGTGTAAAACTTAACTCTTCATACTCTCTTCTTGAAACATTTGCCTGTTTTAAATTTTTTGTCCATTCCCTACTTCAGCACAATTTTTTAGGGCAGGTGTCCTTTACAGCCCTGAGCCCTTGTGAATGTTAAGTGAACATTAGCTGTGACTTTAAAGCTGCTCTTGCAGGAAACGGCCACAAGGTGGCAGCATTTCTCCTTTACCAAATTTGGTTACTAGGGAAACACAGCCTTAAGGGAAGTGGTGTTCTAGGTTGTAAATTAGAATGGAATGTGCCAGGAAAAAACCCTTTAAGGTTATGTCTCATTACTTCTTGTTCATAGTTGTAATTTACTTTTGATTTTTTATCCCAGCAAATATGACTACAATGGTTTGTTTGTTCTAGGTGTGCAAGATGTGGTTCTTTCACACATATACATGTATCTATTCTTCCTCACATCCTTTTCCCACGTAGGTCATGACACAATATTGAGTAGTCTTCTCCTGGTCTTCCGTACGTCTTTGGTGGTTATATATTTCACATGGTTTGTATATCTCTGTTAACCCCAATATGGTAATGTATCCAATCCTCATCCCTTTCTATGGGGTGAACCATAAGTTTTTTAATGAATCTGCGATTGCCTTTCTCTGTGGAAATATCTTCATTGGTATCAATTTTTAAGTAACTCCTAAAAGTGATGTGATAGGATATGTGTCTTTTGCTTTCTCACTTACTACAGGAGGAGTGATTACGTCTAGACTCATCTATGGTGCTTGCAAATGGCATTGTTTCATTTTTTCCCCAACGAATATTCCATCTGTACATGGAGGAGTTCTTCTTTGTCCCCCCATCTGTTGGTGGACTTTTTGATTACTTCCATATCTTGGCTATTGTAATACTGTGCAATGCAGATTTGCCTGCCTGTGTCTTTCCAATTCTCTCTTCTTAAATTATAGGTCGAGGAGTGGGCCTGCTGGATCATATGGTAGATCGATGCCTACCTTTGTAAGGCACCTCCATTCTGTTCTCATTCGTGGCCCTTTCCAACTTACGTCCCACTTAAAGTTGAGGGTATGCATTTCTCCACAACACCTTCATCATTCATTGTTTGTAGTTTTCTTGCTGATGGTTATTCTGACAAGTGTGAGCTGATACCTCTCTGTGCTTGAATTCGAATGTGCCACATGATCCGTTGAAGTTGAGCTTTAAGGCATGTCCGTTTTATTTTTCAAGCTGTGATTACCCCCTAGTTCTTCAAAGTGTTCTCTTTAAGTATGTGTCACATTTTGAAATGTTTTGGCCATTACCTCCCTCAAGATATTTTGAGGGCAGGTTTCATTTACAGTTCTGCAGTACTTGTTCCTATGAAATGACCATTAGCACAGGCTTTAAAGCCGCTTTGTCAGGTAACTGCCAGAGGGCGGCAGCCTTTCTATGTCCCCCACCCTGGTAACTAGGGAAAAGCCCTTGCGGCCTGTGGTGTTTCTCGGTTATAAGTTAGAGTGGAGTCTGCCCGGACAAACCCACACAAGCTGATGTCTCCTTACTTTTGTTGGATTTTGAAATTTAATTTTTATTTTTTATTGGAGTAATTTTCCACTGTGTACGTGGACCACTTCTACTTTGTGCATTCCTCGGTTGATGGACATTTTCATTGCTTCCAAGTGTTGGCTATGGTAAATATTGTTGGAGTGCAGGATTGCCAGCCTGTGACTTTTGGATTCTCATTTTCTCAGGTGATAGGCCCAGCAGTGGGTGTGATTGATTGACTGCTAGCACCGTGTTTCCCTTTTCAAAGCACCTTCTTTGTGTTTTCATTAGTGGCTCTTACCACGTCACCCTTAGAACGGAGGGTACGCATTTCTCCACAATCGCTTCATCATTTATTGTGTGCAGCATTTATGCTAATGGCCCTTCTGGCTGCTGTGAGCTGATAGGTTTTTGTAATCTGGGTTTGCATGTCTTTGAAAATTCGTAAAACTAATCATTTCTCTCCACCGTTTTCTTTTCCGTTAAAAAAAGGAAACTATTGGGAGTACAATATAACTCTTGAAATTGTCGTCTTGGAAGGTGGCCCTCTTTTGAATTTTTTGGTCGATTTTCCACCCCAGAATTGTTTTAGATAGCAGGTGTCATTTACCGAAATGCAGTTTGGCGAATATTTTGTGACCTTTAGGAATGGGTTTAAAGCTGCTGTTGTGGGAAGTGGCCTCAAGGAGGCAGCATTTCTCCATTCCCAAAGCTGGGTACTAGGGCAGCAGAGCCTTTCTGGAAGTCATGTTCCTAGGTTGTAAATTACATTGGAATGTGCATGGAGAAACCCCCATAAGTTTATGTCTCATTATTTCTTCTTGGTTTTAATTTTTTTTTTTTTTATTTGGGGTAAAGCTTAGAATATTGTTTGTCCTAGGTGTACACAATCTGGTCCATTTGTACATTATATATGTGTATTCAAGTACAGATCCTCTTCCCATGTAAAATGTTACAGAGGGTTCCGCAGACCTCCCTTGCTATATGGTCGGTCTTTTCGAGATATGTATATAATATGCGTTTGTATACATATAGTAACACTAATCTTAATTTATCCATTCCCCCCACCTTTCCTTTTAGATGAGCATAGTTTGTTTTCTAAGTCTGTGAATGTCTTTCTCTGTGGAAATATGTTCATTTGTGTCAGTTATTAGATAACGCCTATAAGTGATATCATAGAATATAGGTCTTTTGCTTTCTGACTTACCTCATGTTTCATGATTATCTCCAGACTCATTTGTGGTGCCTCAGAGAGCAATGGTTCATTGTTTTCCATGGCTAATATTCCATTGTGTACATGGACCACTTCTTCTTTATCCATTCACCTCTTGTTGGATATTTTGATTGCTTCACTGTCTTACCTATTGTGAATAAGGCTGCACTGCAGCTTTTGCGGCCTGTGTCTTCTCGATTCTTGTCTTCTCAGGTGAGAGGTCCAATGGTGCGCCTGCTGGATTGAATGCTACCTCCATTTTTACGTTTAAACACAGCTCCTTTCTTTTCTCACTATTGGCTGTTACCCCTTTACATCTCACCAGCAGGTAGAGGGTACACATTTCTCTAAAACCCCTTCAGCATTTATTGTTCGGAGACTTTTTGCTGATGGTCAGTCGACTGGTGTAAGTTGAAACTTTTTGTAGATTAGATTGCATGGGTCTAACACTCCCCGAGGTTGAGCTGTTATCCATTTTCCTTTTTTTTTAAAAGAGTGTGTGTAAAACTTAACTCTTCATACTCTCTTCTTGAAACATTTGCCTGTTTTAATTTTTTTGTCCATTCCCTACTTCAGCACAATTTTTTAGGGCAGGTGTCCTTTACAGCCCTGAGCCCTTGTGAATGTTAAGTGAACATTAGCTGTGACTTTAAAGCTGCTCTTGCAGGAAACGGCCACAAGGTGGCAGCATTTCTCCTTTACCAAATTTGGTTACTAGGGAAACACAGCCTTAAGGGAAGTGGTGTTCTAGGTTGTAAATTAGAATGGAATGTGCCAGGAAAAAACCCTTTAAGGTTATGTCTCATTACTTCTTGTTCATAGTTGTAATTTACTTTTGATTTTTTATCCCAGCAAATATGACTACAATGGTTTGTTTGTTCTAGGTGTGCAAGATGTGGTTCTTTCACACATATACATGTATCTATTCTTCCTCACATCCTTTTCCCACGTAGGTCATGACACAATATTGAGTAGTCTTCTCCTGGTCTTCCGTACGTCTTTGGTGGTTATATATTTCACATGGTTTGTATATCTCTGTTAACCCCAATATGGTAATGTATCCAATCCTCATCCCTTTCTATGGGGTGAACCATAAGTTTTTTAATGAATCTGCGATTGCCTTTCTCTGTGGAAATATCTTCATTGGTATCAATTTTTAAGTAACTCCTAAAAGTGATGTGATAGGATATGTGTCTTTTGCTTTCTCACTTACTACAGGAGGAGTGATTACGTCTAGACTCATCTATGGTGCTTGCAAATGGCATTGTTTCATTTTTTCCCCAACGAATATTCCATCTGTACATGGAGGAGTTCTTCTTTGTCCCCCCATCTGTTGGTGGACTTTTTGATTACTTCCATATCTTGGCTATTGTAATACTGTGCAATGCAGATTTGCCTGCCTGTGTCTTTCCAATTCTCTCTTCTTAAATTATAGGTCGAGGAGTGGGCCTGCTGGATCATATGGTAGATCGATGCCTACCTTTGTAAGGCACCTCCATTCTGTTCTCATTCGTGGCCCTTTCCAACTTACGTCCCACTTAAAGTTGAGGGTATGCATTTCTCCACAACACCTTCATCATTCATTGTTTGTAGTTTTCTTGCTGATGGTTATTCTGACAAGTGTGAGCTGATACCTCTCTGTGCTTGAATTCGAATGTGCCACATGATCCGTTGAAGTTGAGCTTTAAGGCATGTCCGTTTTATTTTTCAAGCTGTGATTACCCCCTAGTTCTTCAAAGTGTTCTCTTTAAGTATGTGTCACATTTTGAAATGTTTTGGCCATTACCTCCCTCAAGATATTTTGAGGGCAGGTTTCATTTACAGTTCTGCAGTACTTGTTCCTATGAAATGACCATTAGCACAGGCTTTAAAGCCGCTTTGTCAGGTAACTGCCAGAGGGCGGCAGCCTTTCTATGTCCCCCACCCTGGTAACTAGGGAAAAGCCCTTGCGGCCTGTGGTGTTTCTCGGTTATAAGTTAGAGTGGAGTCTGCCCGGACAAACCCACACAAGCTGATGTCTCCTTACTTTTGTTGGATTTTGAAATTTAATTTTTATTTTTTATTGGAGTAATTTTCCACTGTGTACGTGGACCACTTCTACTTTGTGCATTCCTCGGTTGATGGACATTTTCATTGCTTCCAAGTGTTGGCTATGGTAAATATTGTTGGAGTGCAGGATTGCCAGCCTGTGACTTTTGGATTCTCATTTTCTCAGGTGATAGGCCCAGCAGTGGGTGTGATTGATTGACTGCTAGCACCGTGTTTCCCTTTTCAAAGCACCTTCTTTGTGTTTTCATTAGTGGCTCTTACCACGTCACCCTTAGAACGGAGGGTACGCATTTCTCCACAATCGCTTCATCATTTATTGTGTGCAGCATTTATGCTAATGGCCCTTCTGGCTGCTGTGAGCTGATAGGTTTTTGTAATCTGGGTTTGCATGTCTTTGAAAATTCGTAAAACTCATCATTTCTCTCTACCGTTTTCTTTTCTGTTAAAAATAAAGAAAACAATTGGGAGTACAATACAACTCTTGAAATTGTCTTCTTGGAAGGTGGCCCTCTTTTGAATTTTTTGGTCGATTTTCCACCCCAGAATTGTTTTAGATAGCAGGTGTCATTTACCGAAATGCAGTTTGGCGAATATTTTGTGACCTTTAGGAATGGGTTTAAAGCTGCTGTTGTGGGAAGTGGCCTCAAGGAGGCAGCATTTCTCCATTCCCAAAGCTGGGTACTAGGGCAGCAGAGCCTTTCTGGAAGTCATGTTCCTAGGTTGTAAATTACATTGGAATGTGCATGGAGAAACCCCCATAAGTTTATGTCTCATTATTTCTTCTTGGTTTTAAATTTTTTTTTTTTTTATTTGGGGTAAAGCTTAGAATATTGTTTGTCCTAGGTGTACACAATCTGGTCCATTTGTACATTATATATGTGTATTCAAGTACAGATCCTCTTCCCATGTAAAATGTTACAGAGGGTTCCGCAGACCTCCCTTGCTATATGGTCGGTCTTTTCGAGATATGTATATAATATGCGTTTGTATACATATAGTAACACTAATCTTAATTTATCCATTCCCCCCACCTTTCCTTTTAGATGAGCATAGTTTGTTTTCTAAGTCTGTGAATGTCTTTCTCTGTGGAAATATGTTCATTTGTGTCAGTTATTAGATAACGCCTATAAGTGATATCATAGAATATAGGTCTTTTGCTTTCTGACTTACCTCATGTTTCATGATTATCTCCAGACTCATGTGTGGTGCCTCAGAGAGCAATGGTTCATTGTTTTCCATGGCTAATATTCCATTGTGTACATGGACCACTTCTTCTTTATCCATTCACCTCTTGTTGGATATTTTGATTGCTTCACTGTCTTACCTATTGTGAATAAGGCTGCACTGCAGCTTTTGCGGCCTGTGTCTTCTCGATTCTTGTCTTCTCAGGTGAGAGGTCCAATGGTGCGCCTGCTGGATTGAATGCTACCTCCATTTTTACGTTTAAACACAGCTCCTTTCTTTTCTCACTATTGGCTGTTACCCCTTTACATCTCACCAGCAGGTAGAGGGTACACAGTTCTCTAAAACCCCTTCAGCATTTATTGTTCGGAGACTTTTTGCTGATGGTCAGTCGACTGGTGTAAGTTGAAACTTTTTGTAGATTAGATTGCATGGGTCTAACACTCCCCGAGGTTGAGCTGTTATCCATTTTCCTTTTTTTTAAAAAGAGTGTGTGTAAAACTTAACTCTTCATACTCTCTTCTTGAAACATTTGCCTGTTTTAAATTTTTTGTCCATTCCCTACTTCAGCACAATTTTTTAGGGCAGGTGTCCTTTACAGCCCTGAGCCCTTGTGAATGTTAAGTGAACATTAGCTGTGATTTAAAGCTGCTCTTGCAGGAAACGGCCACAAGGTGGCAGCATTTCTCCTTTACCAAATTTGGTTACTAGGGAAACACAGCCTTAAGGGAAGTGGTGTTCTAGGTTGAAAATTAGAATGGAATGTGCCAGGAAAAAACCCTTTAAGGTTATGTCTCATTACTTCTTGTTCATAGTTGTAATTTACTTTTGATTTTTTATCCCAGCAAATATGACTACAATGGTTTGTTTGTTCTAGGTGTGCAAGATGTGGTTCTTTCACACATATACATGTATCTATTCTTCCTCACATCCTTTTCCCACGTAGGTCATGACACAATATTGAGTAGTCTTCTCCTGGTCTTCCGTACGTCTTTGGTGGTTATATATTTCACATGGTTTGTATATCTCTGTTAACCCCAATATGGTAATGTATCCAATCCTCATCCCTTTCTATGGGGTGAACCATAAGTTTTTTAATGAATCTGCGATTGCCTTTCTCTGTGGAAATATCTTCATTGGTATCAATTTTTAAGTAACTCCTAAAAGTGATGTGATAGGATATGTGTCTTTTGCTTTCTCACTTACTACAGGAGGAGTGATTACGTCTAGACTCATCTATGGTGCTTGCAAATGGCATTGTTTCATTTTTTCCCCAACGAATATTCCATCTGTACATGGAGGAGTTCTTCTTTGTCCCCCCATCTGTTGGTGGACTTTTTGATTACTTCCATATCTTGGCTATTGTAATACTGTGCAATGCAGATTTGCCTGCCTGTGTCTTTCCAATTCTCTCTTCTTAAATTATAGGTCGAGGAGTGGGCCTGCTGGATCATATGGTAGATCGATGCTTACCTTTGTAAGGCACCTCCATTCTGTTCTCATTCGTGGCCCTTTCCAACTTACGTCCCACTTGAAGTTGAGGGTATGCATTTCTCCACAACACCTTCATCATTCATTGTTTGTAGTTTTCTTGCTGATGGTTATTCTGACAAGTGTGAGCTGATACCTCTCTGTGCTTGAATTCGAATGTGCCACATGATCCGTTGAAGTTGAGCTTTAAGGCATGTCCGTTTTATTTTTCAAGCTGTGATTACCCCCTAGTTCTTCAAAGTGTTCTCTTTAAGTATGTGTCACATTTTGAAATGTTTTGGCCATTACCTCCCTCAAGATATTTTGAGGGCAGGTTTCATTTACAGTTCTGCAGTACTTGTTCCTATGAAATGACCATTAGCACAGGCTTTAAAGCCGCTTTGTCAGGTAACTGCCAGAGGGCGGCAGCCTTTCTATGTCCCCCACCCTGGTAACTAGGGAAAAGCCCTTGCGGCCTGTGGTGTTTCTCGGTTATAAGTTAGAGTGGAGTCTGCCCGGACAAACCCACACAAGCTGATGTCTCCTTACTTTTGTTGGATTTTGAAATTTAATTTTTATTTTTTATTGGAGTAATTTTCCACTGTGTACATGGACCACTTCTACTTTGTGCATTCCTCGGTTGATGGACATTTTCATTGCTTCCAAGTGTTGGCTATGGTAAATATTGTTGGAGTGCAGGATTGCCAGCCTGTGACTTTTGGATTCTCATTTTCTCAGGTGATAGGCCCAGCAGTGGGTGTGATTGATTGACTGCTAGCACCGTGTTTCCCTTTTCAAAGCACCTTCTTTGTGTTTTCATTAGTGGCTCTTACCACGTCACCCTTAGAACGGAGGGTACGCATTTCTCCACAATCGCTTCATCATTTATTGTGTGCAGCATTTATGCTAATGGCCCTTCTGGCTGCTGTGAGCTGATAGGTTTTTGTAATCTGGGTTTGCATGTCTTTGAAAATTCGTAAAACTAATCATTTCTCTCCACCGTTTTCTTTTCCGTTAAAAAAAAGGAAACTATTGGGAGTACAATATAACTCTTGAAATTGTCGTCTTGGAAGGTGGCCCTCTTTTGAATTTTTTGGTCGATTTTCCACCCCAGAATTGTTTTAGATAGCAGGTGTCATTTACCGAAATGCAGTTTGGCGAATATTTTGTGACCTTTAGGAATGGGTTTAAAGCTGCTGTTGTGGGAAGTGGCCTCAAGGAGGCAGCATTTCTCCATTCCCAAAGCTGGGTACTAGGGCAGCAGAGCCTTTCTGGAAGTCATGTTCCTAGGTTGTAAATTACATTGGAATGTGCATGGAGAAACCCCCATAAGTTTATGTCTCATTATTTCTTCTTGGTTTTAATTTTTTTTTTTTTATTTGGGGTAAAGCTTAGAATATTGTTTGTCCTAGGTGTACACAATCTGGTCCATTTGTACATTATATATGTGTATTCAAGTACAGATCCTCTTCCCATGTAAAATGTTACAGAGGGTTCCGCAGACCTCCCTTGCTATATGGTCGGTCTTTTCGAGATATGTATATAATATGCGTTTGTATACATATAGTAACACTAATCATAATTTATCCATTCCCCCCACCTTTCCTTTTAGATGAGCATAGTTTGTTTTCTAAGTCTGTGAATGTCTTTCTCTGTGGAAATATGTTCATTTGTGTCAGTTATTAGATAACGCCTATAAGTGATATCATAGAATATAGGTCTTTTGCTTTCTGACTTACCTCATGTTTCATGATTATCTCCAGACTCATTTGTGGTGCCTCAGAGAGCAATGGTTCATTGTTTTCCATGGCTAATATTCCATTGTGTACATGGACCACTTCTTCTTTATCCATTCACCTCTTGTTGGATATTTTGATTGCTTCACTGTCTTACCTATTGTGAATAAGGCTGCACTGCAGCTTTTGCGGCCTGTGTCTTCTCGATTCTTGTCTTCTCAGGTGAGAGGTCCAATGGTGCGCCTGCTGGATTGAATGCTACCTCCATTTTTACGTTTAAACACAGCTCCTTTCTTTTCTCACTATTGGCTGTTACCCCTTTACATCTCACCAGCAGGTAGAGGGTACACAGTTCTCTAAAACCCCTTCACATTTATTGTTCGGAGACTTTTTGCTGATGGTCAGTCGACTGGTGTAAGTTGAAACTTTTTGTAGATTAGATTGCATGGGTCTAACACTCCCCGAGGTTGAGCTGTTATCCATTTTCCTTTTTTTTTAAAAGAGTGTGTGTAAAACTTAACTCTTCATACTCTCTTCTTGAAACATTTGCCTGTTTTAAATTTTTTGTCCATTCCCTACTTCAGCACAATATTTTAGGGCAGGTGTCCTTTACAGCCCTGAGCCCTTGTGAATGTTAAGTGAACATTAGCTGTGATTTTAAAGCTGCTCTTGCAGGAAACGGCCACAAGGTGGCAGCATTTCTCCTTTACCAAATTTGGTTACTAGGGAAACACAGCCTTAAGGGAAGTGGTGTTCTAGGTTGTAAATTAGAATGGAATGTGCCAGGAAAAAACCCTTTAAGGTTATGTCTCATTACTTCTTGTTCATAGTTGTAATTTACTTTTGATTTTTTATCCCAGCAAATATGACTACAATGGTTTGTTTGTTCTAGGTGTGCAAGATGTGGTTCTTTCACACATATACATGTATCTATTCTTCCTCACATCCTTTTCCCACGTAGGTCATGACACAATATTGAGTAGTCTTCTCCTGGTCTTCCGTACGTCTTTGGTGGTTATATATTTCACATGGTTTGTATATCTCTGTTAACCCCAATATGGTAATGTATCCAATCCTCATCCCTTTCTATGGGGTGAACCATAAGTTTTTTAATGAATCTGCGATTGCCTTTCTCTGTGGAAATATCTTCATTGGTATCAATTTTTAAGTAACTCCTAAAAGTGATGTGATAGGATATGTGTCTTTTGCTTTCTCACTTACTACAGGAGGAGTGATTACGTCTAGACTCATCTATGGTGCTTGCAAATGGCATTGTTTCATTTTTTCCCCAACGAATATTCCATCTGTACATGGAGGAGTTCTTCTTTGTCCCCCCATCTGTTGGTGGACTTTTTGATTACTTCCATATCTTGGCTATTGTAATACTGTGCAATGCAGATTTGCCTGCCTGTGTCTTTCCAATTCTCTCTTCTTAAATTATAGGTCGAGGAGTGGGCCTGCTGGATCATATGGTAGATCGATGCTTACCTTTGTAAGGCACCTCCATTCTGTTCTCATTCGTGGCCCTTTCCAACTTACGTCCCACTTGAAGTTGAGGGTATGCATTTCTCCACAACACCTTCATCATTCATTGTTTGTAGTTTTCTTGCTGATGGTTATTCTGACAAGTGTGAGCTGATACCTCTCTGTGCTTGAATTCGAATGTGCCACATGATCCGTTGAAGTTGAGCTTTAAGGCATGTCCGTTTTATTTTTCAAGCTGTGATTACCCCCTAGTTCTTCAAAGTGTTCTCTTTAAGTATGTGTCACATTTTGAAATGTTTTGGCCATTACCTCCCTCAAGATATTTTGAGGGCAGGTTTCATTTACAGTTCTGCAGTACTTGTTCCTATGAAATGACCATTAGCACAGGCTTTAAAGCCGCTTTGTCAGGTAACTGCCAGAGGGCGGCAGCCTTTCTATGTCCCCCACCCTGGTAACTAGGGAAAAGCCCTTGCGGCCTGTGGTGTTTCTCGGTTATAAGTTAGAGTGGAGTCTGCCCGGACAAACCCACACAAGCTGATGTCTCCTTACTTTTGTTGGATTTTGAAATTTAATTTTTATTTTTTATTGGAGTAATTTTCCACTGTGTACATGGACCACTTCTACTTTGTGCATTCCTCGGTTGATGGACATTTTCATTGCTTCCAAGTGTTGGCTATGGTAAATATTGTTGGAGTGCAGGATTGCCAGCCTGTGACTTTTGGATTCTCATTTTCTCAGGTGATAGGCCCAGCAGTGGGTGTGATTGATTGACTGCTAGCACCGTGTTTCCCTTTTCAAAGCACCTTCTTTGTGTTTTCATTAGTGGCTCTTACCACGTCACCCTTAGAACGGAGGGTACGCATTTCTCCACAATCGCTTCATCATTTATTGTGTGCAGCATTTATGCTAATGGCCCTTCTGGCTGCTGTGAGCTGATAGGTTTTTGTAATCTGGGTTTGCATGTCTTTGAAAATTCGTAAAACTAATCATTTCTCTCCACCGTTTTCTTTTCCGTTAAAAAAAAGGAAACTATTGGGAGTACAATATAACTCTTGAAATTGTCGTCTTGGAAGGTGGCCCTCTTTTGAATTTTTTGGTCGATTTTCCACCCCAGAATTGTTTTAGAGAGCAGGTGTCATTTACCGAAATGCAGTTTGGCGAATATTTTGTGACCTTTAGGAATGGGTTTAAAGCTGCTGTTGTGGGAAGTGGCCTCAAGGAGGCAGCATTTCTCCATTCCCAAAGCTGGGTACTAGGGCAGCAGAGCCTTTCTGGAAGTCATGTTCCTAGGTTGTAAATTACATTGGAATGTGCATGGAGAAACCCCCATAAGTTTATGTCTCATTATTTCTTCTTGGTTTTAATTTTTTTTTTTTTATTTGGGGTAAAGCTTAGAATATTGTTTGTCCTAGGTGTACACAATCTGGTCCATTTGTACATTATATATGTGTATTCAAGTACAGATCCTCTTCCCATGTAAAATGTTACAGATGGTTCCGCAGACCTCCCTTGCTATATGGTCGGTCTTTTCGAGATATGTATATAATATGCGTTTGTATACATATAGTAACACTAATCTTAATTTATCCATTCCCCCCACCTTTCCTTTTAGATGAGCATAGTTTGTTTTCTAAGTCTGTGAATGTCTTTCTCTGTGGAAATATGTTCATTTGTGTCAGTTATTAGATAACGCCTATAAGTGATATCATAGAATATAGGTCTTTTGCTTTCTGACTTACCTCATGTTTCATGATTATCTCCAGACTCATGTGTGGTGCCTCAGAGAGCAATGGTTCATTGTTTTCCATGGCTAATATTCCATTGTGTACATGGACCACTTCTTCTTTATCCATTCACCTCTTGTTGGATATTTTGATTGCTTCACTGTCTTACCTATTGTGAATAAGGCTGCACTGCAGCTTTTGCGGCCTGTGTCTTCTCGATTCTTGTCTTCTCAGGTGAGAGGTCCAATGGTGCGCCTGCTGGATTGAATGCTACCTCCATTTTTACGTTTGAACACAGCTCCTTTCTTTTCTCACTATTGGCTGTTACCCCTTTACGTCTCACCAGCAGGTAGAGGGTACACAGTTCTCTAAAACCCCTTCAGCATTTATTGTTCGGAGACTTTTTGCTGATGGTCAGTCGACTGGTGTAAGTTGAAACTTTTTGTAGATTAGATTGCATGGGTCTAACACTCCCCGAGGTTGAGCTGTTATCCATTTTCCTTTTTTTTAAAAAGAGTGTGTGTAAAACTTAACTCTTCATACTCTCTTCTTGAAACATTTGCCTGTTTTAAATTTTTTGTCCATTCCCTACTTCAGCACAATTTTTTAGGGCAGGTGTCCTTTACAGCCCTGAGCCCTTGTGAATGTTAAGTGAACATTAGCTGTGACTTTAAAGCTGCTCTTGCAGGAAACGGCCACAAGGTGGCAGCATTTCTCCTTTACCAAATTTGGTTACTAGGGAAACACAGCCTTAAGGGAAGTGGTGTTCTAGGTTGTAAATTAGAATGGAATGTGCCAGGAAAAAACCCTTTAAGGTTATGTCTCACTACTTCTTGTTCATAGTTGTAATTTACTTTTGATTTTTTATCCCAGCAAATATGACTACAATGGTTTGTTTGTTCTAGGTGTGCAAGATGTGGTTCTTTCACACATATACATGTATCTATTCTTCCTCACATCCTTTTCCCACGTACGTCATGACACAATATTGAGTAGTCTTCTCCTGGTCTTCCGTACGTCTTTGGTGGTTATATATTTCACATGGTTTGTATATCTCTGTTAACCCCAATATGGTAATGTATCCAATCCTCATCCCTTTCTATGGGGTGAACCATAAGTTTTTTAATGAATCTGCGATTGCCTTTCTCTGTGGAAATATCTTCATTGGTATCAATTTTTAAGTAACTCCTAAAAGTGATGTGATAGGATATGTGTCTTTTGCTTTCTCACTTACTACAGGAGGAGTGATTACGTCTAGACTCATCTATGGTGCTTGCAAATGGCATTGTTTCATTTTTTCCCCAACGAATATTCCATCTGTACATGGAGGAGTTCTTCTTTGTCCCCCCATCTGTTGGTGGACTTTTTGATTACTTCCATATCTTGGCTATTGTAATACTGTGCAATGCAGATTTGCCTGCCTGTGTCTTTCCAATTCTCTCTTCTTAAATTATAGGTCGAGGAGTGGGCCTGCTGGATCATATGGTAGATCGATGCCTACCTTTGTAAGGCACCTCCATTCTGTTCTCATTCGTGGCCCTTTCCAAATTACGTCCCACTTAAAGTTGAGGGTATGCATTTCTCCACAACACCTTCATCATTCATTGTTTGTAGTTTTCTTGCTGATGGTTATTCTGACAAGTGTGAGCTGATACCTCTCTGTGCTTGAATTCGAATGTGCCACATGATCCGTTGAAGTTGAGCTTTAAGGCATGTCCGTTTTATTTTTCAAGCTGTGATTACCCCCTAGTTCTTCAAAGTGTTCTCTTTAAGTATGTGTCACATTTTGAAATGTTTTGGCCATTACCTCCCTCAAGATATTTTGAGGGCAGGTTTCATTTACAGTTCTGCAGTACTTGTTCCTATGAAATGACCATTAGCACAGGCTTTAAAGCCGCTTTGGCAGGTAACTGCCAGAGGGCGGCAGCCTTTCTATGTCCCCCACCCTGGTAACTAGGGAATAGCCCTTGCGGCCTCTGGTGTTTCTCGGTTATAAGTTAGAGTGGAGTCTGCCCGGACAAACCCACACAAGCTGATGTCTCCTTACTTTTGTTGGATTTTGAAATTTAATTTTTATTTTTTATTGGAGTAATTTTCCACTGTGTACGTGGACCACTTCTACTTTGTGCATTCCTCGGTTGATGGACATTTTCATTGCTTCCAAGTGTTGGCTATGGTAAATATTGTTGGAGTGCAGGATTGCCAGCCTGTGACTTTTGGATTCTCATTTTCTCAGGTGATAGGCCCAGCAGTGGGTGTGATTGATTGACTGGTAGCACCGTGTTTCCCTTTTCAAAGCACCTTCTTTGTATTTTCATTAGTGGCTCTTACCACGTCCCCCTTAGAATCGAGGGTACGCATTTCTCCACAATCGCTTCAGCATTTATTGTGTGCAGCATTTATGCTAATGGCCCTTCTGGCTGCTGTGAGCTGATAGGTTTTTGTAATCTGGGTTTGCATGTCTTTGAAAATTCGTAAAACTAATCATTTCTCTCCACCGTTTTCTTTTCCGTTAAAAAAAAGGAAACTATTGGGAGTACAATATAACTCTTGAAATTGTCGTCTTGGAAGGTGGCCCTCTTTTGAATTTTTTGGTCGATTTTCCACCCCAGAATTGTTTTAGATAGCAGGTGTCATTTACCGAAATGCAGTTTGGCGAATATTTTGTGACCTTTAGGAATGGGTTTAAAGCTGCTGTTGTGGGAAGTGGCCTCAAGGAGGCAGCATTTCTCCATTCCCAAAGCTGGGTACTAGGGCAGCAGAGCCTTTCTGGAAGTCATGTTCCTAGGTTGTAAATTACATTGGAATGTGCATGGAGAAACCCTCATAAGTTTATGTCTCATTATTTCTTCTTGGTTTTAATTTTTTTTTTTTTATTTGGGGTAAAGCTTAGAATATTGTTTGTCCTAGGTGTACACAATCTGGTCCATTTGTACATTATATATGTTTATTCAAGTACAGATCCTCTTCCCATGTAAAATGTTACAGAGGGTTCCGCAGACCTCCCTTGCTATATGGTCGGTCTTTTCGAGATATGTATATAATATGCGTTTGTATACATATAGTAACACTAATCTTAATTTATCCATTCCCCCCACCTTTCCTTTCAGATGAGCATAGTTTGTTTTCTAAGTCTGTGAGTGTCTTTCTCTGTGGAAATATGTTCATTTGTGTCAGTTATTAGATAACGCCTATAAGTGATATCATAGAATATAGGTCTTTTGCTTTCTGACTTACCTCATGTTTCATGATTATCTCCAGACTCATTTGTGGTGCGTCAGAGAGCAATGGTTCATTGTTTTCCATGGCTAATATTCCATTGTGTACATGGACCACTTCTTCTTTATCCATTCACCTCTTGTTGGACATTTTGATTGCTTCACTGTCTTGGCTATTGTGAATAAGGCTGCACTGCAGCTTTTGCGGCCTGTGTCTTCTCGATTCTTGTCTTCTCAGGTGAGAGGTCCAATGGTGCGCCTGCTGGATTGAATGGTACCTCCATTTTTACTTTTAAACACAGCTCCTTTCTGTTCTCATTATTGCCTGTTACCCCTTTACGTCTCACCAGCAGGTAGAGGGTACAAAGTTCTCTAAAACCCCTTCAGCATTTATCGTTTGTAGACTTTTTGCTGATGGTCAGTCGACTGGGGTAAGTTGAAACTTTTTGTAGATTAGATTGCATGGGTCTAACACTCCCTGAGGTTGAGATTTTATCCATTTCCCTTTTTTTTTAAAAAGAGCGTGAGTAAAACTTAACTCTTCATACTCTCTTCTTGAAACATTTGCCTGTTTTGAGTTTTTTCGTCCTTTCCCTACTTCAGCACAATTTTTTAGGGCAGGTGTCCTTTAAAGCCCTAAGTCCTTCTGAATGTTAAGTGACCATTAGCTGTGAGTTTAAAGCTGTTCTTGCAGGAAACGGCCACAAGGTGGCAGCCTTTCCCCGTTACCAAATTTGGTTACTAGGAAAACAGAGCCTTAATGGAAGTGGTGTTCTAGGTTGTAAATTAGAATGGAATGTGCCAGGAGAAAGCCCTTTAAGTTTATGTCCTATTACTTCTTGTTCATAGTTGTAATTTACTTTTTATTTTTTATCCCAGCAAATATGACTACAATGGTTTGTTTGTTCTAGGTGTGCAAGATGTGGTTCTTTCACACATATACATGTATCTATTCTTCCTCGCATCCTTTTCCCACGTAGGTCATGACACAATGTTGAGTAGTCTTCCCCTGGTCTTCCGTACGTCTTTGGTGGTTATATATTTCACCTGGTTTGTATATCTCTGTTAACCCCAATATGGTAATGTATCCAATCCTCATCCCTTTCTATGGGGTGAACCATAAGTTTTTTAATGAATCTGCGATTGCCTTTCTCTGTGGAAATATCTTCATTGGTATCAATTTTTAAGTAACTCCTAAAAGTGATGTGATAGGATATGTGTCTTTTGCTTTCTCACTTACTATAGGAGGCGTGATTAAGTCTGGACTCATCTATGGTGCTTGCAAATGGCATTGTTTCATTTTTTTCACTAGCGAATATTCCATCTGTACATGGAGGAGTTCTTCTTTGTCCCCCCATCTGTTGGTGGACTTTTTGGTTACTTCCATATCTTGGCTATTTTAATACTGTGCAATGCAGATTTGCCTGCCTGTGTCTTTCCAATTATCTCTTCTTAGATTATAGGTCGAGGAGTGGGCCTGCTGGATCATATGGTAGATCGATGTTTACCTTTGTAAGGCACCTCCATTCTGTTCTCATTCGTGGCCCTTTCCAACTTACGTCCCACTTGAACTTGAGGGTATGCATTTCTCCACAACGCCTTCAGCATTTATTGTTTGTAGTTTTCTTGCTGATGGTTATTCTGACAAGTGTGAGCTGATACCTCTCTGTGCTTGAATTCGAATGTGCCACATGATCCGTTGAAGTTGAGCTTTAAGGCATGTCCTTTTTATTTTTCAAGCTGTGATTACCCCTTAGTTCTTCAAAGTGTTCTCTTTAAGTATGTGTCACATTTTGAAATGTTTTGGCCATTACCTCCCTCAAGACATTTTGAGGGCAGGTTTCATTTACAGTTCTGCAGTACTTGTTCCTATGAAATGACCATTAGCACAGGCTTTAAAGCCGCTTTGGCAGGTAACTGCCAGAGGACGGCAGCCTCTCTATGTCCCCCAACCTGGTAACTAGGGAAAAACCCTTGCGGCCTGTGGTCTTTCTCGGTTATAAATTAGAGTGGAGTGTGCCCGGACAAACCCACACAAGCTGATGTCTCCTTACTTTTGTTGGATTTTGAAATTTAATTTTTATTTTTTATTGGAGTAATTTTCCACTGTGTACGTGGACCACTTCTACTTTGTGCATTCCTCGGTTGATGGACATTTTCATTGCTTCCAAGTGTTGGCTATGGTAAATATTGTTGGAGTGCAGGATTGCCAGCCTGTGACTTTTGGATTCTCATTTTCTCAGGTGATAGGCCCAGCAGTGGGTGTGATTGATTGACTGCTAGCACCGTGTTTCCCTTTTCAAAGCACCTTCTTTGTGTTTTCATTAGTGGCTCTTACCACGTCCCCCTTAGAATGGAGGGTACGCATTTCTCCACAATCGCTTCAGCATTTATTGTGTGCAGCATTTATGCTAATGGCCCTTCTGGCTGCTGTGAGCTGATAGGTTTTTGTAATCTGGGTTTGCATGTCTTTGAAAATTCGTAAAACTCATCATTTCTCTCCACCGTTTTCTTTTCCGTTAAAAAAAAGGAAACAATTGGGAGTACAATACAACTCTTGAAATTGTCGTCTTGGAAGGTGGCCCTCTTTTGAATTTTTTGGTCGATTTTCCACCCCTGAATTGTTTTAGAGAGCAGGTGTCATTTACCGAAATGCAGTTTGGCGAATATTTTGTGACCTTTAGGAATGGGTTTAAAGCTGCTGTTGTGGGAAGTGGCCTCAAGGAAGCAGCATTTCTCCATTCCCAAAGCTGGGTACTAGGGCAGCAGAGCCTTTCTGGAAGTCATGTTCCTAGGTTGTAAATTACATTGGAATGTGCATGGAGAAACCCCCATAAGTTTATGTCTCATTATTTCTTCTTGGTTTTAATTTTTTTTTTTTTTATTTGGGGTAAAGCTTAGAATATTGTTTGTCCTAGGTGTACACAATCTGGTCCATTTGTACATTATATATGTGTATTCAAGTACAGATCCTCTTCCCATGTAAAATGTCACAGAGGGTTCCGCAGACCTCCCTTGCTATATGGTCGGTCTTTTCAAGATATGTATATAATATGCGTTTGTATACATATAGTAACACTTATCTTAATTTATCCATTCCCCCCACCTTTCCTTTTAGATGAGCCTAGTTTATTTTCTAAGTCTGTGAGTGTCTTTCTCTGTGGAAATATGTTCATTTGTGTCAGTTATTAGATAACGCCTATACGTGATATCATAGAATATAGGTCTTTTGCTTTCCGACTTACCTCATGTTTCGTGATTATCTCCAGACTCATTTGTGGTGCCTCAGAGAGCAATGGTTCATTGTTTTCCATGGCTAATATTCCATTGTGTACATGGACCACTTCTTCTTTATCCATTCACCTCTTGTTGGACATTTTGATTGCTTCACTGTCTTGGCTATTGTGAAAAAGGCTGCACTGCAGCTTTTTCGGCCTGTGTCTTCTCGATTCTTGTCTTCTCAGGTGAGAGGTCCAATGGTGCGCCTGCTGGATTGAATGGTACCTCCATTTTTACTTTTAAACACAGCTCCTTTCTGTTCTCACTATTGCCTGTTACCCCTTTACGTCTCACTAGCAGGTAGAGGGTACAAAGTTCTCTAAAACCCCTTCAGCATTTATCGTTTGTAGACTTTTTGCTGATGGTCAGGCGACTGGGGTAGGTTGAAACTTTTTGTAGATTAGATTGCATGGGTCTAACACTCCCTGAGGTTGAGATTTTATCCATTTCCCTTTTTTGTTAAAAAGAGCGTGAGTAAAACTTAACTCTTCATACTCTCTTCTTGAAACATTTGCCTGTTTTGAGTTTTTTCGTCCTTTCCCTACTTCAGCACAATTTTTTAGGGCAGGTGTCCTTTAAAGCCCTGAGTCCTTGTGAATGTTAAGTGACCATTAGCTGTGAGTTTAAAGCTGTTCTTGCAGGAAACGGCCACAAGGTGGCAGCCTTTCCCCGTTACCAAATTTGGTTACTAGGGAAACAGAGCCTTAATGGAAGTGGTGTTCTAGGTTGTAAATTAGAATGGAATGTGCCAGGAGAAAGCCCTTTAAGTTTATGTCCTATTACTTCTTGTTCATAGTTGTAATTTACTTTTTATTTTTTATCCCAGCAAATATGACTACAATGGTTTGTTTGTTCTAGGTGTGCAAGATGTGGTTCTTTCACACATATACATGTATCTATTCTTCCTCGCATCCTTTTCCCACGTAGGTCATGACACAATGTTGAGTAGTCTTCCCCTGGTCTTCCGTACGTCTTTGGTGGTTATATATTTCACCTGGTTTGTATATCTCTGTTAACCCCAATATGGTAATGTATCCAATCCTCATCCCTTTCTATGGGGTAAACCATAAGTTTTTTAATGAATCTGCAATTGCCTTTCTCTGTGGAAATATCTTCATTGGTATCAATTCTTAAGTAACTCCTACAAGTGATGTGATAGGATATGTGTCTTTTGCTTTCTCACTTACTATAGGAGGCGTGATTACGTCTGGACTCATCTATGGTGCTTGCAAATGGCATTGTTTCATTTTTTTCACTAGCGAATATTCCATCTGTACATGGAGGAGTTCTTCTTTGTCCCCCCATCTGTTGGTGGACTTTTTGGTTACTTCCATATCTTGGCTATTTTAATACTGTGCAATGCAGATTTGCCTGCCTGTGTCTTTCCAATTCTCTCTTCCTGGATTATAGGTCGAGGAGTGGGCCTGATGGATCATATGGTAGATCGATGTTTACCTTTGTAAGGCACCTCCATTTTGTTCTCATTCGTGGCCCTTTCCAACTTACGTCCCACTTGAACTTGAGGGTATGCATTTCTCCACAACGCCTTCAGCATTTATTGTTTGTAGTTTTCTTGCTGATGGTTATTCTGACAAGTGTGAGCTGATACCTCTCTGTGCTTGAATTCGAATGTGCCACATGATCCGTTGAAGTTGAGCTTTAAGGCATGTCCTTTTTATTTTTCAAGCTGTGATTACCCCTTAGTTCTTCAAAGTGTTCTCTTTAAGTATGTGTCACATTTTGAAATGTTTTGGCCATTACCTCCCTCAAGACATTTTGAGGGCAGGTTTCATTTACAGTTCTGCAGTACTTGTTCCTATGAAATGACCATTAGCACAGGCTTTAAAGCCGCTTTGGCAGGTAACTGCCAGAGGACGGCAGCCTCTCTATGTCCCCCACCCTGGTAACTAGGGAAAAGCCCTTGCAGACTGTGGTGTTTCTCGGTTATAAATTAGAGTGGAGTGTGCCCGGACAAACCCACACAAGCTGATGTCTCCTTACTTTTGTTGGATTTTGAAATTTAATTTTTATTTTTTATTGGAGTAATTTTCCACTGTGTACGTGGACCACTTCTACTTTGTGCATTCCTCGGTTGATGGACATTTTCATTGCTTCCAAGTGTTGGCTATGGTAAATATTGTTGGAGTGCAGGATTGCCAGCCTGTGACTTTTGGATTCTCATTTTCTCAGGTGATAGGCCCAGCAGTGGGTGTGATTGATTGACTGCTAGCACCGTGTTTCCCTTTTCAAAGCACCTTCTTTGTGTTTTCATTAGTGGCTCTTACCACGTCCCCCTTAGAATGGAGGGTACGCATTTCTCCACAATCGCTTCAGCATTTATTGTGTGCAGCATTTATGCTAATGGCCCTTCTGGCTGCTGTGAGCTGATAGGTTTTTGTAATCTGGGTTTGCATGTCTTTGAAAATTCGTAAAACTCATCATTTCTCTCCACCGTTTTCTTTTCCGTTAAAAAAAAGGAAACAATTGGGAGTACAATACAACTCTTGAAATTGTCGTCTTGGAAGGTGGCCCTCTTTTGAATTTTTTGGTCGATTTTCCACCCCTGAATTGTTTTAGAGAGCAGGTGTCATTTACCGAAATGCAGTTTGGCGAATATTTTGTGACCTTTAGGAATGGGTTTAAAGCTGCTGTTGTGGGAAGTGGCCTCAAGCAAGCAGCATTTCTCCATTCCCAAAGCTGGGTACTAGGGCAGCAGAGCCTTTCTGGAAGTCATGTTCCTAGGTTGTAAATTACATTGGAATGTGCATGGAGAAACCCCCATAAGTTTATGTCTCATTATTTCTTCTTGGTTTTAATTTTTTTTTTTTTATTTGGGGTAAAGCTTAGAATATTGTTTGTCCTAGGTGTACACAATCTGGTCCATTTGTACATTATATATGTGTATTCAAGTACAGATCCTCTTCCCATGTAAAATGTTACAGAGGGTTCCGCAGACCTCCCTTGCTATATGGTCGGTCTTTTCGAGATATGTATATAATATGCGTTTGTATACATATAGTAACACTAATCTTAATTTATCCATTCCCCCCACCTTTCCTTTTAGATGAGCATAGTTTGTTTTCTAAGTCTGTGAATGTCTTTCTCTGTGGAAATATGTTCATTTGTGTCAGTTATTAGATAACGCCTATAAGTGATATCATAGAATATAGGTCTTTTGCTTTCTGACTTACCTCATGTTTCATGATTATCTCCAGACTCATGTGTGGTGCCTCAGAGAGCAATGGTTCATTGTTTTCCATGGCTAATATTCCATTGTGTACATGGACCACTTCTTCTTTATCCATTCACCTCTTGTTGGATATTTTGATTGCTTCACTGTCTTACCTATTGTGAATAAGGCTGCACTGCAGCTTTTGCGGCCTGTGTCTTCTCGATTCTTGTCTTCTCAGGTGAGAGGTCCAATGGTGCGCCTGCTGGATTGAATGCTACCTCCATTTTTACGTTTAAACACAGCTCCTTTCTTTTCTCACTATTGGCTGTTACCCCTTTACGTCTCACCAGCAGGTAGAGGGTACACATTTCTCTAAAACCCCTTCAGCATTTATTGTTCGGAGACTTTTTGCTGATGGTCAGTCGACTGGTGTAAGTTGAAACTTTTTGTAGATTAGATTGCATGGGTCTAACACTCCCCGAGGTTGAGCTGTTATCCATTTTCCTTTTTTTTAAAAAGAGTGTGTGTAAAACTTAACTCTTCATACTCTCTTCTTGAAACATTTGCCTGTTTTAAATTTTTTGTCCATTCCCTACTTCAGCACAATTTTTTAGGGCAGGTGTCCTTTACAGCCCTGAGCCCTTGTGAATGTTAAGTGAACATTAGCTGTGACTTTAAAGCTGCTCTTGCAGGAAACGGCCACAAGGTGGCAGCATTTCTCCTTTACCAAATTTGGTTACTAGGGAAACACAGCCTTAAGGGAAGTGGTGTTCTAGGTTGTAAATTAGAATGGAATGTGCCAGGAAAAAACCCTTTAAGGTTATGTCTCATTACTTCTTGTTCATAGTTGTAATTTACTTTTGATTTTTTATCCCAGCAAATATGACTACAATGGTTTGTTTGTTCTAGGTGTGCAAGATGTGGTTCTTTCACACATATACATGTATCTATTCTTCCTCACATCCTTTTCCCACGTACGTCATGACACAATATTGAGTAGTCTTCTCCTGGTCTTCCGTACGTCTTTGGTGGTTATATATTTCACATGGTTTGTATATCTCTGTTAACCCCAATATGGTAATGTATCCAATCCTCATCCCTTTCTATGGGGTGAACCATAAGTTTTTTAATGAATCTGCGATTGCCTTTCTCTGTGGAAATATCTTCATTGGTATCAATTTTTAAGTAACTCCTAAAAGTGATGTGATAGGATATGTGTCTTTTGCTTTCTCACTTACTACAGGAGGAGTGATTACGTCTAGACTCATCTATGGTGCTTGCAAATGGCATTGTTTCATTTTTTCCCCAACGAATATTCCATCTGTACATGGAGGAGTTCTTCTTTGTCCCCCCATCTGTTGGTGGACTTTTTGATTACTTCCATATCTTGGCTATTGTAATACTGTGCAATGCAGATTTGCCTGCCTGTGTCTTTCCAATTCTCTCTTCTTAAATTATAGGTCGAGGAGTGGGCCTGCTGGATCATATGGTAGATCGATGCTTACCTTTGTAAGGCACCTCCATTCTGTTCTCATTCGTGGCCCTTTCCAACTTACGTCCCACTTGAAGTTGAGGGTATGCATTTCTCCACAACACCTTCATCATTCATTGTTTGTAGTTTTCTTGCTGATGGTTATTCTGACAAGTGTGAGCTGATACCTCTCTGTGCTTGAATTCGAATGTGCCACATGATCCGTTGAAGTTGAGCTTTAAGGCATGTCCGTTTTATTTTTCAAGCTGTGATTACCCCCTAGTTCTTCAAAGTGTTCTCTTTAAGTATGTGTCACATTTTGAAATGTTTTGGCCATTACCTCCCTCAAGATATTTTGAGGGCAGGTTTCATTTACAGTTCTGCAGTACTTGTTCCTATGAAATGACCATTAGCACAGGCTTTAAAGCCGCTTTGTCAGGTAACTGCCAGAGGGCGGCAGCCTTTCTATGTCCCCCACCCTGGTAACTAGGGAAAAGCCCTTGCGGCCTGTGGTGTTTCTCGGTTATAAGTTAGAGTGGAGTCTGCCCGGACAAACCCACACAAGCTGATGTCTCCTTACTTTTGTTGGATTTTGAAATTTAATTTTTATTTTTTATTGGAGTAATTTTCCACTGTGTACATGGACCACTTCTACTTTGTGCATTCCTCGGTTGATGGACATTTTCATTGCTTCCAAGTGTTGGCTATGGTAAATATTGTTGGAGTGCAGGATTGCCAGCCTGTGACTTTTGGATTCTCATTTTCTCAGGTGATAGGCCCAGCAGTGGGTGTGATTGATTGACTGCTAGCACCGTGTTTCCCTTTTCAAAGCACCTTCTTTGTGTTTTCATTAGTGGCTCTTACCACGTCACCCTTAGAACGGAGGGTACGCATTTCTCCACAATCGCTTCATCATTTATTGTGTGCAGCATTTATGCTAATGGCCCTTCTGGCTGCTGTGAGCTGATAGGTTTTTGTAATCTGGGTTTGCATGTCTTTGAAAATTCGTAAAACTAATCATTTCTCTCCACCGTTTTCTTTTCCGTTAAAAAAAAGGAAACTATTGGGAGTACAATATAACTCTTGAAATTGTCGTCTTGGAAGGTGGCCCTCTTTTGAATTTTTTGGTCGATTTTCCACCCCAGAATTGTTTTAGATAGCAGGTGTCATTTACCGAAATGCAGTTTGGCGAATATTTTGTGACCTTTAGGAATGGGTTTAAAGCTGCTGTTGTGGGAAGTGGCCTCAAGGAGGCAGCATTTCTCCATTCCCAAAGCTGGGTACTAGGGCAGCAGAGCCTTTCTGGAAGTCATGTTCCTAGGTTGTAAATTACATTGGAATGTGCATGGAGAAACCCCCATAAGTTTATGTCTCATTATTTCTTCTTGGTTTTAAATTTTTTTTTTTTTTATTTGGGGTAAAGCTTAGAATATTGTTTGTCCTAGGTGTACACAATCTGGTCCATTTGTACATTATATATGTGTATTCAAGTACAGATCCTCTTCCCATGTAAAATGTTACAGAGGGTTCCGCAGACCTCCCTTGCTATATGGTCGGTCTTTTCGAGATATGTATATAATATGCGTTTGTATACATATAGTAACACTAATCTTAATTTATCCATTCCCCCCACCTTTCCTTTTAGATGAGCATAGTTTGTTTTCTAAGTCTGTGAATGTCTTTCTCTGTGGAAATATGTTCATTTGTGTCAGTTATTAGATAACGCCTATAAGTGATATCATAGAATATAGGTCTTTTGCTTTCTGACTTACCTCATGTTTCATGATTATCTCCAGACTCATGTGTGGTGCCTCAGAGAGCAATGGTTCATTGTTTTCCATGGCTAATATTCCATTGTGTACATGGACCACTTCTTCTTTATCCATTCACCTCTTGTTGGATATTTTGATTGCTTCACTGTCTTACCTATTGTGAATAAGGCTGCACTGCAGCTTTTGTGGCCTGTGTCTTCTCGATTCTTGTCTTCTCAGGTGAGAGGTCCAATGGTGCGCCTGCTGGATTGAATGCTACCTCCATTTTTACGTTTAAACACAGCTCCTTTCTTTTCTCACTATTGGCTGTTACCCCTTTACATCTCACCAGCAGGTAGAGGGTACACATTTCTCTAAAACCCCTTCAGCATTTATTGTTCGGAGACTTTTTGCTGATGGTCAGTCGACTGGTGTAAGTTGAAACTTTTTGTAGATTAGATTGCATGGGTCTAACACTCCCCGAGGTTGAGCTGTTATCCATTTTCCTTTTTTTTAAAAAGAGTGTGTGTAAAACTTAACTCTTCATACTCTCTTCTTGAAACATTTGCCTGTTTTAAATTTTTTGTCCATTCCCTACTTCAGCACAATTTTTTAGGGCAGGTGTCCTTTACAGCCCTGAGCCCTTGTGAATGTTAAGTGAACATTAGCTGTGACTTTAAAGCTGCTCTTGCAGGAAACGGCCACAAGGTGGCAGCATTTCTCCTTTACCAAATTTGGTTACTAGGGAAACACAGCCTTAAGGGAAGTGGTGTTCTAGGTTGAAAATTAGAATGGAATGTGCCAGGAAAAAACCCTTTAAGGTTATGTCTCATTACTTCTTGTTCATAGTTGTAATTTACTTTTGATTTTTTATCCCAGCAAATATGACTACAATGGTTTGTTTGTTCTAGGTGTGCAAGATGTGGTTCTTTCACACATATACATGTATCTATTCTTCCTCACATCCTTTTCCCACGTAGGTCATGACACAATATTGAGTAGTCTTCTCCTGGTCTTCCGTACGTCTTTGGTGGTTATATATTTCACATGGTTTGTATATCTCTGTTAACCCCAATATGGTAATGTATCCAATCCTCATCCCTTTCTATGGGGTGAACCATAAGTTTTTTAATGAATCTGCGATTGCCTTTCTCTGTGGAAATATCTTCATTGGTATCAATTTTTAAGTAACTCCTAAAAGTGATGTGATAGGATATGTGTCTTTTGCTTTCTCACTTACTACAGGAGGAGTGATTACGTCTAGACTCATCTATGGTGCTTGCAAATGGCATTGTTTCATTTTTTCCCCAACGAATATTCCATCTGTACATGGAGGAGTTCTTCTTTGTCCCCCCATCTGTTGGTGGACTTTTTGATTACTTCCATATCTTGGCTATTGTAATACTGTGCAATGCAGATTTGCCTGCCTGTGTCTTTCCAATTCTCTCTTCTTAAATTATAGGTCGAGGAGTGGGCCTGCTGGATCATATGGTAGATCGATGCTTACCTTTGTAAGGCACCTCCATTCTGTTCTCATTCGTGGCCCTTTCCAACTTACGTCCCACTTGAAGTTGAGGCTATGCATTTCTCCACAACACCTTCATCATTCATTGTTTGTAGTTTTCTTGCTGATGGTTATTCTGACAAGTGTGAGCTGATACCTCTCTGTGCTTGAATTCGAATGTGCCACATGATCCGTTGAAGTTGAGCTTTAAGGCATGTCCGTTTTATTTTTCAAGCTGTGATTACCCCCTAGTTCTTCAAAGTGTTCTCTTTAAGTATGTGTCACATTTTGAAATGTTTTGGCCATTACCTCCCTCAAGATATTTTGAGGGCAGGTTTCATTTACAGTTCTGCAGTACTTGTTCCTATGAAATGACCATTAGCACAGGCTTTAAAGCCGCTTTGTCAGGTAACTGCCAGAGGGCGGCAGCCTTTCTATGTCCCCCACCCTGGTAACTAGGGAAAAGCCCTTGCGGCCTGTGGTGTTTCTCGGTTATAAGTTAGAGTGGAGTCTGCCCGGACAAACCCACACAAGCTGATGTCTCCTTACTTTTGTTGGATTTTGAAATTTAATTTTTATTTTTTATTGGAGTAATTTTCCACTGTGTACATGGACCACTTCTACTTTGTGCATTCCTCGGTTGATGGACATTTTCATTGCTTCCAAGTGTTGGCTATGGTAAATATTGTTGGAGTGCAGGATTGCCAGCCTGTGACTTTTGGATTCTCATTTTCTCAGGTGATAGGCCCAGCAGTGGGTGTGATTGATTGACTGGTAGCACCGTGTTTCCCTTTTCAAAGCACCTTCTTTGTATTTTCATTAGTGGCTCTTACCACGTCCCCCTTAGAATCGAGGGTACGCATTTCTCCACAATCGCTTCAGCATTTATTGTGTACAGCATTTATGCTAATGGCCCTTCTGGCTGCTGTGAGCTGATAGGTTTTTGTAATCTGGGTTTGCATGTCTTTGAAAATTCGTAAAACTCATCATTTCTCTCTACCGTTTTCTTTTCTGTTAAAAATAAAGAAAACAATTGGGAGTACAATACAACTCTTGAAATTGTCTTCTTGGAAGGTGGCCCTCTTTTGAATTTTTTGGTCGATTTTCCACCCCAGAATTGTTTTAGAGAGCAGGTGTCATTTACCGAAATGCAGTTTGGCGAATATTTTGTGACCTTTAGGAATGGGTTTAAAGCTGCTGTTGTGGGAAGTGGCCTCAAGGAGGCAGCATTTCTCCATTCCCAAAGCTGGGTACTAGGGCAGCAGAGCCTTTCTGGAAGTCATGTTCCTAGGTTGTAAATTACATTGGAATGTGCATGGAGAAACCCCCATAAGTTTATGTCTCATTATTTCTTCTTGGTTTTAATTTTTTTTTTTTTTATTTGGGGTAAAGCTTAGAATATTGTTTGTCCTAGGTGTACACAATCTGGTCCATTTGTACATTATATATGTGTATTCAAGTACAGATCCTCTTCCCATGTAAAATGTTACAGATGGTTCCGCAGACCTCCCTTGCTATATGGTCGGTCTTTTCGAGATATGTATATAATATGCGTTTGTATACACATAGTAACACTAATCTTAATTTATCCATTCCCCCCACCTTTCCTTTTAGATGAGCATAGTTTGTTTTCTAAGTCTGTGAATGTCTTTCTCTGTGGAAATATGTTCATTTGTGTCAGTTATTAGATAACGCCTATAAGTGATATCATAGAATATAGGTCTTTTGCTTTCTGACTTACCTCATGTTTCATGATTATCTCCAGACTCATGTGTGGTGCCTCAGAGAGCAATGGTTCATTGTTTTCCATGGCTAATATTCCATTGTGTACATGGACCACTTCTTCTTTATCCATTCACCTCTTGTTGGATATTTTGATTGCTTCACTGTCTTACCTATTGTGAATAAGGCTGCACTGCAGCTTTTGCGGCCTGTGTCTTCTCGATTCTTGTCTTCTCAGGTGAGAGGTCCAATGGTGCGCCTGCTGGATTGAATGCTACCTCCATTTTTACGTTTAAACACAGCTCCTTTCTTTTCTCACTATTGGCTGTTACCCCTTTACGTCTCACCAGCAGGTAGAGGGTACACAGTTCTCTAAAACCCCTTCAGCATTTATTGTTCGGAGACTTTTTGCTGATGGTCAGTCGACTGGTGTAAGTTGAAACTTTTTGTAGATTAGATTGCATGGGTCTAACACTCCCCGAGGTTGAGCTGTTATCCATTTTCCTTTTTTTTAAAAAGAGTGTGTGTAAAACTTAACTCTTCATACTCTCTTCTTGAAACATTTGCCTGTTTTAAATTTTTTGTCCATTCCCTACTTCAGCACAATTTTTTAGGGCAGGTGTCCTTTACAGCCCTGAGCCCTTGTGAATGTTAAGTGAACATTAGCTGTGACTTTAAAGCTGCTCTTGCAGGAAACGGCCACAAGGTGGCAGCATTTCTCCTTTACCAAATTTGGTTACTAGGGAAACACAGCCTTAAGGGAAGTGGTGTTCTAGGTTGTAAATTAGAATGGAATGTGCCAGGAAAAAACCCTTTAAGGTTATGTCTCACTACTTCTTGTTCATAGTTGTAATTTACTTTTGATTTTTTATCCCAGCAAATATGACTACAATGGTTTGTTTGTTCTAGGTGTGCAAGATGTGGTTCTTTCACACATATACATGTATCTATTCTTCCTCACATCCTTTTCCCACGTACGTCATGACACAATATTGAGTAGTCTTCTCCTGGTCTTCCGTACGTCTTTGGTGGTTATATATTTCACATGGTTTGTATATCTCTGTTAACCCCAATATGGTAATGTATCCAATCCTCATCCCTTTCTATGGGGTGAACCATAAGTTTTTTAATGAATCTGCGATTGCCTTTCTCTGTGGAAATATCTTCATTGGTATCAATTTTTAAGTAACTCCTAAAAGTGATGTGATAGGATATGTGTCTTTTGCTTTCTCACTTACTACAGGAGGAGTGATTACGTCTAGACTCATCTATGGTGCTTGCAAATGGCATTGTTTCATTTTTTCCCCAACGAATATTCCATCTGTACATGGAGGAGTTCTTCTTTGTCCCCCCATCTGTTGGTGGACTTTTTGATTACTTCCATATCTTGGCTATTGTAATACTGTGCAATGCAGATTTGCCTGCCTGTGTCTTTCCAATTCTCTCTTCTTAAATTATAGGTCGAGGAGTGGGCCTGCTGGATCATATGGTAGATCGATGCCTACCTTTGTAAGGCACCTCCATTCTGTTCTCATTCGTGGCCCTTTCCAACTTACGTCCCACTTAAAGTTGAGGGTATGCATTTCTCCACAACACCTTCATCATTCATTGTTTGTAGTTTTCTTGCTGATGGTTATTCTGACAAGTGTGAGCTGATACCTCTCTGTGCTTGAATTCGAATGTGCCACATGATCCGTTGAAGTTGAGCTTTAAGGCATGTCCGTTTTATTTTTCAAGCTGTGATTACCCCCTAGTTCTTCAAAGTGTTCTCTTTAAGTATGTGTCACATTTTGAAATGTTTTGGCCATTACCTCCCTCAAGATATTTTGAGGGCAGGTTTCATTTACAGTTCTGCAGTACTTGTTCCTATGAAATGACCATTAGCACAGGCTTTAAAGCCGCTTTGGCAGGTAACTGCCAGAGGGCGGCAGCCTTTCTATGTCCCCCACCCTGGTAACTAGGGAATAGCCCTTGCGGCCTGTGGTGTTTCTCGGTTATAAGTTAGAGTGGAGTCTGCCCGGACAAACCCACACAAGCTGATGTCTCCTTACTTTTGTTGGATTTTGAAATTTAATTTTTATTTTTTATTGGAGTAATTTTCCACTGTGTACGTGGACCACTTCTACTTTGTGCATTCCTCGGTTGATGGACATTTTCATTGCTTCCAAGTGTTGGCTATGGTAAATATTGTTGGAGTGCACGATTGCCAGCCTGTGACTTTTGGATTCTCATTTTCTCAGGTGATAGGCCCAGCAGTGGGTGTGATTGATTGACTGGTAGCACCGTGTTTCCCTTTTCAAAGCACCTTCTTTGTATTTTCATTAGTGGCTCTTACCACGTCCCCCTTAGAATCGAGGGTACGCATTTCTCCACAATCGCTTCAGCATTTATTGTGTGCAGCATTTATGCTAATGGCCCTTCTGGCTGCTGTGAGCTGATAGGTTTTTGTAATCTGGGTTTGCATGTCTTTGAAAATTCGTAAAACTAATCATTTCTCTCCACCGTTTTCTTTTCCGTTAAAAAAAAGGAAACTATTGGGAGTACAATATAACTCTTGAAATTGTCGTCTTGGAAGGTGGCCCTCTTTTGAATTTTTTGGTCGATTTTCCACCCCAGAATTGTTTTAGATAGCAGGTGTCATTTACCGAAATGCAGTTTGGCGAATATTTTGTGACCTTTAGGAATGGGTTTAAAGCTGCTGTTGTGGGAAGTGGCCTCAAGGAGGCAGCATTTCTCCATTCCCAAAGCTGGGTACTAGGGCAGCAGAGCCTTTCTGGAAGTCATGTTCCTAGGTTGTAAATTACATTGGAATGTGCATGGAGAAACCCTCATAAGTTTATGTCTCATTATTTCTTCTTGGTTTTAATTTTTTTTTTTTTATTTGGGGTAAAGCTTAGAATATTGTTTGTCCTAGGTGTACACAATCTGGTCCATTTGTACATTATATATGTTTATTCAAGTACAGATCCTCTTCCCATGTAAAATGTTACAGAGGGTTCCGCAGACCTCCCTTGCTATATGGTCGGTCTTTTCGAGATATGTATATAATATGCGTTTGTATACATATAGTAACACTAATCTTAATTTATCCATTCCCCCCACCTTTCCTTTCAGATGAGCATAGTTTGTTTTCTAAGTCTGTGAGTGTCTTTCTCTGTGGAAATATGTTCATTTGTGTCAGTTATTAGATAACGCCTATAAGTGATATCATAGAATATAGGTCTTTTGCTTTCTGACTTACCTCATGTTTCATGATTATCTCCAGACTCATTTGTGGTGCGTCAGAGAGCAATGGTTCATTGTTTTCCATGGCTAATATTCCATTGTGTACATGGACCACTTCTTCTTTATCCATTCACCTCTTGTTGGACATTTTGATTGCTTCACTGTCTTGGCTATTGTGAATAAGGCTGCACTGCAGCTTTTGCGGCCTGTGTCTTCTCGATTCTTGTCTTCTCAGGTGAGAGGTCCAATGGTGCGCCTGCTGGATTGAATGGTACCTCCATTTTTACTTTTAAACACAGCTCCTTTCTGTTCTCATTATTGCCTGTTACCCCTTTACGTCTCACCAGCAGGTAGAGGGTACAAAGTTCTCTAAAACCCCTTCAGCATTTATCGTTTGTAGACTTTTTGCTGATGGTCAGTCGACTGGGGTAAGTTGAAACTTTTTGTAGATTAGATTGCATGGGTCTAACACTCCCTGAGGTTGAGATTTTATCCATTTCCCTTTTTTTTTAAAAAGAGCGTGAGTAAAACTTAACTCTTCATACTCTCTTCTTGAAACATTTGCCTGTTTTGAGTTTTTTCGTCCTTTCCCTACTTCAGCACAATTTTTTAGGGCAGGTGTCCTTTAAAGCCCTAAGTCCTTCTGAATGTTAAGTGACCATTAGCTGTGAGTTTAAAGCTGTTCTTGCAGGAAACGGCCACAAGGTGGCAGCCTTTCCCCGTTACCAAATTTGGTTACTAGGAAAACAGAGCCTTAATGGAAGTGGTGTTCTAGGTTGTAAATTAGAATGGAATGTGCCAGGAGAAAGCCCTTTAAGTTTATGTCCTATTACTTCTTGTTCATAGTTGTAATTTACTTTTTATTTTTTATCCCAGCAAATATGACTACAATGGTTTGTTTGTTCTAGGTGTGCAAGATGTGGTTCTTTCACACATATACATGTATCTATTCTTCCTCGCATCCTTTTCCCACGTAGGTCATGACACAATGTTGAGTAGTCTTCCCCTGGTCTTCCGTACGTCTTTGGTGGTTATATATTTCACCTGGTTTGTATATCTCTGTTAACCCCAATATGGTAATGTATCCAATCCTCATCCCTTTCTATGGAGTGAACCATAAGTTTTTTAATGAATCTGCGATTGCCTTTCTCTGTGGAAATATCTTCATTGGTATCAATTTTTAAGTAACTCCTAAAAGTGATGTGATAGGATATGTGTCTTTTGCTTTCTCACTTACTATAGGAGGCGTGATTAAGTCTGGACTCATCTATGGTGCTTGCAAATGGCATTGTTTCATTTTTTTCACTAGCGAATATTCCATCTGTACATGGAGGAGTTCTTCTTTGTCCCCCCATCTGTTGGTGGACTTTTTGGTTACTTCCATATCTTGGCTATTTTAATACTGTGCAATGCAGATTTGCCTGCCTGTGTCTTTCCAATTATCTCTTCTTAGATTATAGGTCGAGGAGTGGGCCTGCTGGATCATATGGTAGATCGATGTTTACCTTTGTAAGGCACCTCCATTCTGTTCTCATTCGTGGCCCTTTCCAACTTACGTCCCACTTGAACTTGAGGGTATGCATTTCTCCACAACGCCTTCAGCATTTATTGTTTGTAGTTTTCTTGCTGATGGTTATTCTGACAAGTGTGAGCTGATACCTCTCTGTGCTTGAATTCGAATGTGCCACATGATCCGTTGAAGTTGAGCTTTAAGGCATGTCCTTTTTATTTTTCAAGCTGTGATTACCCCTTAGTTCTTCAAAGTGTTCTCTTTAAGTATGTGTCACATTTTGAAATGTTTTGGCCATTACCTCCCTCAAGACATTTTGAGGGCAGGTTTCATTTACAGTTCTGCAGTACTTGTTCCTATGAAATGACCATTAGCACAGGCTTTAAAGCCGCTTTGGCAGGTAACTGCCAGAGGACGGCAGCCTCTCTATGTCCCCCAACCTGGTAACTAGGGAAAAACCCTTGCGGCCTGTGGTCTTTCTCGGTTATAAATTAGAGTGGAGTGTGCCCGGACAAACCCACACAAGCTGATGTCTCCTTACTTTTGTTGGATTTTGAAATTTAATTTTTATTTTTTATTGGAGTAATTTTCCACTGTGTACGTGGACCACTTCTACTTTGTGCATTCCTCGGTTGATGGACATTTTCATTGCTTCCAAGTGTTGGCTATGGTAAATATTGTTGGAGTGCAGGATTGCCAGCCTGTGACTTTTGGATTCTCATTTTCTCAGGTGATAGGCCCAGCAGTGGGTGTGATTGATTGACTGCTAGCACCGTGTTTCCCTTTTCAAAGCACCTTCTTTGTGTTTTCATTAGTGGCTCTTACCACGTCCCCCTTAGAATGGAGGGTACGCATTTCTCCACAATCGCTTCAGCATTTATTGTGTACAGCATTTATGCTAATGGCCCTTCTGGCTGCTGTGAGCTGATAGGTTTTTGTAATCTGGGTTTGCATGTCTTTGAAAATTCGTAAAACTCATCATTTCTCTCTACCGTTTTCTTTTCTGTTAAAAATAAAGAAAACAATTGGGAGTACAATACAACTCTTGAAATTGTCTTCTTGGAAGGTGGCCCTCTTTTGAATTTTTTGGTCGATTTTCCACCCCAGAATTGTTTTAGAGAGCAGGTGTCATTTACCGAAATGCAGTTTGGCGAATATTTTGTGACCTTTAGGAATGGGTTTAAAGCTGCTGTTGTGGGAAGTGGCCTCAAGGAGGCAGCATTTCTCCATTCCCAAAGCTGGGTACTAGGGCAGCAGAGCCTTTCTGGAAGTCATGTTCCTAGGTTGTAAATTACATTGGAATGTGCATGGAGAAACCCCCATAAGTTTATGTCTCATTATTTCTTCTTGGTTTTAATTTTTTTTTTTTTTATTTGGGGTAAAGCTTAGAATATTGTTTGTCCTAGGTGTACACAATCTGGTCCATTTGTACATTATATATGTGTATTCAAGTACAGATCCTCTTCCCATGTAAAATGTTACAGATGGTTCCGCAGACCTCCCTTGCTATATGGTCGGTCTTTTCGAGATATGTATATAATATGCGTTTGTATACACATAGTAACACTAATCTTAATTTATCCATTCCCCCCACCTTTCCTTTTAGATGAGCATAGTTTGTTTTCTAAGTCTGTGAATGTCTTTCTCTGTGGAAATATGTTCATTTGTGTCAGTTATTAGATAACGCCTATAAGTGATATCATAGAATATAGGTCTTTTGCTTTCTGACTTACCTCATGTTTCATGATTATCTCCAGACTCATGTGTGGTGCCTCAGAGAGCAATGGTTCATTGTTTTCCATGGCTAATATTCCATTGTGTACATGGACCACTTCTTCTTTATCCATTCACCTCTTGTTGGATATTTTGATTGCTTCACTGTCTTACCTATTGTGAATAAGGCTGCACTGCAGCTTTTGCGGCCTGTGTCTTCTCGATTCTTGTCTTCTCAGGTGAGAGGTCCAATGGTGCGCCTGCTGGATTGAATGCTACCTCCATTTTTACGTTTAAACACAGCTCCTTTCTTTTCTCACTATTGGCTGTTACCCCTTTACGTCTCACCAGCAGGTAGAGGGTACACAGTTCTCTAAAACCCCTTCAGCATTTATTGTTCGGAGACTTTTTGCTGATGGTCAGTCGACTGGTGTAAGTTGAAACTTTTTGTAGATTAGATTGCATGGGTCTAACACTCCCCGAGGTTGAGCTGTTATCCATTTTCCTTTTTTTTAAAAAGAGTGTGTGTAAAACTTAACTCTTCATACTCTCTTCTTGAAACATTTGCCTGTTTTAAATTTTTTGTCCATTCCCTACTTCAGCACAATTTTTTAGGGCAGGTGTCCTTTACAGCCCTGAGCCCTTGTGAATGTTAAGTGAACATTAGCTGTGACTTTAAAGCTGCTCTTGCAGGAAACGGCCACAAGGTGGCAGCATTTCTCCTTTACCAAATTTGGTTACTAGGGAAACACAGCCTTAAGGGAAGTGGTGTTCTAGGTTGTAAATTAGAATGGAATGTGCCAGGAAAAAACCCTTTAAGGTTATGTCTCACTACTTCTTGTTCATAGTTGTAATTTACTTTTGATTTTTTATCCCAGCAAATATGACTACAATGGTTTGTTTGTTCTAGGTGTGCAAGATGTGGTTCTTTCACACATATACATGTATCTATTCTTCCTCACATCCTTTTCCCACGTACGTCATGACACAATATTGAGTAGTCTTCTCCTGGTCTTCCGTACGTCTTTGGTGGTTATATATTTCACATGGTTTGTATATCTCTGTTAACCCCAATATGGTAATGTATCCAATCCTCATCCCTTTCTATGGGGTGAACCATAAGTTTTTTAATGAATCTGCGATTGCCTTTCTCTGTGGAAATATCTTCATTGGTATCAATTTTTAAGTAACTCCTAAAAGTGATGTGATAGGATATGTGTCTTTTGCTTTCTCACTTACTACAGGAGGAGTGATTACGTCTAGACTCATCTATGGTGCTTGCAAATGGCATTGTTTCATTTTTTCCCCAACGAATATTCCATCTGTACATGGAGGAGTTCTTCTTTGTCCCCCCATCTGTTGGTGGACTTTTTGATTACTTCCATATCTTGGCTATTGTAATACTGTGCAATGCAGATTTGCCTGCCTGTGTCTTTCCAATTCTCTCTTCTTAAATTATAGGTCGAGGAGTGGGCCTGCTGGATCATATGGTAGATCGATGCCTACCTTTGTAAGGCACCTCCATTCTGTTCTCATTCGTGGCCCTTTCCAACTTACGTCCCACTTAAAGTTGAGGGTATGCATTTCTCCACAACACCTTCATCATTCATTGTTTGTAGTTTTCTTGCTGATGGTTATTCTGACAAGTGTGAGCTGATACCTCTCTGTGCTTGAATTCGAATGTGCCACATGATCCGTTGAAGTTGAGCTTTAAGGCATGTCCGTTTTATTTTTCAAGCTGTGATTACCCCCTAGTTCTTCAAAGTGTTCTCTTTAAGTATGTGTCACATTTTGAAATGTTTTGGCCATTACCTCCCTCAAGATATTTTGAGGGCAGGTTTCATTTACAGTTCTGCAGTACTTGTTCCTATGAAATGACCATTAGCACAGGCTTTAAAGCCGCTTTGGCAGGTAACTGCCAGAGGGCGGCAGCCTTTCTATGTCCCCCACCCTGGTAACTAGGGAATAGCCCTTGCGGCCTGTGGTGTTTCTCGGTTATAAGTTAGAGTGGAGTCTGCCCGGACAAACCCACACAAGCTGATGTCTCCTTACTTTTGTTGGATTTTGAAATTTAATTTTTATTTTTTATTGGAGTAATTTTCCACTGTGTACGTGGACCACTTCTACTTTGTGCATTCCTCGGTTGATGGACATTTTCATTGCTTCCAAGTGTTGGCTATGGTAAATATTGTTGGAGTGCACGATTGCCAGCCTGTGACTTTTGGATTCTCATTTTCTCAGGTGATAGGCCCAGCAGTGGGTGTGATTGATTGACTGGTAGCACCGTGTTTCCCTTTTCAAAGCACCTTCTTTGTATTTTCATTAGTGGCTCTTACCACGTCCCCCTTAGAATCGAGGGTACGCATTTCTCCACAATCGCTTCAGCATTTATTGTGTGCAGCATTTATGCTAATGGCCCTTCTGGCTGCTGTGAGCTGATAGGTTTTTGTAATCTGGGTTTGCATGTCTTTGAAAATTCGTAAAACTAATCATTTCTCTCCACCGTTTTCTTTTCCGTTAAAAAAAAGGAAACTATTGGGAGTACAATATAACTCTTGAAATTGTCGTCTTGGAAGGTGGCCCTCTTTTGAATTTTTTGGTCGATTTTCCACCCCAGAATTGTTTTAGATAGCAGGTGTCATTTACCGAAATGCAGTTTGGCGAATATTTTGTGACCTTTAGGAATGGGTTTAAAGCTGCTGTTGTGGGAAGTGGCCTCAAGGAGGCAGCATTTCTCCATTCCCAAAGCTGGGTACTAGGGCAGCAGAGCCTTTCTGGAAGTCATGTTCCTAGGTTGTAAATTACATTGGAATGTGCATGGAGAAACCCTCATAAGTTTATGTCTCATTATTTCTTCTTGGTTTTAATTTTTTTTTTTTTATTTGGGGTAAAGCTTAGAATATTGTTTGTCCTAGGTGTACACAATCTGGTCCATTTGTACATTATATATGTTTATTCAAGTACAGATCCTCTTCCCATGTAAAATGTTACAGAGGGTTCCGCAGACCTCCCTTGCTATATGGTCGGTCTTTTCGAGATATGTATATAATATGCGTTTGTATACATATAGTAACACTAATCTTAATTTATCCATTCCCCCCACCTTTCCTTTCAGATGAGCATAGTTTGTTTTCTAAGTCTGTGAGTGTCTTTCTCTGTGGAAATATGTTCATTTGTGTCAGTTATTAGATAACGCCTATAAGTGATATCATAGAATATAGGTCTTTTGCTTTCTGACTTACCTCATGTTTCATGATTATCTCCAGACTCATTTGTGGTGCGTCAGAGAGCAATGGTTCATTGTTTTCCATGGCTAATATTCCATTGTGTACATGGACCACTTCTTCTTTATCCATTCACCTCTTGTTGGACATTTTGATTGCTTCACTGTCTTGGCTATTGTGAATAAGGCTGCACTGCAGCTTTTGCGGCCTGTGTCTTCTCGATTCTTGTCTTCTCAGGTGAGAGGTCCAATGGTGCGCCTGCTGGATTGAATGGTACCTCCATTTTTACTTTTAAACACAGCTCCTTTCTGTTCTCATTATTGCCTGTTACCCCTTTACGTCTCACCAGCAGGTAGAGGGTACAAAGTTCTCTAAAACCCCTTCAGCATTTATCGTTTGTAGACTTTTTGCTGATGGTCAGTCGACTGGGGTAAGTTGAAACTTTTTGTAGATTAGATTGCATGGGTCTAACACTCCCTGAGGTTGAGATTTTATCCATTTCCCTTTTTTTTTAAAAAGAGCGTGAGTAAAACTTAACTCTTCATACTCTCTTCTTGAAACATTTGCCTGTTTTGAGTTTTTTCGTCCTTTCCCTACTTCAGCACAATTTTTTAGGGCAGGTGTCCTTTAAAGCCCTAAGTCCTTCTGAATGTTAAGTGACCATTAGCTGTGAGTTTAAAGCTGTTCTTGCAGGAAACGGCCACAAGGTGGCAGCCTTTCCCCGTTACCAAATTTGGTTACTAGGAAAACAGAGCCTTAATGGAAGTGGTGTTCTAGGTTGTAAATTAGAATGGAATGTGCCAGGAGAAAGCCCTTTAAGTTTATGTCCTATTACTTCTTGTTCATAGTTGTAATTTACTTTTTATTTTTTATCCCAGCAAATATGACTACAATGGTTTGTTTGTTCTAGGTGTGCAAGATGTGGTTCTTTCACACATATACATGTATCTATTCTTCCTCGCATCCTTTTCCCACGTAGGTCATGACACAATGTTGAGTAGTCTTCCCCTGGTCTTCCGTACGTCTTTGGTGGTTATATATTTCACCTGGTTTGTATATCTCTGTTAACCCCAATATGGTAATGTATCCAATCCTCATCCCTTTCTATGGAGTGAACCATAAGTTTTTTAATGAATCTGCGATTGCCTTTCTCTGTGGAAATATCTTCATTGGTATCAATTTTTAAGTAACTCCTAAAAGTGATGTGATAGGATATGTGTCTTTTGCTTTCTCACTTACTATAGGAGGCGTGATTAAGTCTGGACTCATCTATGGTGCTTGCAAATGGCATTGTTTCATTTTTTTCACTAGCGAATATTCCATCTGTACATGGAGGAGTTCTTCTTTGTCCCCCCATCTGTTGGTGGACTTTTTGGTTACTTCCATATCTTGGCTATTTTAATACTGTGCAATGCAGATTTGCCTGCCTGTGTCTTTCCAATTATCTCTTCTTAGATTATAGGTCGAGGAGTGGGCCTGCTGGATCATATGGTAGATCGATGTTTACCTTTGTAAGGCACCTCCATTCTGTTCTCATTCGTGGCCCTTTCCAACTTACGTCCCACTTGAACTTGAGGGTATGCATTTCTCCACAACGCCTTCAGCATTTATTGTTTGTAGTTTTCTTGCTGATGGTTATTCTGACAAGTGTGAGCTGATACCTCTCTGTGCTTGAATTCGAATGTGCCACATGATCCGTTGAAGTTGAGCTTTAAGGCATGTCCTTTTTATTTTTCAAGCTGTGATTACCCCTTAGTTCTTCAAAGTGTTCTCTTTAAGTATGTGTCACATTTTGAAATGTTTTGGCCATTACCTCCCTCAAGACATTTTGAGGGCAGGTTTCATTTACAGTTCTGCAGTACTTGTTCCTATGAAATGACCATTAGCACAGGCTTTAAAGCCGCTTTGGCAGGTAACTGCCAGAGGACGGCAGCCTCTCTATGTCCCCCAACCTGGTAACTAGGGAAAAACCCTTGCGGCCTGTGGTCTTTCTCGGTTATAAATTAGAGTGGAGTGTGCCCGGACAAACCCACACAAGCTGATGTCTCCTTACTTTTGTTGGATTTTGAAATTTAATTTTTATTTTTTATTGGAGTAATTTTCCACTGTGTACGTGGACCACTTCTACTTTGTGCATTCCTCGGTTGATGGACATTTTCATTGCTTCCAAGTGTTGGCTATGGTAAATATTGTTGGAGTGCAGGATTGCCAGCCTGTGACTTTTGGATTCTCATTTTCTCAGGTGATAGGCCCAGCAGTGGGTGTGATTGATTGACTGCTAGCACCGTGTTTCCCTTTTCAAAGCACCTTCTTTGTGTTTTCATTAGTGGCTCTTACCACGTCCCCCTTAGAATGGAGGGTACGCATTTCTCCACAATCGCTTCAGCATTTATTGTGTGCAGCATTTATGCTAATGGCCCTTCTGGCTGCTGTGAGCTGATAGGTTTTTGTAATCTGGGTTTGCATGTCTTTGAAAATTCGTAAAACTCATCATTTCTCTCCACCGTTTTCTTTTCCGTTAAAAAAAAGGAAACAATTGGGAGTACAATACAACTCTTGAAATTGTCGTCTTGGAAGGTGGCCCTCTTTTGAATTTTTTGGTCGATTTTCCACCCCTGAATTGTTTTAGAGAGCAGGTGTCATTTACCGAAATGCAGTTTGGCGAATATTTTGTGACCTTTAGGAATGGGTTTAAAGCTGCTGTTGTGGGAAGTGGCCTCAAGGAAGCAGCATTTCTCCATTCCCAAAGCTGGGTACTAGGGCAGCAGAGCCTTTCTGGAAGTCATGTTCCTAGGTTGTAAATTACATTGGAATGTGCATGGAGAAACCCCCATAAGTTTATGTCTCATTATTTCTTCTTGGTTTTAATTTTTTTTTTTTTTATTTGGGGTAAAGCTTAGAATATTGTTTGTCCTAGGTGTACACAATCTGGTCCATTTGTACATTATATATGTGTATTCAAGTACAGATCCTCTTCCCATGTAAAATGTCACAGAGGGTTCCGCAGACCTCCCTTGCTATATGGTCGGTCTTTTCAAGATATGTATATAATATGCGTTTGTATACATATAGTAACACTTATCTTAATTTATCCATTCCCCCCACCTTTCCTTTTAGATGAGCCTAGTTTGTTTTCTAAGTCTGTGAGTGTCTTTCTCTGTGGAAATATGTTCATTTGTGTCAGTTATTAGATAACGCCTATACGTGATGTCATAGAATATAGGTCTTTTGCTTTCCGACTTACCTCATGTTTCGTGATTATCTCCAGACTCATTTGTGGTGCCTCAGAGAGCAATGGTTCATTGTTTTCCATGGCTAATATTCCATTGTGTACATGGACCACTTCTTCTTTATCCATTCACCTCTTGTTGGACATTTTGATTGCTTCACTGTCTTGGCTATTGTGAAAAAGGCTGCACTGCAGCTTTTTCGGTCTGTGTCTTCTCGATTCTTGTCTTCTCAGGTGAGAGGTCCAATGGTGCGCCTGCTGGATTGAATGGTACCTCCATTTTTACTTTTAAACACAGCTCCTTTCTGTTCTCATTATTGCCTGTTACCCCTTTACGTCTCACTAGCAGGTAGAGGGTACAAAGTTCTCTAAAACCCCTTCAGCATTTATCGTTTGTAGACTTTTTGCTGATGGTCAGGCGACTGGGGTAGGTTGAAACTTTTTGTAGATTAGATTGCATGGGTCTAACACTCCCTGAGGTTGAGATTTTATCCATTTCCCTTTTTTGTTAAAAAGAGCGTGAGTAAAACTTAACTCTTCATACTCTCTTCTTGAAACATTTGCCTGTTTTGAGTTTTTTCGTCCTTTCCCTACTTCAGCACAATTTTTTAGGGCAGGTGTCCTTTAAAGCCCTGAGTCCTTGTGAATGTTAAGTGACCATTAGCTGTGAGTTTAAAGCTGTTCTTGCAGGAAACGGCCACAAGGTGGCAGCCTTTCCCCGTTACCAAATTTGGTTACTAGGGAAACAGAGCCTTAATGGAAGTGGTGTTCTAGGTTGTAAATTAGAATGGAATGTGCCAGGAGAAAGCCCTTTAAGTTTATGTCCTATTACTTCTTGTTCATAGTTGTAATTTACTTTTTATTTTTTATCCCAGCAAATATGACTACAATGGTTTGTTTGTTCTAGGTGTGCAAGATGTGGTTCTTTCACACATATACATGTATCTATTCTTCCTCGCATCCTTTTCCCACGTAGGTCATGACACAATGTTGAGTAGTCTTCCCCTGGTCTTCCGTACGTCTTTGGTGGTTATATATTTCACCTGGTTTGTATATCTCTGTTAACCCCAATATGGTAATGTATCCAATCCTCATCCCTTTCTATGGGGTGAACCATAAGTTTTTTAATGAATCTGCGATTGCCTTTCTCTGTGGAAATATCTTCATTGGTATCAATTTTTAAGTAACTCCTAAAAGTGATGTGATAGGATATGTGTCTTTTGCTTTCTCACTTACTATAGGAGGCGTGATTAAGTCTGGACTCATCTATGGTGCTTGCAAATGGCATTGTTTCATTTTTTTCACTAGCGAATATTCCATCTGTACATGGAGGAGTTCTTCTTTGTCCCCCCATCTGTTGGTGGACTTTTTGGTTACTTCCATATCTTGGCTATTTTAATACTGTGCAATGCAGATTTGCCTGCCTGTGTCTTTCCAATTATCTCTTCTTAGATTATAGGTCGAGGAGTGGGCCTGCTGGATCATATGGTAGATCGATGTTTACCTTTGTAAGGCACCTCCATTCTGTTCTCATTCGTGGCCCTTTCCAACTTACGTCCCACTTGAACTTGAGGGTATGCATTTCTCCACAACGCCTTCAGCATTTATTGTTTGTAGTTTTCTTGCTGATGGTTATTCTGACAAGTGTGAGCTGATACCTCTCTGTGCTTGAATTCGAATGTGCCACATGATCCGTTGAAGTTGAGCTTTAAGGCATGTCCTTTTTATTTTTCAAGCTGTGATTACCCCTTAGTTCTTCAAAGTGTTCTCTTTAAGTATGTGTCACATTTTGAAATGTTTTGGCCATTACCTCCCTCAAGACATTTTGAGGGCAGGTTTCATTTACAGTTCTGCAGTACTTGTTCCTATGAAATGACCATTAGCACAGGCTTTAAAGCCGCTTTGGCAGGTAACTGCCAGAGGACGGCAGCCTCTCTATGTCCCCCAACCTGGTAACTAGGGAAAAACCCTTGCGGCCTGTGGTCTTTCTCGGTTATAAATTAGAGTGGAGTGTGCCCGGACAAACCCACACAAGCTGATGTCTCCTTACTTTTGTTGGATTTTGAAATTTAATTTTTATTTTTTATTGGAGTAATTTTCCACTGTGTACGTGGACCACTTCTACTTTGTGCATTCCTCGGTTGATGGACATTTTCATTGCTTCCAAGTGTTGGCTATGGTAAATATTGTTGGAGTGCAGGATTGCCAGCCTGTGACTTTTGGATTCTCATTTTCTCAGGTGATAGGCCCAGCAGTGGGTGTGATTGATTGACTGCTAGCACCGTGTTTCCCTTTTCAAAGCACCTTCTTTGTGTTTTCATTAGTGGCTCTTACCACGTCCCCCTTAGAATGGAGGGTACGCATTTCTCCACAATCGCTTCAGCATTTATTGTGTGCAGCATTTATGCTAATGGCCCTTCTGGCTGCTGTGAGCTGATAGGTTTTTGTAATCTGGGTTTGCATGTCTTTGAAAATTCGTAAAACTCATCATTTCTCTCCACCGTTTTCTTTTCCGTTAAAAAAAAGGAAACAATTGGGAGTACAATACAACTCTTGAAATTGTCGTCTTGGAAGGTGGCCCTCTTTTGAATTTTTTGGTCGATTTTCCACCCCTGAATTGTTTTAGAGAGCAGGTGTCATTTACCGAAATGCAGTTTGGCGAATATTTTGTGACCTTTAGGAATGGGTTTAAAGCTGCTGTTGTGGGAAGTGGCCTCAAGGAAGCAGCATTTCTCCATTCCCAAAGCTGGGTACTAGGGCAGCAGAGCCTTTCTGGAAGTCATGTTCCTAGGTTGTAAATTACATTGGAATGTGCATGGAGAAACCCCCATAAGTTTATGTCTCATTATTTCTTCTTGGTTTTAATTTTTTTTTTTTTTTATTTGGGGTAAAGCTTAGAATATTGTTTGTCCTAGGTGTACACAATCTGGTCCATTTGTACATTATATATGTGTATTCAAGTACAGATCCTCTTCCCATGTAAAATGTCACAGAGGGTTCCGCAGACCTCCCTTGCTATATGGTCGGTCTTTTCAAGATATGTATATAATATGCGTTTGTATACATATAGTAACACTTATCTTAATTTATCCATTCCCCCCACCTTTCCTTTTAGATGAGCCTAGTTTGTTTTCTAAGTCTGTGAGTGTCTTTCTCTGTGGAAATATGTTCATTTGTGTCAGTTATTAGATAACGCCTATACGTGATATCATAGAATATAGGTCTTTTGCTTTCCGACTTACCTCATGTTTCGTGATTATCTCCAGACTCATTTGTGGTGCCTCAGAGAGCAATGGTTCATTGTTTTCCATGGCTAATATTCCATTGTGTACATGGACCACTTCTTCTTTATCCATTCACCTCTTGTTGGACATTTTGATTGCTTCACTGTCTTGGCTATTGTGAATAAGGCTGCACTGCAGCTTTTTCGGTCTGTGTCTTCTCGATTCTTGTCTTCTCAGGTGAGAGGTCCAATGGTGCGCCTGCTGGATTGAATGGTACCTCCATTTTTACTTTTAAACACAGCTCCTTTCTGTTCTCATTATTGCCTGTTACCCCTTTACGTCTCACTAGCAGGTAGAGGGTACAAAGTTCTCTAAAACCCCTTCAGCATTTATCGTTTGTAGACTTTTTGCTGATGGTCAGGCGACTGGGGTAGGTTGAAACTTTTTGTAGATTAGATTGCATGGGTCTAACACTCCCTGAGGTTGAGATTTTATCCATTTCCCTTTTTTGTTAAAAAGAGCGTGAGTAAAACTTAACTCTTCATACTCTCTTCTTGAAACATTTGCCTGTTTTGAGTTTTTTCGTCCTTTCCCTACTTCAGCACAATTTTTTAGGGCAGGTGTCCTTTAAAGCCCTGAGTCCTTGTGAATGTTAAGTGACCATTAGCTGTGAGTTTAAAGCTGTTCTTGCAGGAAACGGCCACAAGGTGGCAGCCTTTCCCCGTTACCAAATTTGGTTACTAGGGAAACAGAGCCTTAATGGAAGTGGTGTTCTAGGTTGTAAATTAGAATGGAATGTGCCAGGAGAAAGCCCTTTAAGTTTATGTCCTATTACTTCTTGTTCATAGTTGTAATTTACTTTTTATTTTTTATCCCAGCAAATATGACTACAATGGTTTGTTTGTTCTAGGTGTGCAAGATGTGGTTCTTTCACACATATACATGTATCTATTCTTCCTCGCATCCTTTTCCCACGTAGGTCATGACACAATGTTGAGTAGTCTTCCCCTGGTCTTCCGTACGTCTTTGGTGGTTATATATTTCACCTGGTTTGTATATCTCTGTTAACCCCAATATGGTAATGTATCCAATCCTCATCCCTTTCTATGGGGTAAACCATAAGTTTTTTAATGAATCTGCAATTGCCTTTCTCTGTGGAAATATCTTCATTGGTATCAATTCTTAAGTAACTCCTACAAGTGATGTGATAGGATATGTGTCTTTTGCTTTCTCACTTACTATAGGAGGCGTGATTACGTCTGGACTCATCTATGGTGCTTGCAAATGGCATTGTTTCATTTTTTTCACTAGCGAATATTCCATCTGTACATGGAGGAGTTCTTCTTTGTCCCCCCATCTGTTGGTGGACTTTTTGGTTACTTCCATATCTTGGCTATTTTAATACTGTGCAATGCAGATTTGCCTGCCTGTGTCTTTCCAATTCTCTCTTCCTGGATTATAGGTCGAGGAGTGGGCCTGATGGATCATATGGTAGATCGATGTTTACCTTTGTAAGGCACCTCCATTTTGTTCTCATTCGTGGCCCTTTCCAACTTACGTCCCACTTGAACTTGAGGGTATGCATTTCTCCACAACGCCTTCAGCATTTATTGTTTGTAGTTTTCTTGCTGATGGTTATTCTGACAAGTGTGAGCTGATACCTCTCTGTGCTTGAATTCGAATGTGCCACATGATCCGTTGAAGTTGAGCTTTAAGGCATGTCCTTTTTATTTTTCAAGCTGTGATTACCCCTTAGTTCTTCAAAGTGTTCTCTTTAAGTATGTGTCACATTTTGAAATGTTTTGGCCATTACCTCCCTCAAGACATTTTGAGGGCAGGTTTCATTTACAGTTCTGCAGTACTTGTTCCTATGAAATGACCATTAGCACAGGCTTTAAAGCCGCTTTGGCAGGTAACTGCCAGAGGACGGCAGCCTCTCTATGTCCCCCACCCTGGTAACTAGGGAAAAGCCCTTGCAGACTGTGGTGTTTCTCGGTTATAAATTAGAGTGGAGTGTGCCCGGACAAACCCACACAAGCTGATGTCTCCTTACTTTTGTTGGATTTTGAAATTTAATTTTTATTTTTTATTGGAGTAATTTTCCACTGTGTACGTGGACCACTTCTACTTTGTGCATTCCTCGGTTGATGGACATTTTCATTGCTTCCAAGTGTTGGCTATGGTAAATATTGTTGGAGTGCAGGATTGCCAGCCTGTGACTTTTGGATTCTCATTTTCTCAGGTGATAGGCCCAGCAGTGGGTGTGATTGATTGACTGCTAGCACCGTGTTTCCCTTTTCAAAGCACCTTCTTTGTGTTTTCATTAGTGGCTCTTACCACGTCCCCCTTAGAATGGAGGGTACGCATTTCTCCACAATCGCTTCAGCATTTATTGTGTGCAGCATTTATGCTAATGGCCCTTCTGGCTGCTGTGAGCTGATAGGTTTTTGTAATCTGGGTTTGCATGTCTTTGAAAATTCGTAAAACTCATCATTTCTCTCCACCGTTTTCTTTTCCGTTAAAAAAAAGGAAACAATTGGGAGTACAATACAACTCTTGAAATTGTCGTCTTGGAAGGTGGCCCTCTTTTGAATTTTTTGGTCGATTTTCCACCCCTGAATTGTTTTAGAGAGCAGGTGTCATTTACCGAAATGCAGTTTGGCGAATATTTTGTGACCTTTAGGAATGGGTTTAAAGCTGCTGTTGTGGGAAGTGGCCTCAAGCAAGCAGCATTTCTCCATTCCCAAAGCTGGGTACTAGGGCAGCAGAGCCTTTCTGGAAGTCATGTTCCTAGGTTGTAAATTACATTGGAATGTGCATGGAGAAACCCCCATAAGTTTATGTCTCATTATTTCTTCTTGGTTTTAATTTTTTTTTTTTTTATTTGGGGTAAAGCTTAGAATATTGTTTGTCCTAGGTGTACACAATCTGGTCCATTTGTACATTATATATGTGTATTCAAGTACAGATCCTCTTCCCATGTAAAATGTTACAGAGGGTTCCGCAGACCTCCCTTGCTATATGGTCGGTCTTTTCGAGATATGTATATAATATGCGTTTGTATACATATAGTAACACTAATCTTAATTTATCCATTCCCCCCACCTTTCCTTTTAGATGAGCATAGTTTGTTTTCTAAGTCTGTGAATGTCTTTCTCTGTGGAAATATGTTCATTTGTGTCAGTTATTAGATAACGCCTATAAGTGATATCATAGAATATAGGTCTTTTGCTTTCTGACTTACCTCATGTTTCATGATTATCTCCAGACTCATGTGTGGTGCCTCAGAGAGCAATGGTTCATTGTTTTCCATGGCTAATATTCCATTGTGTACATGGACCACTTCTTCTTTATCCATTCACCTCTTGTTGGATATTTTGATTGCTTCACTGTCTTACCTATTGTGAATAAGGCTGCACTGCAGCTTTTGCGGCCTGTGTCTTCTCGATTCTTGTCTTCTCAGGTGAGAGGTCCAATGGTGCGCCTGCTGGATTGAATGCTACCTCCATTTTTACGTTTAAACACAGCTCCTTTCTTTTCTCACTATTGGCTGTTACCCCTTTACGTCTCACCAGCAGGTAGAGGGTACACATTTCTCTAAAACCCCTTCAGCATTTATTGTTCGGAGACTTTTTGCTGATGGTCAGTCGACTGGTGTAAGTTGAAACTTTTTGTAGATTAGATTGCATGGGTCTAACACTCCCCGAGGTTGAGCTGTTATCCATTTTCCTTTTTTTTAAAAAGAGTGTGTGTAAAACTTAACTCTTCATACTCTCTTCTTGAAACATTTGCCTGTTTTAAATTTTTTGTCCATTCCCTACTTCAGCACAATTTTTTAGGGCAGGTGTCCTTTACAGCCCTGAGCCCTTGTGAATGTTAAGTGAACATTAGCTGTGACTTTAAAGCTGCTCTTGCAGGAAACGGCCACAAGGTGGCAGCATTTCTCCTTTACCAAATTTGGTTACTAGGGAAACACAGCCTTAAGGGAAGTGGTGTTCTAGGTTGTAAATTAGAATGGAATGTGCCAGGAAAAAACCCTTTAAGGTTATGTCTCATTACTTCTTGTTCATAGTTGTAATTTACTTTTGATTTTTTATCCCAGCAAATATGACTACAATGGTTTGTTTGTTCTAGGTGTGCAAGATGTGGTTCTTTCACACATATACATGTATCTATTCTTCCTCACATCCTTTTCCCACGTACGTCATGACACAATATTGAGTAGTCTTCTCCTGGTCTTCCGTACGTCTTTGGTGGTTATATATTTCACATGGTTTGTATATCTCTGTTAACCCCAATATGGTAATGTATCCAATCCTCATCCCTTTCTATGGGGTGAACCATAAGTTTTTTAATGAATCTGCGATTGCCTTTCTCTGTGGAAATATCTTCATTGGTATCAATTTTTAAGTAACTCCTAAAAGTGATGTGATAGGATATGTGTCTTTTGCTTTCTCACTTACTACAGGAGGAGTGATTACGTCTAGACTCATCTATGGTGCTTGCAAATGGCATTGTTTCATTTTTTCCCCAACGAATATTCCATCTGTACATGGAGGAGTTCTTCTTTGTCCCCCCATCTGTTGGTGGACTTTTTGATTACTTCCATATCTTGGCTATTGTAATACTGTGCAATGCAGATTTGCCTGCCTGTGTCTTTCCAATTCTCTCTTCTTAAATTATAGGTCGAGGAGTGGGCCTGCTGGATCATATGGTAGATCGATGCTTACCTTTGTAAGGCACCTCCATTCTGTTCTCATTCGTGGCCCTTTCCAACTTACGTCCCACTTGAAGTTGAGGGTATGCATTTCTCCACAACACCTTCATCATTCATTGTTTGTAGTTTTCTTGCTGATGGTTATTCTGACAAGTGTGAGCTGATACCTCTCTGTGCTTGAATTCGAATGTGCCACATGATCCGTTGAAGTTGAGCTTTAAGGCATGTCCGTTTTATTTTTCAAGCTGTGATTACCCCCTAGTTCTTCAAAGTGTTCTCTTTAAGTATGTGTCACATTTTGAAATGTTTTGGCCATTACCTCCCTCAAGATATTTTGAGGGCAGGTTTCATTTACAGTTCTGCAGTACTTGTTCCTATGAAATGACCATTAGCACAGGCTTTAAAGCCGCTTTGTCAGGTAACTGCCAGAGGGCGGCAGCCTTTCTATGTCCCCCACCCTGGTAACTAGGGAAAAGCCCTTGCGGCCTGTGGTGTTTCTCGGTTATAAGTTAGAGTGGAGTCTGCCCGGACAAACCCACACAAGCTGATGTCTCCTTACTTTTGTTGGATTTTGAAATTTAATTTTTATTTTTTATTGGAGTAATTTTCCACTGTGTACATGGACCACTTCTACTTTGTGCATTCCTCGGTTGATGGACATTTTCATTGCTTCCAAGTGTTGGCTATGGTAAATATTGTTGGAGTGCAGGATTGCCAGCCTGTGACTTTTGGATTCTCATTTTCTCAGGTGATAGGCCCAGCAGTGGGTGTGATTGATTGACTGCTAGCACCGTGTTTCCCTTTTCAAAGCACCTTCTTTGTGTTTTCATTAGTGGCTCTTACCACGTCACCCTTAGAACGGAGGGTACGCATTTCTCCACAATCGCTTCATCATTTATTGTGTGCAGCATTTATGCTAATGGCCCTTCTGGCTGCTGTGAGCTGATAGGTTTTTGTAATCTGGGTTTGCATGTCTTTGAAAATTCGTAAAACTAATCATTTCTCTCCACCGTTTTCTTTTCCGTTAAAAAAAAGGAAACTATTGGGAGTACAATATAACTCTTGAAATTGTCGTCTTGGAAGGTGGCCCTCTTTTGAATTTTTTGGTCGATTTTCCACCCCAGAATTGTTTTAGATAGCAGGTGTCATTTACCGAAATGCAGTTTGGCGAATATTTTGTGACCTTTAGGAATGGGTTTAAAGCTGCTGTTGTGGGAAGTGGCCTCAAGGAGGCAGCATTTCTCCATTCCCAAAGCTGGGTACTAGGGCAGCAGAGCCTTTCTGGAAGTCATGTTCCTAGGTTGTAAATTACATTGGAATGTGCATGGAGAAACCCCCATAAGTTTATGTCTCATTATTTCTTCTTGGTTTTAAATTTTTTTTTTTTTTATTTGGGGTAAAGCTTAGAATATTGTTTGTCCTAGGTGTACACAATCTGGTCCATTTGTACATTATATATGTGTATTCAAGTACAGATCCTCTTCCCATGTAAAATGTTACAGAGGGTTCCGCAGACCTCCCTTGCTATATGGTCGGTCTTTTCGAGATATGTATATAATATGCGTTTGTATACATATAGTAACACTAATCTTAATTTATCCATTCCCCCCACCTTTCCTTTTAGATGAGCATAGTTTGTTTTCTAAGTCTGTGAATGTCTTTCTCTGTGGAAATATGTTCATTTGTGTCAGTTATTAGATAACGCCTATAAGTGATATCATAGAATATAGGTCTTTTGCTTTCTGACTTACCTCATGTTTCATGATTATCTCCAGACTCATGTGTGGTGCCTCAGAGAGCAATGGTTCATTGTTTTCCATGGCTAATATTCCATTGTGTACATGGACCACTTCTTCTTTATCCATTCACCTCTTGTTGGATATTTTGATTGCTTCACTGTCTTACCTATTGTGAATAAGGCTGCACTGCAGCTTTTGTGGCCTGTGTCTTCTCGATTCTTGTCTTCTCAGGTGAGAGGTCCAATGGTGCGCCTGCTGGATTGAATGCTACCTCCATTTTTACGTTTAAACACAGCTCCTTTCTTTTCTCACTATTGGCTGTTACCCCTTTACATCTCACCAGCAGGTAGAGGGTACACATTTCTCTAAAACCCCTTCAGCATTTATTGTTCGGAGACTTTTTGCTGATGGTCAGTCGACTGGTGTAAGTTGAAACTTTTTGTAGATTAGATTGCATGGGTCTAACACTCCCCGAGGTTGAGCTGTTATCCATTTTCCTTTTTTTTAAAAAGAGTGTGTGTAAAACTTAACTCTTCATACTCTCTTCTTGAAACATTTGCCTGTTTTAAATTTTTTGTCCATTCCCTACTTCAGCACAATTTTTTAGGGCAGGTGTCCTTTACAGCCCTGAGCCCTTGTGAATGTTAAGTGAACATTAGCTGTGACTTTAAAGCTGCTCTTGCAGGAAACGGCCACAAGGTGGCAGCATTTCTCCTTTACCAAATTTGGTTACTAGGGAAACACAGCCTTAAGGGAAGTGGTGTTCTAGGTTGAAAATTAGAATGGAATGTGCCAGGAAAAAACCCTTTAAGGTTATGTCTCATTACTTCTTGTTCATAGTTGTAATTTACTTTTGATTTTTTATCCCAGCAAATATGACTACAATGGTTTGTTTGTTCTAGGTGTGCAAGATGTGGTTCTTTCACACATATACATGTATCTATTCTTCCTCACATCCTTTTCCCACGTAGGTCATGACACAATATTGAGTAGTCTTCTCCTGGTCTTCCGTACGTCTTTGGTGGTTATATATTTCACATGGTTTGTATATCTCTGTTAACCCCAATATGGTAATGTATCCAATCCTCATCCCTTTCTATGGGGTGAACCATAAGTTTTTTAATGAATCTGCGATTGCCTTTCTCTGTGGAAATATCTTCATTGGTATCAATTTTTAAGTAACTCCTAAAAGTGATGTGATAGGATATGTGTCTTTTGCTTTCTCACTTACTACAGGAGGAGTGATTACGTCTAGACTCATCTATGGTGCTTGCAAATGGCATTGTTTCATTTTTTCCCCAACGAATATTCCATCTGTACATGGAGGAGTTCTTCTTTGTCCCCCCATCTGTTGGTGGACTTTTTGATTACTTCCATATCTTGGCTATTGTAATACTGTGCAATGCAGATTTGCCTGCCTGTGTCTTTCCAATTCTCTCTTCTTAAATTATAGGTCGAGGAGTGGGCCTGCTGGATCATATGGTAGATCGATGCTTACCTTTGTAAGGCACCTCCATTCTGTTCTCATTCGTGGCCCTTTCCAACTTACGTCCCACTTGAAGTTGAGGCTATGCATTTCTCCACAACACCTTCATCATTCATTGTTTGTAGTTTTCTTGCTGATGGTTATTCTGACAAGTGTGAGCTGATACCTCTCTGTGCTTGAATTCGAATGTGCCACATGATCCGTTGAAGTTGAGCTTTAAGGCATGTCCGTTTTATTTTTCAAGCTGTGATTACCCCCTAGTTCTTCAAAGTGTTCTCTTTAAGTATGTGTCACATTTTGAAATGTTTTGGCCATTACCTCCCTCAAGATATTTTGAGGGCAGGTTTCATTTACAGTTCTGCAGTACTTGTTCCTATGAAATGACCATTAGCACAGGCTTTAAAGCCGCTTTGTCAGGTAACTGCCAGAGGGCGGCAGCCTTTCTATGTCCCCCACCCTGGTAACTAGGGAAAAGCCCTTGCGGCCTGTGGTGTTTCTCGGTTATAAGTTAGAGTGGAGTCTGCCCGGACAAACCCACACAAGCTGATGTCTCCTTACTTTTGTTGGATTTTGAAATTTAATTTTTATTTTTTATTGGAGTAATTTTCCACTGTGTACATGGACCACTTCTACTTTGTGCATTCCTCGGTTGATGGACATTTTCATTGCTTCCAAGTGTTGGCTATGGTAAATATTGTTGGAGTGCAGGATTGCCAGCCTGTGACTTTTGGATTCTCATTTTCTCAGGTGATAGGCCCAGCAGTGGGTGTGATTGATTGACTGGTAGCACCGTGTTTCCCTTTTCAAAGCACCTTCTTTGTATTTTCATTAGTGGCTCTTACCACGTCCCCCTTAGAATCGAGGGTACGCATTTCTCCACAATCGCTTCAGCATTTATTGTGTACAGCATTTATGCTAATGGCCCTTCTGGCTGCTGTGAGCTGATAGGTTTTTGTAATCTGGGTTTGCATGTCTTTGAAAATTCGTAAAACTCATCATTTCTCTCTACCGTTTTCTTTTCTGTTAAAAATAAAGAAAACAATTGGGAGTACAATACAACTCTTGAAATTGTCTTCTTGGAAGGTGGCCCTCTTTTGAATTTTTTGGTCGATTTTCCACCCCAGAATTGTTTTAGAGAGCAGGTGTCATTTACCGAAATGCAGTTTGGCGAATATTTTGTGACCTTTAGGAATGGGTTTAAAGCTGCTGTTGTGGGAAGTGGCCTCAAGGAGGCAGCATTTCTCCATTCCCAAAGCTGGGTACTAGGGCAGCAGAGCCTTTCTGGAAGTCATGTTCCTAGGTTGTAAATTACATTGGAATGTGCATGGAGAAACCCCCATAAGTTTATGTCTCATTATTTCTTCTTGGTTTTAATTTTTTTTTTTTTTATTTGGGGTAAAGCTTAGAATATTGTTTGTCCTAGGTGTACACAATCTGGTCCATTTGTACATTATATATGTGTATTCAAGTACAGATCCTCTTCCCATGTAAAATGTTACAGATGGTTCCGCAGACCTCCCTTGCTATATGGTCGGTCTTTTCGAGATATGTATATAATATGCGTTTGTATACACATAGTAACACTAATCTTAATTTATCCATTCCCCCCACCTTTCCTTTTAGATGAGCATAGTTTGTTTTCTAAGTCTGTGAATGTCTTTCTCTGTGGAAATATGTTCATTTGTGTCAGTTATTAGATAACGCCTATAAGTGATATCATAGAATATAGGTCTTTTGCTTTCTGACTTACCTCATGTTTCATGATTATCTCCAGACTCATGTGTGGTGCCTCAGAGAGCAATGGTTCATTGTTTTCCATGGCTAATATTCCATTGTGTACATGGACCACTTCTTCTTTATCCATTCACCTCTTGTTGGATATTTTGATTGCTTCACTGTCTTACCTATTGTGAATAAGGCTGCACTGCAGCTTTTGCGGCCTGTGTCTTCTCGATTCTTGTCTTCTCAGGTGAGAGGTCCAATGGTGCGCCTGCTGGATTGAATGCTACCTCCATTTTTACGTTTAAACACAGCTCCTTTCTTTTCTCACTATTGGCTGTTACCCCTTTACGTCTCACCAGCAGGTAGAGGGTACACAGTTCTCTAAAACCCCTTCAGCATTTATTGTTCGGAGACTTTTTGCTGATGGTCAGTCGACTGGTGTAAGTTGAAACTTTTTGTAGATTAGATTGCATGGGTCTAACACTCCCCGAGGTTGAGCTGTTATCCATTTTCCTTTTTTTTAAAAAGAGTGTGTGTAAAACTTAACTCTTCATACTCTCTTCTTGAAACATTTGCCTGTTTTAAATTTTTTGTCCATTCCCTACTTCAGCACAATTTTTTAGGGCAGGTGTCCTTTACAGCCCTGAGCCCTTGTGAATGTTAAGTGAACATTAGCTGTGACTTTAAAGCTGCTCTTGCAGGAAACGGCCACAAGGTGGCAGCATTTCTCCTTTACCAAATTTGGTTACTAGGGAAACACAGCCTTAAGGGAAGTGGTGTTCTAGGTTGTAAATTAGAATGGAATGTGCCAGGAAAAAACCCTTTAAGGTTATGTCTCACTACTTCTTGTTCATAGTTGTAATTTACTTTTGATTTTTTATCCCAGCAAATATGACTACAATGGTTTGTTTGTTCTAGGTGTGCAAGATGTGGTTCTTTCACACATATACATGTATCTATTCTTCCTCACATCCTTTTCCCACGTACGTCATGACACAATATTGAGTAGTCTTCTCCTGGTCTTCCGTACGTCTTTGGTGGTTATATATTTCACATGGTTTGTATATCTCTGTTAACCCCAATATGGTAATGTATCCAATCCTCATCCCTTTCTATGGGGTGAACCATAAGTTTTTTAATGAATCTGCGATTGCCTTTCTCTGTGGAAATATCTTCATTGGTATCAATTTTTAAGTAACTCCTAAAAGTGATGTGATAGGATATGTGTCTTTTGCTTTCTCACTTACTACAGGAGGAGTGATTACGTCTAGACTCATCTATGGTGCTTGCAAATGGCATTGTTTCATTTTTTCCCCAACGAATATTCCATCTGTACATGGAGGAGTTCTTCTTTGTCCCCCCATCTGTTGGTGGACTTTTTGATTACTTCCATATCTTGGCTATTGTAATACTGTGCAATGCAGATTTGCCTGCCTGTGTCTTTCCAATTCTCTCTTCTTAAATTATAGGTCGAGGAGTGGGCCTGCTGGATCATATGGTAGATCGATGCCTACCTTTGTAAGGCACCTCCATTCTGTTCTCATTCGTGGCCCTTTCCAACTTACGTCCCACTTAAAGTTGAGGGTATGCATTTCTCCACAACACCTTCATCATTCATTGTTTGTAGTTTTCTTGCTGATGGTTATTCTGACAAGTGTGAGCTGATACCTCTCTGTGCTTGAATTCGAATGTGCCACATGATCCGTTGAAGTTGAGCTTTAAGGCATGTCCGTTTTATTTTTCAAGCTGTGATTACCCCCTAGTTCTTCAAAGTGTTCTCTTTAAGTATGTGTCACATTTTGAAATGTTTTGGCCATTACCTCCCTCAAGATATTTTGAGGGCAGGTTTCATTTACAGTTCTGCAGTACTTGTTCCTATGAAATGACCATTAGCACAGGCTTTAAAGCCGCTTTGGCAGGTAACTGCCAGAGGGCGGCAGCCTTTCTATGTCCCCCACCCTGGTAACTAGGGAATAGCCCTTGCGGCCTGTGGTGTTTCTCGGTTATAAGTTAGAGTGGAGTCTGCCCGGACAAACCCACACAAGCTGATGTCTCCTTACTTTTGTTGGATTTTGAAATTTAATTTTTATTTTTTATTGGAGTAATTTTCCACTGTGTACGTGGACCACTTCTACTTTGTGCATTCCTCGGTTGATGGACATTTTCATTGCTTCCAAGTGTTGGCTATGGTAAATATTGTTGGAGTGCACGATTGCCAGCCTGTGACTTTTGGATTCTCATTTTCTCAGGTGATAGGCCCAGCAGTGGGTGTGATTGATTGACTGGTAGCACCGTGTTTCCCTTTTCAAAGCACCTTCTTTGTATTTTCATTAGTGGCTCTTACCACGTCCCCCTTAGAATCGAGGGTACGCATTTCTCCACAATCGCTTCAGCATTTATTGTGTGCAGCATTTATGCTAATGGCCCTTCTGGCTGCTGTGAGCTGATAGGTTTTTGTAATCTGGGTTTGCATGTCTTTGAAAATTCGTAAAACTAATCATTTCTCTCCACCGTTTTCTTTTCCGTTAAAAAAAAGGAAACTATTGGGAGTACAATATAACTCTTGAAATTGTCGTCTTGGAAGGTGGCCCTCTTTTGAATTTTTTGGTCGATTTTCCACCCCAGAATTGTTTTAGATAGCAGGTGTCATTTACCGAAATGCAGTTTGGCGAATATTTTGTGACCTTTAGGAATGGGTTTAAAGCTGCTGTTGTGGGAAGTGGCCTCAAGGAGGCAGCATTTCTCCATTCCCAAAGCTGGGTACTAGGGCAGCAGAGCCTTTCTGGAAGTCATGTTCCTAGGTTGTAAATTACATTGGAATGTGCATGGAGAAACCCTCATAAGTTTATGTCTCATTATTTCTTCTTGGTTTTAATTTTTTTTTTTTTATTTGGGGTAAAGCTTAGAATATTGTTTGTCCTAGGTGTACACAATCTGGTCCATTTGTACATTATATATGTTTATTCAAGTACAGATCCTCTTCCCATGTAAAATGTTACAGAGGGTTCCGCAGACCTCCCTTGCTATATGGTCGGTCTTTTCGAGATATGTATATAATATGCGTTTGTATACATATAGTAACACTAATCTTAATTTATCCATTCCCCCCACCTTTCCTTTCAGATGAGCATAGTTTGTTTTCTAAGTCTGTGAGTGTCTTTCTCTGTGGAAATATGTTCATTTGTGTCAGTTATTAGATAACGCCTATAAGTGATATCATAGAATATAGGTCTTTTGCTTTCTGACTTACCTCATGTTTCATGATTATCTCCAGACTCATTTGTGGTGCGTCAGAGAGCAATGGTTCATTGTTTTCCATGGCTAATATTCCATTGTGTACATGGACCACTTCTTCTTTATCCATTCACCTCTTGTTGGACATTTTGATTGCTTCACTGTCTTGGCTATTGTGAATAAGGCTGCACTGCAGCTTTTGCGGCCTGTGTCTTCTCGATTCTTGTCTTCTCAGGTGAGAGGTCCAATGGTGCGCCTGCTGGATTGAATGGTACCTCCATTTTTACTTTTAAACACAGCTCCTTTCTGTTCTCATTATTGCCTGTTACCCCTTTACGTCTCACCAGCAGGTAGAGGGTACAAAGTTCTCTAAAACCCCTTCAGCATTTATCGTTTGTAGACTTTTTGCTGATGGTCAGTCGACTGGGGTAAGTTGAAACTTTTTGTAGATTAGATTGCATGGGTCTAACACTCCCTGAGGTTGAGATTTTATCCATTTCCCTTTTTTTTTAAAAAGAGCGTGAGTAAAACTTAACTCTTCATACTCTCTTCTTGAAACATTTGCCTGTTTTGAGTTTTTTCGTCCTTTCCCTACTTCAGCACAATTTTTTAGGGCAGGTGTCCTTTAAAGCCCTAAGTCCTTCTGAATGTTAAGTGACCATTAGCTGTGAGTTTAAAGCTGTTCTTGCAGGAAACGGCCACAAGGTGGCAGCCTTTCCCCGTTACCAAATTTGGTTACTAGGAAAACAGAGCCTTAATGGAAGTGGTGTTCTAGGTTGTAAATTAGAATGGAATGTGCCAGGAGAAAGCCCTTTAAGTTTATGTCCTATTACTTCTTGTTCATAGTTGTAATTTACTTTTTATTTTTTATCCCAGCAAATATGACTACAATGGTTTGTTTGTTCTAGGTGTGCAAGATGTGGTTCTTTCACACATATACATGTATCTATTCTTCCTCGCATCCTTTTCCCACGTAGGTCATGACACAATGTTGAGTAGTCTTCCCCTGGTCTTCCGTACGTCTTTGGTGGTTATATATTTCACCTGGTTTGTATATCTCTGTTAACCCCAATATGGTAATGTATCCAATCCTCATCCCTTTCTATGGAGTGAACCATAAGTTTTTTAATGAATCTGCGATTGCCTTTCTCTGTGGAAATATCTTCATTGGTATCAATTTTTAAGTAACTCCTAAAAGTGATGTGATAGGATATGTGTCTTTTGCTTTCTCACTTACTATAGGAGGCGTGATTAAGTCTGGACTCATCTATGGTGCTTGCAAATGGCATTGTTTCATTTTTTTCACTAGCGAATATTCCATCTGTACATGGAGGAGTTCTTCTTTGTCCCCCCATCTGTTGGTGGACTTTTTGGTTACTTCCATATCTTGGCTATTTTAATACTGTGCAATGCAGATTTGCCTGCCTGTGTCTTTCCAATTATCTCTTCTTAGATTATAGGTCGAGGAGTGGGCCTGCTGGATCATATGGTAGATCGATGTTTACCTTTGTAAGGCACCTCCATTCTGTTCTCATTCGTGGCCCTTTCCAACTTACGTCCCACTTGAACTTGAGGGTATGCATTTCTCCACAACGCCTTCAGCATTTATTGTTTGTAGTTTTCTTGCTGATGGTTATTCTGACAAGTGTGAGCTGATACCTCTCTGTGCTTGAATTCGAATGTGCCACATGATCCGTTGAAGTTGAGCTTTAAGGCATGTCCTTTTTATTTTTCAAGCTGTGATTACCCCTTAGTTCTTCAAAGTGTTCTCTTTAAGTATGTGTCACATTTTGAAATGTTTTGGCCATTACCTCCCTCAAGACATTTTGAGGGCAGGTTTCATTTACAGTTCTGCAGTACTTGTTCCTATGAAATGACCATTAGCACAGGCTTTAAAGCCGCTTTGGCAGGTAACTGCCAGAGGACGGCAGCCTCTCTATGTCCCCCAACCTGGTAACTAGGGAAAAACCCTTGCGGCCTGTGGTCTTTCTCGGTTATAAATTAGAGTGGAGTGTGCCCGGACAAACCCACACAAGCTGATGTCTCCTTACTTTTGTTGGATTTTGAAATTTAATTTTTATTTTTTATTGGAGTAATTTTCCACTGTGTACGTGGACCACTTCTACTTTGTGCATTCCTCGGTTGATGGACATTTTCATTGCTTCCAAGTGTTGGCTATGGTAAATATTGTTGGAGTGCAGGATTGCCAGCCTGTGACTTTTGGATTCTCATTTTCTCAGGTGATAGGCCCAGCAGTGGGTGTGATTGATTGACTGCTAGCACCGTGTTTCCCTTTTCAAAGCACCTTCTTTGTGTTTTCATTAGTGGCTCTTACCACGTCCCCCTTAGAATGGAGGGTACGCATTTCTCCACAATCGCTTCAGCATTTATTGTGTACAGCATTTATGCTAATGGCCCTTCTGGCTGCTGTGAGCTGATAGGTTTTTGTAATCTGGGTTTGCATGTCTTTGAAAATTCGTAAAACTCATCATTTCTCTCTACCGTTTTCTTTTCTGTTAAAAATAAAGAAAACAATTGGGAGTACAATACAACTCTTGAAATTGTCTTCTTGGAAGGTGGCCCTCTTTTGAATTTTTTGGTCGATTTTCCACCCCAGAATTGTTTTAGAGAGCAGGTGTCATTTACCGAAATGCAGTTTGGCGAATATTTTGTGACCTTTAGGAATGGGTTTAAAGCTGCTGTTGTGGGAAGTGGCCTCAAGGAGGCAGCATTTCTCCATTCCCAAAGCTGGGTACTAGGGCAGCAGAGCCTTTCTGGAAGTCATGTTCCTAGGTTGTAAATTACATTGGAATGTGCATGGAGAAACCCCCATAAGTTTATGTCTCATTATTTCTTCTTGGTTTTAATTTTTTTTTTTTTTATTTGGGGTAAAGCTTAGAATATTGTTTGTCCTAGGTGTACACAATCTGGTCCATTTGTACATTATATATGTGTATTCAAGTACAGATCCTCTTCCCATGTAAAATGTTACAGATGGTTCCGCAGACCTCCCTTGCTATATGGTCGGTCTTTTCGAGATATGTATATAATATGCGTTTGTATACACATAGTAACACTAATCTTAATTTATCCATTCCCCCCACCTTTCCTTTTAGATGAGCATAGTTTGTTTTCTAAGTCTGTGAATGTCTTTCTCTGTGGAAATATGTTCATTTGTGTCAGTTATTAGATAACGCCTATAAGTGATATCATAGAATATAGGTCTTTTGCTTTCTGACTTACCTCATGTTTCATGATTATCTCCAGACTCATGTGTGGTGCCTCAGAGAGCAATGGTTCATTGTTTTCCATGGCTAATATTCCATTGTGTACATGGACCACTTCTTCTTTATCCATTCACCTCTTGTTGGATATTTTGATTGCTTCACTGTCTTACCTATTGTGAATAAGGCTGCACTGCAGCTTTTGCGGCCTGTGTCTTCTCGATTCTTGTCTTCTCAGGTGAGAGGTCCAATGGTGCGCCTGCTGGATTGAATGCTACCTCCATTTTTACGTTTAAACACAGCTCCTTTCTTTTCTCACTATTGGCTGTTACCCCTTTACGTCTCACCAGCAGGTAGAGGGTACACAGTTCTCTAAAACCCCTTCAGCATTTATTGTTCGGAGACTTTTTGCTGATGGTCAGTCGACTGGTGTAAGTTGAAACTTTTTGTAGATTAGATTGCATGGGTCTAACACTCCCCGAGGTTGAGCTGTTATCCATTTTCCTTTTTTTTAAAAAGAGTGTGTGTAAAACTTAACTCTTCATACTCTCTTCTTGAAACATTTGCCTGTTTTAAATTTTTTGTCCATTCCCTACTTCAGCACAATTTTTTAGGGCAGGTGTCCTTTACAGCCCTGAGCCCTTGTGAATGTTAAGTGAACATTAGCTGTGACTTTAAAGCTGCTCTTGCAGGAAACGGCCACAAGGTGGCAGCATTTCTCCTTTACCAAATTTGGTTACTAGGGAAACACAGCCTTAAGGGAAGTGGTGTTCTAGGTTGTAAATTAGAATGGAATGTGCCAGGAAAAAACCCTTTAAGGTTATGTCTCACTACTTCTTGTTCATAGTTGTAATTTACTTTTGATTTTTTATCCCAGCAAATATGACTACAATGGTTTGTTTGTTCTAGGTGTGCAAGATGTGGTTCTTTCACACATATACATGTATCTATTCTTCCTCACATCCTTTTCCCACGTACGTCATGACACAATATTGAGTAGTCTTCTCCTGGTCTTCCGTACGTCTTTGGTGGTTATATATTTCACATGGTTTGTATATCTCTGTTAACCCCAATATGGTAATGTATCCAATCCTCATCCCTTTCTATGGGGTGAACCATAAGTTTTTTAATGAATCTGCGATTGCCTTTCTCTGTGGAAATATCTTCATTGGTATCAATTTTTAAGTAACTCCTAAAAGTGATGTGATAGGATATGTGTCTTTTGCTTTCTCACTTACTACAGGAGGAGTGATTACGTCTAGACTCATCTATGGTGCTTGCAAATGGCATTGTTTCATTTTTTCCCCAACGAATATTCCATCTGTACATGGAGGAGTTCTTCTTTGTCCCCCCATCTGTTGGTGGACTTTTTGATTACTTCCATATCTTGGCTATTGTAATACTGTGCAATGCAGATTTGCCTGCCTGTGTCTTTCCAATTCTCTCTTCTTAAATTATAGGTCGAGGAGTGGGCCTGCTGGATCATATGGTAGATCGATGCCTACCTTTGTAAGGCACCTCCATTCTGTTCTCATTCGTGGCCCTTTCCAACTTACGTCCCACTTAAAGTTGAGGGTATGCATTTCTCCACAACACCTTCATCATTCATTGTTTGTAGTTTTCTTGCTGATGGTTATTCTGACAAGTGTGAGCTGATACCTCTCTGTGCTTGAATTCGAATGTGCCACATGATCCGTTGAAGTTGAGCTTTAAGGCATGTCCGTTTTATTTTTCAAGCTGTGATTACCCCCTAGTTCTTCAAAGTGTTCTCTTTAAGTATGTGTCACATTTTGAAATGTTTTGGCCATTACCTCCCTCAAGATATTTTGAGGGCAGGTTTCATTTACAGTTCTGCAGTACTTGTTCCTATGAAATGACCATTAGCACAGGCTTTAAAGCCGCTTTGGCAGGTAACTGCCAGAGGGCGGCAGCCTTTCTATGTCCCCCACCCTGGTAACTAGGGAATAGCCCTTGCGGCCTGTGGTGTTTCTCGGTTATAAGTTAGAGTGGAGTCTGCCCGGACAAACCCACACAAGCTGATGTCTCCTTACTTTTGTTGGATTTTGAAATTTAATTTTTATTTTTTATTGGAGTAATTTTCCACTGTGTACGTGGACCACTTCTACTTTGTGCATTCCTCGGTTGATGGACATTTTCATTGCTTCCAAGTGTTGGCTATGGTAAATATTGTTGGAGTGCACGATTGCCAGCCTGTGACTTTTGGATTCTCATTTTCTCAGGTGATAGGCCCAGCAGTGGGTGTGATTGATTGACTGGTAGCACCGTGTTTCCCTTTTCAAAGCACCTTCTTTGTATTTTCATTAGTGGCTCTTACCACGTCCCCCTTAGAATCGAGGGTACGCATTTCTCCACAATCGCTTCAGCATTTATTGTGTGCAGCATTTATGCTAATGGCCCTTCTGGCTGCTGTGAGCTGATAGGTTTTTGTAATCTGGGTTTGCATGTCTTTGAAAATTCGTAAAACTAATCATTTCTCTCCACCGTTTTCTTTTCCGTTAAAAAAAAGGAAACTATTGGGAGTACAATATAACTCTTGAAATTGTCGTCTTGGAAGGTGGCCCTCTTTTGAATTTTTTGGTCGATTTTCCACCCCAGAATTGTTTTAGATAGCAGGTGTCATTTACCGAAATGCAGTTTGGCGAATATTTTGTGACCTTTAGGAATGGGTTTAAAGCTGCTGTTGTGGGAAGTGGCCTCAAGGAGGCAGCATTTCTCCATTCCCAAAGCTGGGTACTAGGGCAGCAGAGCCTTTCTGGAAGTCATGTTCCTAGGTTGTAAATTACATTGGAATGTGCATGGAGAAACCCTCATAAGTTTATGTCTCATTATTTCTTCTTGGTTTTAATTTTTTTTTTTTTATTTGGGGTAAAGCTTAGAATATTGTTTGTCCTAGGTGTACACAATCTGGTCCATTTGTACATTATATATGTTTATTCAAGTACAGATCCTCTTCCCATGTAAAATGTTACAGAGGGTTCCGCAGACCTCCCTTGCTATATGGTCGGTCTTTTCGAGATATGTATATAATATGCGTTTGTATACATATAGTAACACTAATCTTAATTTATCCATTCCCCCCACCTTTCCTTTCAGATGAGCATAGTTTGTTTTCTAAGTCTGTGAGTGTCTTTCTCTGTGGAAATATGTTCATTTGTGTCAGTTATTAGATAACGCCTATAAGTGATATCATAGAATATAGGTGTTTTGCTTTCTGACTTACCTCATGTTTCATGATTATCTCCAGACTCATTTGTGGTGCGTCAGAGAGCAATGGTTCATTGTTTTCCATGGCTAATATTCCATTGTGTACATGGACCACTTCTTCTTTATCCATTCACCTCTTGTTGGACATTTTGATTGCTTCACTGTCTTGGCTATTGTGAATAAGGCTGCACTGCAGCTTTTGCGGCCTGTGTCTTCTCGATTCTTGTCTTCTCAGGTGAGAGGTCCAATGGTGCGCCTGCTGGATTGAATGGTACCTCCATTTTTACTTTTAAACACAGCTCCTTTCTGTTCTCATTATTGCCTGTTACCCCTTTACGTCTCACCAGCAGGTAGAGGGTACAAAGTTCTCTAAAACCCCTTCAGCATTTATCGTTTGTAGACTTTTTGCTGATGGTCAGTCGACTGGGGTAAGTTGAAACTTTTTGTAGATTAGATTGCATGGGTCTAACACTCCCTGAGGTTGAGATTTTATCCATTTCCCTTTTTTTTTAAAAAGAGCGTGAGTAAAACTTAACTCTTCATACTCTCTTCTTGAAACATTTGCCTGTTTTGAGTTTTTTCGTCCTTTCCCTACTTCAGCACAATTTTTTAGGGCAGGTGTCCTTTAAAGCCCTAAGTCCTTCTGAATGTTAAGTGACCATTAGCTGTGAGTTTAAAGCTGTTCTTGCAGGAAACGGCCACAAGGTGGCAGCCTTTCCCCGTTACCAAATTTGGTTACTAGGAAAACAGAGCCTTAATGGAAGTGGTGTTCTAGGTTGTAAATTAGAATGGAATGTGCCAGGAGAAAGCCCTTTAAGTTTATGTCCTATTACTTCTTGTTCATAGTTGTAATTTACTTTTTATTTTTTATCCCAGCAAATATGACTACAATGGTTTGTTTGTTCTAGGTGTGCAAGATGTGGTTCTTTCACACATATACATGTATCTATTCTTCCTCGCATCCTTTTCCCACGTAGGTCATGACACAATGTTGAGTAGTCTTCCCCTGGTCTTCCGTACGTCTTTGGTGGTTATATATTTCACCTGGTTTGTATATCTCTGTTAACCCCAATATGGTAATGTATCCAATCCTCATCCCTTTCTATGGAGTGAACCATAAGTTTTTTAATGAATCTGCGATTGCCTTTCTCTGTGGAAATATCTTCATTGGTATCAATTTTTAAGTAACTCCTAAAAGTGATGTGATAGGATATGTGTCTTTTGCTTTCTCACTTACTATAGGAGGCGTGATTAAGTCTGGACTCATCTATGGTGCTTGCAAATGGCATTGTTTCATTTTTTTCACTAGCGAATATTCCATCTGTACATGGAGGAGTTCTTCTTTGTCCCCCCATCTGTTGGTGGACTTTTTGGTTACTTCCATATCTTGGCTATTTTAATACTGTGCAATGCAGATTTGCCTGCCTGTGTCTTTCCAATTATCTCTTCTTAGATTATAGGTCGAGGAGTGGGCCTGCTGGATCATATGGTAGATCGATGTTTACCTTTGTAAGGCACCTCCATTCTGTTCTCATTCGTGGCCCTTTCCAACTTACGTCCCACTTGAACTTGAGGGTATGCATTTCTCCACAACGCCTTCAGCATTTATTGTTTGTAGTTTTCTTGCTGATGGTTATTCTGACAAGTGTGAGCTGATACCTCTCTGTGCTTGAATTCGAATGTGCCACATGATCCGTTGAAGTTGAGCTTTAAGGCATGTCCTTTTTATTTTTCAAGCTGTGATTACCCCTTAGTTCTTCAAAGTGTTCTCTTTAAGTATGTGTCACATTTTGAAATGTTTTGGCCATTACCTCCCTCAAGACATTTTGAGGGCAGGTTTCATTTACAGTTCTGCAGTACTTGTTCCTATGAAATGACCATTAGCACAGGCTTTAAAGCCGCTTTGGCAGGTAACTGCCAGAGGACGGCAGCCTCTCTATGTCCCCCAACCTGGTAACTAGGGAAAAACCCTTGCGGCCTGTGGTCTTTCTCGGTTATAAATTAGAGTGGAGTGTGCCCGGACAAACCCACACAAGCTGATGTCTCCTTACTTTTGTTGGATTTTGAAATTTAATTTTTATTTTTTATTGGAGTAATTTTCCACTGTGTACGTGGACCACTTCTACTTTGTGCATTCCTCGGTTGATGGACATTTTCATTGCTTCCAAGTGTTGGCTATGGTAAATATTGTTGGAGTGCAGGATTGCCAGCCTGTGACTTTTGGATTCTCATTTTCTCAGGTGATAGGCCCAGCAGTGGGTGTGATTGATTGACTGCTAGCACCGTGTTTCCCTTTTCAAAGCACCTTCTTTGTGTTTTCATTAGTGGCTCTTACCACGTCCCCCTTAGAATGGAGGGTACGCATTTCTCCACAATCGCTTCAGCATTTATTGTGTGCAGCATTTATGCTAATGGCCCTTCTGGCTGCTGTGAGCTGATAGGTTTTTGTAATCTGGGTTTGCATGTCTTTGAAAATTCGTAAAACTCATCATTTCTCTCCACCGTTTTCTTTTCCGTTAAAAAAAAGGAAACAATTGGGAGTACAATACAACTCTTGAAATTGTCGTCTTGGAAGGTGGCCCTCTTTTGAATTTTTTGGTCGATTTTCCACCCCTGAATTGTTTTAGAGAGCAGGTGTCATTTACCGAAATGCAGTTTGGCGAATATTTTGTGACCTTTAGGAATGGGTTTAAAGCTGCTGTTGTGGGAAGTGGCCTCAAGGAAGCAGCATTTCTCCATTCCCAAAGCTGGGTACTAGGGCAGCAGAGCCTTTCTGGAAGTCATGTTCCTAGGTTGTAAATTACATTGGAATGTGCATGGAGAAACCCCCATAAGTTTATGTCTCATTATTTCTTCTTGGTTTTAATTTTTTTTTTTTTTATTTGGGGTAAAGCTTAGAATATTGTTTGTCCTAGGTGTACACAATCTGGTCCATTTGTACATTATATATGTGTATTCAAGTACAGATCCTCTTCCCATGTAAAATGTCACAGAGGGTTCCGCAGACCTCCCTTGCTATATGGTCGGTCTTTTCAAGATATGTATATAATATGCGTTTGTATACATATAGTAACACTTATCTTAATTTATCCATTCCCCCCACCTTTCCTTTTAGATGAGCCTAGTTTGTTTTCTAAGTCTGTGAGTGTCTTTCTCTGTGGAAATATGTTCATTTGTGTCAGTTATTAGATAACGCCTATACGTGATGTCATAGAATATAGGTCTTTTGCTTTCCGACTTACCTCATGTTTCGTGATTATCTCCAGACTCATTTGTGGTGCCTCAGAGAGCAATGGTTCATTGTTTTCCATGGCTAATATTCCATTGTGTACATGGACCACTTCTTCTTTATCCATTCACCTCTTGTTGGACATTTTGATTGCTTCACTGTCTTGGCTATTGTGAAAAAGGCTGCACTGCAGCTTTTTCGGTCTGTGTCTTCTCGATTCTTGTCTTCTCAGGTGAGAGGTCCAATGGTGCGCCTGCTGGATTGAATGGTACCTCCATTTTTACTTTTAAACACAGCTCCTTTCTGTTCTCATTATTGCCTGTTACCCCTTTACGTCTCACTAGCAGGTAGAGGGTACAAAGTTCTCTAAAACCCCTTCAGCATTTATCGTTTGTAGACTTTTTGCTGATGGTCAGGCGACTGGGGTAGGTTGAAACTTTTTGTAGATTAGATTGCATGGGTCTAACACTCCCTGAGGTTGAGATTTTATCCATTTCCCTTTTTTGTTAAAAAGAGCGTGAGTAAAACTTAACTCTTCATACTCTCTTCTTGAAACATTTGCCTGTTTTGAGTTTTTTCGTCCTTTCCCTACTTCAGCACAATTTTTTAGGGCAGGTGTCCTTTAAAGCCCTGAGTCCTTGTGAATGTTAAGTGACCATTAGCTGTGAGTTTAAAGCTGTTCTTGCAGGAAACGGCCACAAGGTGGCAGCCTTTCCCCGTTACCAAATTTGGTTACTAGGGAAACAGAGCCTTAATGGAAGTGGTGTTCTAGGTTGTAAATTAGAATGGAATGTGCCAGGAGAAAGCCCTTTAAGTTTATGTCCTATTACTTCTTGTTCATAGTTGTAATTTACTTTTTATTTTTTATCCCAGCAAATATGACTACAATGGTTTGTTTGTTCTAGGTGTGCAAGATGTGGTTCTTTCACACATATACATGTATCTATTCTTCCTCGCATCCTTTTCCCACGTAGGTCATGACACAATGTTGAGTAGTCTTCCCCTGGTCTTCCGTACGTCTTTGGTGGTTATATATTTCACCTGGTTTGTATATCTCTGTTAACCCCAATATGGTAATGTATCCAATCCTCATCCCTTTCTATGGGGTGAACCATAAGTTTTTTAATGAATCTGTGATTGCCTTTCTCTGTGGAAATATCTTCATTGGTATCAATTTTTAAGTAACTCCTAAAAGTGATGTGATAGGATATGTGTCTTTTGCTTTCTCACTTACTATAGGAGGCGTGATTAAGTCTGGACTCATCTATGGTGCTTGCAAATGGCATTGTTTCATTTTTTTCACTAGCGAATATTCCATCTGTACATGGAGGAGTTCTTCTTTGTCCCCCCATCTGTTGGTGGACTTTTTGGTTACTTCCATATCTTGGCTATTTTAATACTGTGCAATGCAGATTTGCCTGCCTGTGTCTTTCCAATTATCTCTTCTTAGATTATAGGTCGAGGAGTGGGCCTGCTGGATCATATGGTAGATCGATGTTTACCTTTGTAAGGCACCTCCATTCTGTTCTCATTCGTGGCCCTTTCCAACTTACGTCCCACTTGAACTTGAGGGTATGCATTTCTCCACACCGCCTTCAGCATTTATTGTTTGTAGTTTTCTTGCTGATGGTTATTCTGACAAGTGTGAGCTGATACCTCTCTGTGCTTGAATTCGAATGTGCCACATGATCCGTTGAAGTTGAGCTTTAAGGCATGTCCTTTTTATTTTTCAAGCTGTGATTACCCCTTAGTTCTTCAAAGTGTTCTCTTTAAGTATGTGTCACATTTTGAAATGTTTTGGCCATTACCTCCCTCAAGACATTTTGAGGGCAGGTTTCATTTACAGTTCTGCAGTACTTGTTCCTATGAAATGACCATTAGCACAGGCTTTAAAGCCGCTTTGGCAGGTAACTGCCAGAGGACGGCAGCCTCTCTATGTCCCCCAACCTGGTAACTAGGGAAAAACCCTTGCGGCCTGTGGTGTTTCTCGGTTATAAATTAGAGTGGAGTGTGCCCGGACAAACCCACACAAGCTGATGTCTCCTTACTTTTGTTGGATTTTGAAATTTAATTTTTATTTTTTATTGGAGTAATTTTCCACTGTGTACGTGGACCACTTCTACTTTGTGCATTCCTCGGTTGATGGACATTTTCATTGCTTCCAAGTGTTGGCTATGGTAAATATTGTTGGAGTGCAGGATTGCCAGCCTGTGACTTTTGGATTCTCATTTTCTCAGGTGATAGGCCCAGCAGTGGGTGTGATTGATTGACTGCTAGCACCGTGTTTCCCTTTTCAAAGCACCTTCTTTGTGTTTTCATTAGTGGCTCTTACCACGTCCCCCTTAGAATGGAGGGTACGCATTTCTCCACAATCGCTTCAGCATTTATTGTGTGCAGCATTTATGCTAATGGCCCTTCTGGCTGCTGTGAGCTGATAGGTTTTTGTAATCTGGGTTTGCATGTCTTTGAAAATTCGTAAAACTCATCATTTCTCTCCACCGTTTTCTTTTCCGTTAAAAAAAAGGAAACAATTGGGAGTACAATACAACTCTTGAAATTGTCGTCTTGGAAGGTGGCCCTCTTTTGAATTTTTTGGTCGATTTTCCACCCCTGAATTGTTTTAGAGAGCAGGTGTCATTTACCGAAATGCAGTTTGGCGAATATTTTGTGACCTTTAGGAATGGGTTTAAAGCTGCTGTTGTGGGAAGTGGCCTCAAGGAAGCAGCATTTCTCCATTCCCAAAGCTGGGTACTAGGGCAGCAGAGCCTTTCTGGAAGTCATGTTCCTAGGTTGTAAATTACATTGGAATGTGCATGGAGAAACCCCCATAAGTTTATGTCTCATTATTTCTTCTTGGTTTTAATTTTTTTTTTTTTTTATTTGGGGTAAAGCTTAGAATATTGTTTGTCCTAGGTGTACACAATCTGGTCCATTTGTACATTATATATGTGTATTCAAGTACAGATCCTCTTCCCATGTAAAATGTCACAGAGGGTTCCGCAGACCTCCCTTGCTATATGGTCGGTCTTTTCAAGATATGTATATAATATGCGTTTGTATACATATAGTAACACTTATCTTAATTTATCCATTCCCCCCACCTTTCCTTTTAGATGAGCCTAGTTTGTTTTCTAAGTCTGTGAGTGTCTTTCTCTGTGGAAATATGTTCATTTGTGTCAGTTATTAGATAACGCCTATACGTGATATCATAGAATATAGGTCTTTTGCTTTCCGACTTACCTCATGTTTCGTGATTATCTCCAGACTCATTTGTGGTGCCTCAGAGAGCAATGGTTCATTGTTTTCCATGGCTAATATTCCATTGTGTACATGGACCACTTCTTCTTTATCCATTCACCTCTTGTTGGACATTTTGATTGCTTCACTGTCTTGGCTATTGTGAATAAGGCTGCACTGCAGCTTTTTCGGTCTGTGTCTTCTCGATTCTTGTCTTCTCAGGTGAGAGGTCCAATGGTGCGCCTGCTGGATTGAATGGTACCTCCATTTTTACTTTTAAACACAGCTCCTTTCTGTTCTCATTATTGCCTGTTACCCCTTTACGTCTCACTAGCAGGTAGAGGGTACAAAGTTCTCTAAAACCCCTTCAGCATTTATCGTTTGTAGACTTTTTGCTGATGGTCAGGCGACTGGGGTAGGTTGAAACTTTTTGTAGATTAGATTGCATGGGTCTAACACTCCCTGAGGTTGAGATTTTATCCATTTCCCTTTTTTGTTAAAAAGAGCGTGAGTAAAACTTAACTCTTCATACTCTCTTCTTGAAACATTTGCCTGTTTTGAGTTTTTTCGTCCTTTCCCTACTTCAGCACAATTTTTTAGGGCAGGTGTCCTTTAAAGCCCTGAGTCCTTGTGAATCTTAAGTGACCATTAGCTGTGAGTTTAAAGCTGTTCTTGCAGGAAACGGCCACAAGGTGGCAGCCTTTCCCCGTTACCAAATTTGGTTACTAGGGAAACAGAGCCTTAATGGAAGTGGTGTTCTAGGTTGTAAATTAGAATGGAATGTGCCAGGAGAAAGCCCTTTAAGTTTATGTCCTATTACTTCTTGTTCATAGTTGTAATTTACTTTTTATTTTTTATCCCAGCAAATATGACTACAATGGTTTGTTTGTTCTAGGTGTGCAAGATGTGGTTCTTTCACACATATACATGTATCTATTCTTCCTCGCATCCTTTTCCCACGTAGGTCATGACACAATGTTGAGTAGTCTTCCCCTGGTCTTCCGTACGTCTTTGGTGGTTATATATTTCACCTGGTTTGTATATCTCTGTTAACCCCAATATGGTAATGTATCCAATCCTCATCCCTTTCTATGGGGTAAACCATAAGTTTTTTAATGAATCTGCAATTGCCTTTCTCTGTGGAAATATCTTCATTGGTATCAATTTTTAAGTAACTCCTACAAGTGATGTGATAGGATATGTGTCTTTTGCTTTCTCACTTACTATAGGAGGCGTGATTACGTCTGGACTCATCTATGGTGCTTGCAAATGGCATTGTTTCATTTTTTTCACTAGCGAATATTCCATCTGTACATGGAGGAGTTCTTCTTTGTCCCCCCATCTGTTGGTGGACTTTTTGGTTACTTCCATATCTTGGCTATTTTAATACTGTGCAATGCAGATTTGCCTGCCTGTGTCTTTCCAATTCTCTCTTCCTGGATTATAGGTCGAGGAGTGGGCCTGCTGGATCATATGGTAGATCGATGTTTACCTTTGTAAGGCACCTCCATTTTGTTCTCATTCGTGGCCCTTTCCAACTTACGTCCCACTTGAACTTGAGGGTATGCATTTCTCCACAACGCCTTCAGCATTTATTGTTTGTAGTTTTCTTGCTGATGGTTATTCTGACAAGTGTGAGCTGATACCTCTCTGTGCTTGAATTCGAATGTGCCACATGATCCGTTGAAGTTGAGCTTTAAGGCATGTCCTTTTTATTTTTCAAGCTGTGATTATCCCTTAGTTCTTCAAAGTGTTCTCTTTAAGTATGTGTCACATTTTGAAATGTTTTGGCCATTACCTCCCTCAAGACATTTTGAGGGCAGGTTTCATTTACAGTTCTGCAGTACTTGTTCCTATGAAATGACCATTAGCACAGGCTTTAAAGCCGCTTTGGCAGGTAACTGCCAGAGGACGGCAGCCTCTCTATGTCCCCCACCCTGGTAACTAGGGAAAAGCCCTTGCAGCCTGTGGTGTTTCTCGGTTATAAGTTAGAGTGGAGTCTGCCCGGACAAACCCACACAAGCTGATGTCTCCTTACTTTTGTTGGATTTTGAAATTTAATTTTTATTTTTTATTGGAGTAATTTTCCACTGTGTACGTGGACCACTTCTACTTTGTGCATTCCTCGGTTGATGGACATTTTCATTGCTTCCAAGTGTTGGCTATGGTAAATATTGTTGGAGTGCAGGATTGCCAGCCTGTGACTTTTGGATTCTCATTTTCTCAGGTGATAGGCCCAGCAGTGGGTGTGATTGATTGACTGCTAGCACCGTGTTTCCCTTTTCAAAGCACCTTCTTTGTGTTTTCATTAGTGGCTCTTACCACGTCCCCCTTAGATTGGAGGGTACGCATTTCTCCACAATCGCTTCAGCATTTATTGTGTGCAGCATTTATGCTAATGGCCCTTCTGGCTGCTGTGACCTGATAGGTTTTTGTAATCTGGGTTTGCATGTCTTTGAAAATTCGTAAAACTCATCATTTCTCTCCACCGTTTTCTTTTCCGTTAAAAAAAAGGAAACAATTGGGAGTACAGTACAACTCTTGAAATTGTCGTCTTGGAAGGTGGCCCTCTTTTGAATTTTTTGGTCGATTTTCCACCCCTGAATTGTTTTAGAGAGCAGGTGTCATTTACCGAAATGCAGTTTGGCGAATATTTTGTGACCTTTAGGAATGGGTTTAAAGCTGCTGTTGTGGGAAGTGGCCTCAAGGAAGCAGCATTTCTCCATTCCCAAAGCTGGGTACTAGGGCAGCAGAGCCTTTCTGGAAGTCATGTTCCTAGGTTGTAAATTACATTGGAATGTTCATGGAGAAACCCCCATAAGTTTATGTCTCATTATTTCTTCTTGGTTTTAATTTTTTTTTTTTATTTGGGGTAAAGCTTAGAATATTGTTTGTCCTAGGTGTACACAATCTGGTCCATTTGTACATTATATATGTGTATTCAAGTACAGATCCTCTTCCCATGTAAAATGTCACAGAGGGTTCCGCAGACCTCCCTTGTTATATGGTCGGTCTTTTCAAGATATGTATATAATATGCGTTTGTATACATATAGTAACACTAATCTTAATTTATCGATTCCCCCCACCTTTCCTTTTATATGAGCCTAGTTTGTTTTCTAAGTCTGTGAGTGTCTTTCTCTGTGGAAATATGTTCATTTGTGTCAGTTATTAGATAACGCCTATAAGTGATATCATAGAATATAGGTCTTTTGCTTTCTGACTTACCTCATGTTTCATGATTATCTCCAGACTTATTTGTGGTGCCTCAGAGAGCAATGGTTCATTGTTTTCCATGGCTAATATTCCATTGTGTACATGGACCACTTCTTCTTTATCCATTCACCTCTTGTTGGATATTTTGATTGCTTCACTGTCTTGGCTATTGTGAATAAGGCTGCACTGCAGCTTTTGCGGCCTGTGTCTTCTCGATTCTTGTCTTCTCAGGTGAGAGGTCCAATGGTGCGCCTGCTGGATTGAATGGTACCTCCATTTTTACTTTTAAACACAGCTCCTTTCTGTTCTCATTATTGCCTGTTACCCCTTTACGTCTCACCAGCAGGTAGAGGGTACAAAGTTCTCTAAAACCCCTTCAGCATTTATCGTTTGTAGACTTTTTGCTGATGGTCAGGCGACTGGGGTAGGTTGAAACTTTTTGTAGATTAGATTGCATGGGTCTAACACTCCCTGAGGTTGAGATTTTATCCATTTCCCTTTTTTTTTAAAAAGAGCGTGAGTAAAACTTAACTCTTCATACTCTCTTCTTGAAACATTTGCCTGTTTTGAGTTTTTTCGTCCTTTCCCTACTTCAGCACAATTTTTTAGGGCAGGTGTCCTTTAAAGCCCTAAGTCCTTCTGAATGTTAAGTGACCATTAGCTGTGAGTTTAAAGCTGTTCTTGCAGGAAACGGCCACAAGGTGGCAGCCTTTCCCCGTTACCAAATTTGGTTACTAGGAAAACAGAGCCTTAATGGAAGTGGTGTTCTAGGTTGTAAATTAGAATGGAATGTGCCAGGAGAAAGCCCTTTAAGTTTATGTCCTATTACTTCTTGTTCATAGTTGTAATTTACTTTTTATTTTTTATCCCAGCAAATATGACTACAATGGTTTGTTTGTTCTAGGTGTGCAAGATGTGGTTCTTTCACACATATACATGTATCTATTCTTCCTCGCATCCTTTTCCCACGTAGGTCATGACACAATGTTGAGTAGTCTTCCCCTGGTCTTCCGTACGTCTTTGGTGGTTATATATTTCACCTGGTTTGTATATCTCTGTTAACCCCAATATGGTAATGTATCCAATCCTCATCCCTTTCTATGGGGTGAACCATAAGTTTTTTAATGAATCTGCGATTGCCTTTCTCTGTGGAAATATCTTCATTGGTATCAATTTTTAAGTAACTCCTAAAAGTGATGTGATAGGATATGTGTCTTTTGCTTTCTCACTTACTATAGGAGGCGTGATTAAGTCTGGACTCATCTATGGTGCTTGCAAATGGCATTGTTTCATTTTTTTCACTAGCGAATATTCCATCTGTACATGGAGGAGTTCTTCTTTGTCCCCCCATCTGTTGGTGGACTTTTTGGTTACTTCCATATCTTGGCTATTTTAATACTGTGCAATGCAGATTTGCCTGCCTGTGTCTTTCCAATTATCTCTTCTTAGATTATAGGTCGAGGAGTGGGCCTGCTGGATCATATGGTAGATCGATGTTTACCTTTGTAAGGCACCTCCATTCTGTTCTCATTCGTGGCCCTTTCCAACTTACGTCCCACTTGAACTTGAGGGTATGCATTTCTCCACAACGCCTTCAGCATTTATTGTTTGTAGTTTTCTTGCTGATGGTTATTCTGACAAGTGTGAGCTGATACCTCTCTGTGCTTGAATTCGAATGTGCCACATGATCCGTTGAAGTTGAGCTTTAAGGCATGTCCTTTTTATTTTTCAAGCTGTGATTACCCCTTAGTTCTTCAAAGTGTTCTCTTTAAGTATGTGTCACATTTTGAAATGTTTTGGCCATTACCTCCCTCAAGACATTTTGAGGGCAGGTTTCATTTACAGTTCTGCAGTACTTGTTCCTATGAAATGACCATTAGCACAGGCTTTAAAGCCGCTTTGGCAGGTAACTGCCAGAGGACGGCAGCCTCTCTATGTCCCCCAACCTGGTAACTAGGGAAAAACCCTTGCGGCCTGTGGTGTTTCTCGGTTATAAATTAGAGTGGAGTGTGCCCGGACAAACCCACACAAGCTGATGTCTCCTTACTTTTGTTGGATTTTGAAATTTAATTTTTATTTTTTATTGGAGTAATTTTCCACTGTGTACGTGGACCACTTCTACTTTGTGCATTCCTCGGTTGATGGACATTTTCATTGCTTCCAAGTGTTGGCTATGGTAAATATTGTTGGAGTGCAGGATTGCCAGCCTGTGACTTTTGGATTCTCATTTTCTCAGGTGATAGGCCCAGCAGTGGGTGTGATTGATTGACTGCTAGCACCGTGTTTCCCTTTTCAAAGCACCTTCTTTGTGTTTTCATTAGTGGCTCTTACCACGTCCCCCTTAGAATGGAGGGTACGCATTTCTCCACAATCGCTTCAGCATTTATTGTGTGCAGCATTTATGCTAATGGCCCTTCTGGCTGCTGTGAGCTGATAGGTTTTTGTAATCTGGGTTTGAATGTCTTTGAAAATTCGTAAAACTCATCATTTCTCTCCACCGTTTTCTTTTCCGTTAAAAAAAAGGAAACAATTGGGAGTACAATACAACTCTTGAAATTGTCGTCTTGGAAGGTGGCCCTCTTTTGAATTTTTTGGTCGATTTTCCACCCCTGAATTGTTTTAGAGAGCAGGTGTCATTTACCGAAATGCAGTTTGGCGAATATTTTGTGACCTTTAGGAATGGGTTTAAAGCTGCTGTTGTGGGAAGTGGCCTCAAGCAAGCAGCATTTCTCCATTCCCAAAGCTGGGTACTAGGGCAGCAGAGCCTTTCTGGAAGTCATGTTCCTAGGTTGTAAATTACATTGGAATGTGCATGGAGAAACCCCCATAAGTTTATGTCTCATTATTTCTTCTTGGTTTTAATTTTTTTTTTTTTTATTTGGGGTAAAGCTTAGAATATTGTTTGTCCTAGGTGTACACAATCTGGTCCATTTGTACATTATATATGTGTATTCAAGTACAGATCCTCTTCCCATGTAAAATGTCACAGAGGGTTCCGCAGACCTCCCTTGCTATATGGTCGGTCTTTTCAAGATATGTATATAATATGCGTTTGTATACATATAGTAACACTTATCTTAATTTATCCATTCCCCCCACCTTTCCTTTTAGATGAGCATAGTTTGTTTTCTAAGTCTGTGAGTGTCTTTCTCTGTGGAAATATGTTCATTTGTGTCAGTTATTAGATAACGCCTATAAGTGATATCATAGAATATAGGTCTTTTGCTTTCTGACTTACCTCATGTTTCATGATTATCTCCAGACTTATTTGTGGTGCCTCAGAGAGCAATGGTTCATTGTTTTCCATGGCTAATATTCCATTGTGTACATGGACCACTTCTTCTTTATCCATTCACCTCTTGTTGGATATTTTGATTGCTTCACTGTCTTGGCTATTGTGAATAAGGCTGCACTGCAGGTTTTTCGGTCTGTGTCTTCTCGATTCTTGTCTTCTCAGGTGAGAGGTCCAATGGTGCGCCTGCTGGATTGAATGCTACCTCCATTTTTACGTTTAAACACAGCTCCTTTCTTTTCTCACTATTGGCTGTTACCCCTTTACGTCTCACCAGCAGGTAGAGGGTACACAGTTCTCTAAAACCCCTTCAGCATTTATTGTTCGTAGACTTTTTGCTGATGGTCAGTCGACTGGTGTAAGTTGAAACTTTTTGTAGATTAGATTGCATGGGTCTAACACTCCCCGAGGTTGAGCTGTTATCCATTTTCCTTTTTTTTTAAAAGAGTGTGTGTAAAACTTAACTCTTCATACTCTCTTCTTGAAACATTTGCCTGTTTTAAATTTTTTGTCCATTCCCTACTTCAGCACAATTTTTTTGGGCAGGTGTCCTTTACAGCCCTGAGCCCTTGTGAATGTTAAGTGAACATTAGCTGTGACTTTAAAGCTGCTCTTGCAGGAAACGGCCACAAGGTGGCAGCATTTCTCCTTTACCAAATTTGGTTACTAGGGAAACACAGCCTTAAGGGAAGTGGTGTTCTACGTTGTAAATTAGAATGGAATGTGCCAGGAAAAAACCCTTTAAGGTTATGTCTCATTACTTCTTGTTCATAGTTGTAATTTACTTTTGATTTTTTATCCCAGCAAATATGACTACAATGGTTTGTTTGTTCTAGGTGTGCAAGATGTGGTTCTTTCACACATATACATGTATCTATTCTTCCTCACATCCTTTTCCCACGTACGTCATGACACAATATTGAGTAGTCTTCTCCTGGTCTTCCGTACGTCTTTGGTGGTTATATATTTCACCTGGTTTGTATATCTCTGTTAACCCCAATATGGTAATGTATCCAATCCTCATCCCTTTCTATGGGGTGAACCATAAGTTTTTTAATGAATCTGCAATTGCCTTTCTCTGTGGAAATATCTTCATTGGTATCAATTCTTAAGTAACTCCTACAAGTGATGTGATAGGATATGTGTCTTTTGCTTTCTCACTTACTATAGGAGGCGTGATTACGTCTGCACTCATCTATGGTGCTTGCAAATGGCATTGTTTCATTTTTTTCACTAGCGAATATTCCATCTGTACATGGAGGAGTTCTTCTTTGTCCCCCCATCTGTTGGTGGACTTTTTGGTTACTTCCATATCTTGGCTATTTTAATACTGTGCAATGCAGATTTGCCTGCCTGTGTCTTTCCAATTCTCTCTTCCTGGATTATAGGTCGAGGAGTGGGCCTGCTGGATCATATGGTAGATCGATGTTTACCTTTGTAAGGCACCTCCATTTTGTTCTCATTCGTGGCCCTTTCCAACTTACGTCCCACTTGAACTTGAGGGTATGCATTTCTCCACAACGCCTTCAGCATTTATTGTTTGTAGTTTTCTTGCTGATGGTTATTCTGACAAGTGTGAGCTGATACCTCTCTGTGCTTGAATTCGAATGTGCCACATGATCCGTTGAAGTTGAGCTTTAAGGCATGTCCTTTTTATTTTTCAAGCTGTGATTACCCCTTAGTTCTTCAAAGTGTTCTCTTTAAGTATGTGTCACATTTTGAAATGTTTTGGCCATTACCTCCCTCAAGACATTTTGAGGGCAGGTTTCATTTACAGTTCTGCAGTACTTGTTCCTATGAAATGACCATTAGCACAGGCTTTAAAGCCGCTTTGGCAGGTAACTGCCAGAGGACGGCAGCCTCTCTATGTCCCCCACCCTGGTAACTAGGGAAAAGCCCTTGCAGCCTGTGGTGTTTCTCGGTTATAAATTAGAGTGGAGTGTGCCCGGACAAACCCACACAAGCTGATGTCTCCTTACTTTTGTTGGATTTTGAAATTTAATTTTTATTTTTTATTGGAGTAATTTTCCACTGTGTACGTGGACCACTTCTACTTTGTGCATTCCTCGGTTGATGGACATTTTCATTGCTTCCAAGTGTTGGCTATGGTAAATATTGTTGGAGTGCAGGATTGCCAGCCTGTGACTTTTGGATTCTCATTTTCTCAGGTGATAGGCCCAGCAGTGGGTGTGATTGATTGACTGCTAGCACCGTGTTTCCCTTTTCAAAGCACCTTCTTTGTGTTTTCATTAGTGGCTCTTACCACGTCCCCCTTAGAATGGAGGGTACGCATTTCTCCACAATCGCTTCAGCATTTATTGTGTGCAGCATTTATGCTAATGGCCCTTCTGGCTGCTGTGAGCTGATAGGTTTTTGTAATCTGGGTTTGCATGTCTTTGAAAATTCGTAAAACTCATCATTTCTCTCCACCGTTTTCTTTTCCGTTAAAAAAAAGGAAACAATTGGGAGTACAATACAACTCTTGAAATTGTCGTCTTGGAAGGTGGCCCTCTTTTGAATTTTTTGGTCGATTTTCCACCCCTGAATTGTTTTAGAGAGCAGGTGTCATTTACCGAAATGCAGTTTGGCGAATATTTTGTGACCTTTAGGAATGGGTTTAAAGCTGCTGTTGTGGGAAGTGGCCTCAAGGAAGCAGCATTTCTCCATTCCCAAAGCTGGGTACTAGGGCAGCAGAGCCTTTCTGGAAGTCATGTTCCTAGGTTGTAAATTACATTGGAATGTTCATGGAGAAACCCCCATAAGTTTATGTCTCATTATTTCTTCTTGGTTTTAATTTTTTTTTTTTTATTTGGGGTAAAGCTTAGAATATTGTTTGTCCTAGGTGTACACAATCTGGTCCATTTGTACATTATATATGTGTATTCAAGTACAGATCCTCTTCCCATGTAAAATGTCACAGAGGGTTCCGCAGACCTCCCTTGCTATATGGTCGGTCTTTTCAAGATATGTATATAATATGCGTTTGTATACATATAGTAACACTAATCTTAATTTATCCATTCCCCCCACCTTTCCTTTTATATGAGCATAGTTTGTTTTCTAAGTCTGTGAGTGTCTTTCTCTGTGGAAATATGTTCATTTGTGTCAGTTATTAGATAACGCCTATAAGTGATATCATAGAATATAGGTCTTTTGCTTTCTGACTTACCTCATATTTCATGATTATCTCCAGATTCATTTGTGGTGCCTCAGAGAGCAATGGTTCATTGTTTTCCATGGCTAATATTCCATTGTGTACATGGACCACTTCTTCTTTATCCATTCACCTCTTGTTGGACATTTTGATTGCTTCACTGTCTTGGCTATTGTGAATAAGGCTGCACTGCAGCTTTTGCGGCCTGTGTCTTCTCGATTCTTGTCTTCTCAGGTGAGAGGTCCAATGGTGCGCCTGCTGGATTGAATGGTACCTCCATTTTTACTTTTAAACACAGCTCCTTTCTGTTCTCATTATTGCCTGTCACCCCTTTACGTCTCACCAGCAGGTAGAGGGTACAAAGTTCTCTAAAACCCCTTCAGCATTTATCGTTTGTAGACTTTTTGCTGATGGTCAGTCGACTGGGGTAAGTTGAAACTTTTTGTAGATTAGATTGCATGGGTCTAACACTCCCTGAGGTTGAGATTTTATCCATTTCCCTTTTTTTTTTAAAAGAGCGTGAGTAAAACTTAACTCTTCATACTCTCTTCTTGAAACATTTGCCTGTTTTAAATTTTTTGTCCATTCCCTACTTCAGCACAATTTTTTAGGGCAGGTGTCCTTTACAGCCCTGAGCCCTTGTGAATGTTAAGTGAACATTAGCTGTGACTTTAAAGCTGCTCTTGCAGGAAACGGCCACAAGGTGGCAGCATTTCTCCTTTACCAAATTTGGTTACTAGGGAAACACAGCCTTAAGGGAAGTGGTGTTCTAGGTTGTAAATTAGAATGGAATGTGCCAGGAAAAAACCCTTTAAGGTTATGTCTCATTACTTCTTGTTCATAGTTGTAATTTACTTTTGATTTTTTATCCCAGCAAATATGACTACAATGGTTTGTTTGTTCTAGGTGTGCAAGATGTGGTTCTTTCACACATATACATGTATCTATTCTTCCTCGCATCCTTTTCCCACGTACGTCATGACACAATATTGAGTAGTCTTCTCCTGGTCTTCCGTACGTCTTTGGTGGTTATATATTTCACATGGTTTGTATATCTCTGTTAACCCCAATATGGTAATGTATCCAATCCTCATCCCTTTCTATGGGGTGAACCATAAGTTTTTTAATGAATCTGCGATTGCCTTTCTCTGTGGAAATATCTTCATTGGTATCAATTTTTAAGTAACTCCTAAAAGTGATGTGATAGGATATGTGTCTTTTGCTTTCTCACTTACTACAGGAGGCGTGATTACGTCTAGACTCATCTATGGTGCTTGCAAATGGCATGGTTTCATTTTTTCCCCAACGAATATTCATCTGTACATGGAGGAGTTCTTCTTTGTCCCCCCATGTGTTGGTGGATTTTTTGGTTACTTCCATATCTTGGCTATTGTAATACTGTGCAATGCAGATTTGCCTGCCTGTGTCTTTCCAATTCTCTCTTCTTAGATTATAGGTCGAGGAGTGGGCCTGCTGGATCATATGGTAGATCGATGTTTACCTTTGTAAGGCACCTCCATTCTGTTCTCATTCGTGGCCCTTTCCAACTTACGTCCCACTTGAACTTGAGGGTATGCATTTCTCCACAACGCCTTCAGCATTTATTGTTTGTAGTTTTCTTGCTGATGGTTATTCTGACAAGTGTGAGCTGATACCTCTCTGTGCTTGAATTCGAATGTGCCACATGATCCGTTGAAGTTGAGCTTTAAGGCATGTCCTTTTTATTTTTCAAGCTGTGATTACCCCTTAGTTCTTCAAAGTGTTCTCTTTAAGTATGTGTCACATTTTGAAATGTTTTGGCCATTACCTCCCTCAAGACATTTTGAGGGCAGGTTTCATTTACAGTTCTGCAGTACTTGTTCCTATGAAATGACCATTAGCACAGGCTTTAAAGCCGATTTGGCAGGTAACTGCCAGAGGACAGCAGCCTCTCTATGTCCCCCACCCTGGTAACTAGGGAAAAGCCCTTGCAGCCTGTGGTGTTTCTCGGTTATAAATTAGAGTGGAGTGTGCCCGGACAAACCCACACAAGCTCATGTCTCCTTACTTTTGTTGGATTTTGAAATTTAATTTTTATTTTTTATTGGAGTAATTTTCCACTGTGTACGTGGACCACTTCTACTTTGTGCATTACTCGGTTGATGGACATTTTCATTGCTTCCAAGTGTTGGCTATGGTAAATATTGTTCGAGTGCACGGTTGCCAGCCTGTGACTTTTGGATTCTCATTTTCTCAGGTGATAGGCCCAGCAGTGGGTGTGATTGATTGACTGGTAGCACCGTGTTTCCCTTTTCAAAGCAACTTCTTTGTGTTTTCATTAGTGGCTCTTACCACGTCCCCCTTAGAATCGAGGGTACGCATTTCTCCACAATCGCTTCAGCATTTATTGTGTGCAGCATTTATGCTAATGGCCCTTCTGGCTGCTGTGAGCTGATAGGTTTTTGTAATCTGGGTTTGCATGTCTTTGAAAATTCGTAAAACTCATCATTTCTCTCCACCGTTTTCTTTTCCGTTAAAAAAAAGGAAACAATTGGGAGTACAATACAACTCTTGAAATTGTCTTCTTGGAAGGTGGCCCTCTTTTGAATTTTTTGGTCGATTTTCCACCCCAGAATTGTTTTAGAGAGCAGGTGTCATTTACCGAAATGCAGTTTGGCGAATATTTTGTGACCTTTAGCAATGGGTTTAAAGCTGCTGTTGTGGGAAGTGGCCTCAAGGAGGCAGCATTTCTCCATTCCCAAAGCGGGGTACTAGGGCAGCAGAGCCTTTCTGGAAGTCATGTTCCTAGGTTGTAAATTACATTGGAATGTGCATGGAGAAACCCCCATAAGTTTATGTCTCATTATTTCTTCTTGGTTTTAATTTTTTTTTTTATTTGGGATAAAGCTTAGAATATTGTTTGTCCTAGGTGTACACAATCTGGTCCATTTGTACATTATATATGTGTATTCAAGTACAGATCCTCTTCCCATGTAAAATGTTACAGAGGGTTCCGCAGACCTCCCTTGCTATATGGTCGGTCTTTTCGAGATATGTATATAATATGCGTTTGTATACATATAGTAACACTAATCTTAATTTATCCATTCCCCCCACCTTTCCTTTTAGATGAGCATAGTTTGTTTTCTAAGTCTGTGAGTGTCTTTCTCTGTGGAAATATGTTCATTTGTGTCAGTTATTAGATAACGCCTATAAGTGATATCATAGATTATAGGTCTTTTGCTTTCTGACTTACCTCATGTTTCATGATTATCTCCAGACTCATTTGTGGTGCCTCAGAGAGCAATGGTTCATTGTTTTCCATGGCTAATATTCCATTGTGTACATGGACCACTTCTTTATCCATTCACCTCTTGTTGGACATTTTGATTGCTTCACTGTCTTGGCTATTGTGAATAAGGCTGCACTGCAGCTTTTGCGGCCTGTGTCTTCTCGATTCTTGTCTTCTCAGGTGAGAGGTCCAATGGTGCGCCTGCTGGATTGAATGGTACCTCCATTTTTACTTTTAAACACAGCTCCTTTCTGTTCTCATTATTGCCTGTTACCCCTTTACGTCTCACCAGCAGGTAGAGGGTACAAAGTTCTCTAAAACCCCTTCAGCATTTCTCGTTTGTAGACCTTTTGCTGATGGTCAGTCGACTGGGGTAAGTTGAAACTTTTTGTAGATTAGATTGCATGGGTCTAACACTCCCTGAGGTTGAGATTTTATCCATTTCCCTTTTTTTTAAAAAGAGCGTGAGTAAAACTTAACTCTTCATACTCTCTTCTTGAAACATTTGCCTGTTTTGAGTTTTTTCGTCCTTTCCCTACTTCAGCACAATTTTTTAGGGCAGGTGTCCTTTAAAGCCCTGAGTCCTTGTGAATCTTAAGTGACCATTAGCTGTGAGTTTAAAGCTGTTCTTGCAGGAAACTGCCACAAGGTGGCAGCCTTTCCCCGTTACCAAATTTGGTTACTAGGGAAACAGAGCCTTAATGGAAGTGGTGTTCTAGGTTGTAAATTAGAATGGAATGTGCCAGGAGAAAGCCCTTTAAGTTTATGTCCTATTACTTCTTGTTCATAGTTGTAATTTACTTTTTATTTTTTATCCCAGCAAATATGACTACAATGGTTTGTTTGTTCTAGGTGTGCAAGATGTGGTTCTTTCACACATATACATGTATCTATTCTTCCTCGCATCCTTTTCCCACGTAGGTCATGACACAATGTTGAGTAGTCTTCCCCTGGTCTTCCATACGTCTTGGTGGTTATATATTTCACCTGGTTTGTATATCTCTGTTAACCCCAATATGGTAATGTATCCAATCCTCATCCCTTTCTATGGGGTGAACCATAAGTTTTTTAATGAATCTGCGATTGCCTTTCTCTGTGGAAATATCTTCATTGGTATCAATTTTTAAGTAACTCCTAAAAGTGATGTGATAGGATATGTGTTTTTGCTTTCTCACTTACTATAGGAGGCGTGATTACGTCTGGACTCATCTATGGTGCTTGCAAATGGCATTGTTTCATTTTTTTCACTAGCGAATATTCCATCTGTACATGGAGGAGTTCTTCTTTGTCCCCCCATCTGTTGGTGGACTTTTTGGTTACTTCCATATCTTGGCTATTTTAATACTGTGCAATGCAGATTTGCCTGCCTGTGTCTTTCCAATTATCTCTTCTTAGATTATAGGTCGAGGAGTGGGCCTGCTGGATCATATGGTAGATCGATGTTTACCTTTGTAAGGCACCTCCATTCTGTTCTCATTCGTGGCCCTTTCCAACTTACGTCCCACTTGAACTTGAGGGTATGCATTTCTCCACAACGCCTTCAGCATTTATTGTTTGTAGTTTTCTTGCTGATGGTTATTCTGACAAGTGTGAGCTGATACCTGTCTGTGCTTGAATTCGAATGTGCCACATGATCCGTTGAAGTTGAGCTTTAAGGCATGTCCGTTTTATTTTTCAAGCTGTGATTACCCCTTAGTTCTTCAAAGTGTTCTCTTTAAGTATGTGTCACATTTTGAAATGTTTTGGCCATTACCTCCCTCAAGATATTTTGAGGGCAGGTTTCATTTACAGTTCTGCAGTACTTGTTCCTATGAAATGACCATTAGCACAGGCTTTAAAGCCGATTTGTCAGGTAACTGCCAGAGGGCGGCAGCCTTTCTATGTCCCCCACCCTGGTAACTAGGGAAAAGCCCTTGCGGCCTGTGGTGTTTCTCGGTTATAAATTAGAGTGGAGTGTGCCCGTACAAACCCACACAAGCTGATGTCTCCTTACTTTTGTTGGATTTTGAAATTTAATTTTTATTTTTTATTGGAGTAATTTTCCACTGTGTACGTGGACCACTTCTACTTTGTGCATTCCTCGGTTGATGGACATTTTCATTGCTTCCAAGTGTTGGCTATGGTAAATATTGTTGGAGTGCAGGATTGCCAGCCTGTGACTTTTGGATTCTCATTTTCTCAGGTGATAGGCCCAGCAGTGGGTGTGATTGATTGACTGCTAGCACCGTGTTTCCCTTTTCAAAGCACCTTCTTTGTGTTTTCATTAGTGGCTCTTACCACGTCCCCCTTAGAATGGAGGGTACGCATTTCTCCACAATCGCTTCAGCATTTATTGTGTGCAGCATTTATGCTAATGGCCCTTCTGGCTGCTGTGAGCTGATAGGTTTTTGTAATCTGGGTTTGCATGTCTTTGAAAATTCGTAAAACTCATCATTTCTCTCCACCGTTTTCTTTTCTGTTAAAAAAAAAGGAAACAATTGGGAGTACAATACAACTCTTGAAATTGTCTTCTTGGAAAGTGGCCCTCTTTTGAATTTTTTGGTCGATTTTCCACCCCAGAATTGTTTTAGAGAACAGGTGTCATTTACCGAAATGCAGTTTGGCGAATATTTTGTGACCTTTAGGAATGGGTTTAAAGCTGCTGTTGTGGGAAGTGGCCTCAAGGAGGCAGCATTTCTCCATTCCCAAAGCTGGGTACTAGGGCAGCAGAGCCTTTCTGGAAGTCATGTTCCTAGGTTGTAAATTACATTGGAATGTGCATGGAGAAACCCCCATAAGTTTATGTCTCATTATTTCTTCTTGGTTTTAATTTTTTTTTTATTTGGGATAAAGCTTAGAATATTGTTTGTCCTAGGTGTACACAATCTGGTCCATTTGTACATTATATATGTGTATTCAAGTACAGATCCTCTTCCCATGTAAAATGTTACAGAGGGTTCCGCAGACCTCCCTTGCTATATGGTCGGTCTTTTCGAGATATGTATATAATATGCGTTTGTATACATAAAGTAACACTAATCTTAATTTATCCATTCCCCCCACCTTTCCTTTTAGATGAGCCAAGTTTGTTTTCTAAGTCTGTGAGTGTCTTTCTCTGTGGAAATATGTTCATTTGTGTCAGTTATTAGATAACGCCTATACGTGATATCATAGAATATAGGTCTTTTGCTTTCCGACTTACCTCATGTTTCGTGATTATCTCCAGACTCATTTGTGGTGCCTCAGAGAGCAATGGTTCATTGTTTTCCATGGCTAATATTCCATTGTGTACATGGACCACTTCTTCTTTATCCATTCACCTCTTGTTGGATATTTTGATTGCTTCACTGTCTTGGCTATTGTGAATAAGGCTGCACTGCAGCTTTTTCGGTCTGTGTCTTCTCGATTCTTGTCTTCTCAGGTGAGAGGTCCAATGGTGCGCCTGCTGGATTGAATGCTACCTCCATTTTTACGTTTAAACACAGCTCCTTTCTTTTCTCACTATTGGCTGTTACCCCTTTACGTCTCACCAGCAGGTAGAGGGTACACAGTTCTCTAAAACCCCTTCAGCATTTATTGTTCGTAGACTTTTTGCTGATGGTCAGTCGACTGGTGTAAGTTGAAACTTTTTGTAGATTAGATTGCATGGGTCTAACACTCCCCGAGGTTGAGCTGTTATCCATTTTCCTTTTTTTTTTAAAGAGTGTGAGTAAAACTTAACTCTTCATACTCTCTTCTTGAAACATTTGCCTGTTTTGAATTTTTTGTCCATTCCCTACTTCAGCACAATTTTTTAGGGCAGGTGTCCTTTACAGCCCTTAGCCCTTGTGAATGTTAAGTGAACATTAGCTGTGACTTTAAAGCTGCTCTTGCAGGAAACGGCCACAAGGTGGCAGCATTACTCCATTACCAAATTTGGTTACTAGGGAAACACAGCCTTAAGGGAAGTGGTGTTCTAGGTTGTAAATTAGAATGGAATGTGCCAGGAAAAAACCCTTTAAGGTTATGTCTCATTACTTCTTGTTCATAGTTGTAATTTACATTTGATTTTTTATCCCAGCAAATATGACTACAATGGTTTGTTTGTTCTAGGTGTGCAAGATGTGGTTCTTTCACACATATACATGTATCTATTCTTCCTTACATCCTTTTCCCACGTAGGTCATGACACAATGTTGAGTAGTCTTCTCCTGGTCTTCCATACGTCTTTGGTGGTTATATATTTCACATGGTTTGTATATCTCTGTTAACCCCAATATGGTAATGTATCCAAACCTCATCCCTTTCTATGGGGTGAACCATAAGTTTTTAATGAATCTGCGATTGCCTTTCTCTGTGGAAATATCTTCATTGGTATCAATTTTTAAGTAACTCCTAAAAGTGATGTGATAGGATATGTGTCTTTTGCTTTCTCACTTACTATAGGAGGCGTGATTACGTCTGGACTCATCTATGGTGCTTGCAAATGGCATTGTTTCATTTTTTTCACTAGCGAATATTCCATCTGTACATGGAGGAGTTCTTCTTTGTCCTCCCATCTGTTGGTGGACTTTTTGGTTACTTCCATATCTTTGCTATTGTAATACTGTGTAATGCAGATTTGCCTGCCTGTGTCTTTCCAATTCTCTCTTCTTAGATTATAGGTCGAGGAGTGGGCCTGCTGGATCATATGGTAGATCGATGTTTACCTTTGTAAGGAACCTCCGTTCTGTTCTCATTCGTGGCCCTTTCCAACTTATGTCCTGCTTGAACTTGAGGGTATGCATTTCTCCACAACGCCTTCAGCATTTATTGTTTGTAGTTTTCTTGCTGATGGTTATTCTGACAAGTGTGAGCTGATACCTCTCTGTGCTTGAATTCGAATGTGCCACATGATCCGTTGAAGTTGAGCTTTAAGGCATGTCCTTTTTATTTTTCAAGCTGTGATTACCCCTTAGTTCTTCAAAGTGTTCTCTTTAAGTATGTGTCACATTTTGAAATGTTTTGGCCATTACCTCCCTCAAGACATTTTGAGGGCAGGTTTCATTTACAGTTCTGCAGTACTTGTTCCTATGAAATGACCATTAGCACAGGCTTTAAAGCCGCTTTGGCAGGTAACTGCCAGAGGACGGCAGCCTCTCTATGTCCCCCACCCTGGTAACTAGGGAAAAGCCCTTGCAGCCTGTGGTGTTTCTCGGTTATAAATTAGAGTGGAGTGTGCCCGGACAAACCCACACAAGCTGATGTCTCCTTACTTTTGTTGGATTTTGAAATTTAATTTTTATTTTTTATTGGAGTAATTTTCCACTGTGTACGTGGACCACTTCTACTTTGTGCATTCCTCGGTTGATGGACATTTTCATTGCTTCCAAGTGTTGGCTATGGTAAATATTGTTGGAGTGCAGGATTGCCAGCCTGTGACTTTTGGATTCTCATTTTCTCAGGTGATAGGCCCAGCAGTGGGTGTGATTGATTGACTGCTAGCACCGTGTTTCCCTTTTCAAAGCACCTTCTTTGTGTTTTCATTAGTGGCTCTTACCACGTCCCCCTTAGATTGGAGGGTACGCATTTCTCCACAATCGCTTCAGCATTTATTGTGTGCAGCATTTATGCTAATGGCCCTTCTGGCTGCTGTGAGCTGATAGGTTTTTGTAATCTGGGTTTGCATGTCTTTGAAAATTCGTAAAACTCATCATTTCTCTCCACCGTTTTCTTTTCCGTTAAAAAAAAGGAAACAATTGGGAGTACAGTACAACTCTTGAAATTGTCGTCTTGGAAGGTGGCCCTCTTTTGAATTTTTTGGTCGATTTTCCACCCCTGAATTGTTTTAGAGAGCAGGTGTCATTTACCGAAATGCAGTTTGGCGAATATTTTGTGACCTTTAGGAATGGGTTTAAAGCTGCTGTTGTGGGAAGTGGCCTCAAGGAAGCAGCATTTCTCCATTCCCAAAGCTGGGTACTAGGGCAGCAGAGCCTTTCTGGAAGTCATGTTCCTAGGTTGTAAATTACATTGGAATGTTCATGGAGAAACCCCCATAAGTTTATGTCTCATTATTTCTTCTTGGTTTTAATTTTTTTTTTTTTATTTGGGGTAAAGCTTAGAATATTGTTTGTCCTAGGTGTACACAATCTGGTCCATTTGTACATTATATATGTGTATTCAAGTACAGATCCTCTTCCCATGTAAAATGTCACAGAGGGTTCCGCAGACCTCCCTTGTTATATGGTCGGTCTTTTCAAGATATGTATATAATATGCGTTTGTATACATATAGTAACACTAATCTTAATTTATCGATTCCCCCCACCTTTCCTTTTATATGAGCCTAGTTTGTTTTCTAAGTCTGTGAGTGTCTTTCTCTGTGGAAATATGTTCATTTGTGTCAGTTATTAGATAACGCCTATAAGTGATATCATAGAATATAGGTCTTTTGCTTTCTGACTTACCTCATGTTTCATGATTATCTCCAGACTTATTTGTGGTGCCTCAGAGAGCAATGGTTCATTGTTTTCCATGGCTAATATTCCATTGTGTACATGGACCACTTCTTCTTTATCCATTCACCTCTTGTTGGATATTTTGATTGCTTCACTGTCTTGGCTATTGTGAATAAGGCTGCACTGCAGCTTTTGCGGCCTGTGTCTTCTCGATTCTTGTCTTCTCAGGTGAGAGGTCCAATGGTGCGCCTGCTGGATTGAATGGTACCTCCATTTTTACTTTTAAACACAGCTCCTTTCTGTTCTCATTATTGCCTGTTACCCCTTTACGTCTCACCAGCAGGTAGAGGGTACAAAGTTCTCTAAAACCCCTTCAGCATTTATCGTTTGTAGACTTTTTGCTGATGGTCAGTCGACTGGGGTAAGTTGAAACTTTTTGTAGATTAGATTGCATGGGTCTAACACTCCCTGAGGTTGAGATTTTATCCATTTCCCTTTTTTTTTAAAAAGAGCGTGAGTAAAACTTAACTCTTCATACTCTCTTCTTGAAACATTTGCCTGTTTTGAGTTTTTTCGTCCTTTCCCTACTTCAGCACAATTTTTTAGGGCAGGTGTCCTTTAAAGCCCTAAGTCCTTCTGAATGTTAAGTGACCATTAGCTGTGAGTTTAAAGCTGTTCTTGCAGGAAACGGCCACAAGGTGGCAGCCTTTCCCCGTTACCAAATTTGGTTACTAGGAAAACAGAGCCTTAATGGAAGTGGTGTTCTAGGTTGTAAATTAGAATGGAATGTGCCAGGAGAAAGCCCTTTAAGTTTATGTCCTATTACTTCTTGTTCATAGTTGTAATTTACTTTTTATTTTTTATCCCAGCAAATATGACTACAATGGTTTGTTTGTTCTAGGTGTGCAAGATGTGGTTCTTTCACACATATACATGTATCTATTCTTCCTCGCATCCTTTTCCCACGTAGGTCATGACACAATGTTGAGTAGTCTTCCCCTGGTCTTCCGTACGTCTTTGGTGGTTATATATTTCACCTGGTTTGTATATCTCTGTTAACCCCAATATGGTAATGTATCCAATCCTCATCCCTTTCTATGGGGTGAACCATAAGTTTTTTAATGAATCTGCGATTGCCTTTCTCTGTGGAAATATCTTCATTGGTATCAATTTTTAAGTAACTCCTAAAAGTGATGTGATAGGATATGTGTCTTTTGCTTTCTCACTTACTATAGGAGGCGTGATTACGTCTGGACTCATCTATGGTGCTTGCAAATGGCATTGTTTCATTTTTTTCACTAGCGAATATTCCATCTGTACATGGAGGAGTTCTTCTTTGTCCTCCCATCTGTTGGTGGACTTTTTGGTTACTTCCATATCTTTGCTATTGTAATACTGTGTAATGCAGATTTGCCTGCCTGTGTCTTTCCAATTCTCTCTTCTTAGATTATAGGTCGAGGAGTGGGCCTGCTGGATCATATGGTAGATCGATGTTTACCTTTGTAAGGAACCTCCGTTCTGTTCTCATTCGTGGCCCTTTCCAACTTATGTCCTGCTTGAACTTGAGGGTATGCATTTCTCCACAACGCCTTCAGCATTTATTGTTTGTAGTTTCCTTGCTGATGGTTATTCTGACAAGTGTGAGCTGATACCTCTCTGTGCTTGAATTCAAATGTGCCACATGATCCGTTGAAGTTGAACTTTAAGGCATGTCCTTTTTATTTTTCAAGCTGTGATTACCCCTTAGTTCTTCAAAGTGTTCTCTTTAAGTATGTGTCACATTTTGAAATGTTTTGGCCATTACCTCCCTCAAGACATTTTGAGGGCAGGTTTCATTTACAGTTCTGCAGTACTTGTTCCTATGAAATGACCATTAGCACAGGCTTTAAAGCCGCTTTGGCAGGTAACTGCCAGAGGGCGGCAGCCTTTCTATGTCCCCCACCCTGGTAACTAGGGAAAAGCCCTTGCGGCCTGTGGTGTTTCTCGGTTATAAGTTAGAGTGGAGTCTGCCCGGACAAACCCACACAAGCTGATGTCTCCTTACTTTTGTTGGATTTTGAAATTTAATTTTTATTTTTTATTGGAGTAATTTTCCACTGTGTACGTGGACCACTTCTACTTTGTGCATTCCTCGGTTGATGGACATTTTCATTGCTTCCAAGTGTTGGCTATGGTAAATATTGTTGGAGTGCAGGATTGCCAGCCTGTGACTTTTGGATTCTCATTTTCTCAGGTGATAGGCCCAGCAGTGGGTGTGATTGATTGACTGCTAGCACCGTGTTTCCCTTTTCAAAGCACCTTCTTTGTGTTTTCATTAGTGGCTCTTACCACGTCCCCCTTAGAATGGAGGGTGCGCATTTCTCCACAATCGCTTCAGCATTTATTGTGTGCAGCATTTATGCTAATGGCCCTTCTGGCTGCTGTGAGCTGATAGGTTTTTGTAATCTGGGTTTGCATGTCTTTGAAAATTCGTAAAACTCATCATTTCTCTCCACCGTTTTCTTTTCCGTTAAAAAAAAGGAAACAATTGGGAGTACAATACAACTCTTGAAATTGTCGTCTTGGAAGGTGGCCCTCTTTTGAATTTTTTGGTCGATTTTCCACCCCTGAATTGTTTTAGAGAGCAGGTGTCATTTACCGAAATGCAGTTTGGCGAATATTTTGTGACCTTTAGGAATGGGTTTAAAGCTGCTGTTGTGGGAAGTGGCCTCAAGGAAGCAGCATTTCTCCATTCCCAAAGCTGGGTACTAGGGCAGCAGAGCCTTTCTGGAAGTCATGTTCCTAGGTTGTAAATTACATTGGAATGTGCATGGAGAAACCCCCATAAGTTTATGTCTCATTATTTCTTCTTGGTTTTAATTTTTTTTTTTTTATTTGGGGTAAAGCTTAGAATATTGTTTGTCCTAGGTGTACACAATCTGGTCCATTTGTACATTATATATGTGTATTCAAGTACAGATCCTCTTCCCATGTAAAATGTTACAGAGGGTTCCGCAGACCTCCCTTGCTATATGGTCGGTCTTTTCGAGATATGTATATAATATGCGTTTGTATACATATAGTAACACTAATCTTAATTTATCCATTCCCCCCACCTTTCCTTTTAGATGAGCATAGTTTGTTTTCTAAGTCTGTGAATGTCTTTCTCTGTGGAAATATGTTCATTTGTGTCAGTTATTAGATAACGCCTATAAGTGATATCATAGAATATAGGTCTTTTGCTTTCTGACTTACCTCATGTTTCATGATTATCTCCAGACTCATGTGTGGTGCCTCAGAGAGCAATGGTTCATTGTTTTCCATGGCTAATATTCCATTGTGTACATGGACCACTTCTTCTTTATCCATTCACCTCTTGTTGGATATTTTGATTGCTTCACTGTCTTACCTATTGTGAATAAGGCTGCACTGCAGCTTTTGCGGCCTGTGTCTTCTCGATTCTTGTCTTCTCAGGTGAGAGGTCCAATGGTGCGCCTGCTGGATTGAATGCTACCTCCATTTTTACGTTTAAACACAGCTCCTTTCTTTTCTCACTATTGGCTGTTACCCCTTTACGTCTCACCAGCAGGTAGAGGGTACACAGTTCTCTAAAACCCCTTCAGCATTTATTGTTCGTAGACTTTTTGCTGATGGTCAGTCGACTGGTGTAAGTTGAAACTTTTTGTAGATTAGATTGCATGGGTCTAACACTCCCCGAGGTTGAGCTGTTATCCATTTTCCTTTTTTTTTAAAAGAGTGTGAGTAAAACTTAACTCTTCATACTCTCTTCTTGAAACATTTGCCTGTTTTGAATTTTTTGTCCATTCCCTACTTCAGCACAATTTTTTAGGGCAGGTGTCCTTTACAGCCCTTAGCCCTTGTGAATGTTAAGTGAACATTAGCTGTGACTTTAAAGCTGCTCTTGCAGGAAACGGCCACAAGGTGGCAGCATTACTCCTTTACCAAATTTGGTTACTAGGGAAACACAGCCTTAAGGGAAGTGGTGTTCTAGGTTGTAAATTAGAATGGAATGTGCCAGGAAAAAACCCTTTAGGGTTATGTCTCATTACTTCTTGTACATAGTTGTAATTTACATTTGATTTTTTATCCCAGCAAATATGACTACAATGGTTTGTTTGTTCTAGGTGTGCAAGATGTGGTTCTTTCACACATATACATGTATCTATTCTTCCTTACATCCTTTTCCCACGTAGGTCATGACACAATGTTGAGTAGTCTTCTCCTGGTCTTCCATACGTCTTTGGTGGTTATATATTTCACATGGTTTGTATATCTCTGTTAACCCCAATATGGTAATGTATCCAAACCTCATCCCTTTCTATGGGGTGAACCATAAGTTTTTAATGAATCTGCGATTGCCTTTCTCTGTGGAAATATCTTCATTGGTATCAATTTTTAAGTAACTCCTAAAAGTGATGTGATAGGATATGTGTCTTTTGCTTTCTCACTTACTATAGGAGGCGTGATTACGTCTGGACTCATCTATGGTGCTTGCAAATGGCATTGTTTCATTTTTTTCACTAGCGAATATTCCATCTGTACATGGAGGAGTTCTTCTTTGTCCTCCCATCTGTTGGTGGACTTTTTGGTTACTTCCATATCTTTGCTATTGTAATACTGTGTAATGCAGATTTGCCTGCCTGTGTCTTTCCAATTCTCTCTTCTTAGATTATAGGTCGAGGAGTGGGCCTGCTGGATCATATGGTAGATCGATGTTTACCTTTGTAAGGAACCTCCGTTCTGTTCTCATTCGTGGCCCTTTCCAACTTATGTCCTGCTTGAACTTGAGGGTATGCATTTCTCCACAACGCCTTCAGCATTTATTGTTTGTAGTTTCCTTGCTGATGGTTATTCTGACAAGTGTGAGCTGATACCTCTCTGTGCTTGAATTCAAATGTGCCACATGATCCGTTGAAGTTGAACTTTAAGGCATGTCCTTTTTATTTTTCAAGCTGTGATTACCCCTTAGTTCTTCAAAGTGTTCTCTTTAAGTATGTGTCACATTTTGAAATGTTTTGGCCATTACCTCCCTCAAGACATTTTGAGGGCAGGTTTCATTTACAGTTCTGCAGTACTTGTTCCTATGAAATGACCATTAGCACAGGCTTTAAAGCCGCTTTGGCAGGTAACTGCCAGAGGGCGGCAGCCTTTCTATGTCCCCCACCCTGGTAACTAGGGAAAAGCCCTTGCGGCCTGTGGTGTTTCTCGGTTATAAGTTAGAGTGGAGTCTGCCCGGACAAACCCACACAAGCTGATGTCTCCTTACTTTTGTTGGATTTTGAAATTTAATTTTTATTTTTTATTGGAGTAATTTTCCACTGTGTACGTGGACCACTTCTACTTTGTGCATTCCTCGGTTGATGGACATTTTCATTGCTTCCAAGTGTTGGCTATGGTAAATATTGTTGGAGTGCAGGATTGCCAGCCTGTGACTTTTGGATTCTCATTTTCTCAGGTGATAGGCCCAGCAGTGGGTGTGATTGATTGACTGCTAGCACCGTGTTTCCCTTTTCAAAGCACCTTCTTTGTGTTTTCATTAGTGGCTCTTACCACGTCCCCCTTAGAATGGAGGGTGCGCATTTCTCCACAATCGCTTCAGCATTTATTGTGTGCAGCATTTATGCTAATGGCCCTTCTGGCTGCTGTGAGCTGATAGGTTTTTGTAATCTGGGTTTGCATGTCTTTGAAAATTCGTAAAACTCATATTCGTAAAACTCATCATTTCTCTCCACCGTTTTCTTTTCCGTTAAAAAAAAGGAAACAATTGGGAGTACAATACAACTCTTGAAATTGTCGTCTTGGAAGGTGGCCCTATTTTGAATTTTTTGGTCGATTTTCCACCCCTGAATTGTTTTAGAGAGCAGGTGTCATTTACCGAAATGCAGTTTGGCGAATATTTTGTGACCTTTAGGAATGGGTTTAAAGCTGCTGTTGTGGGAAGTGGCCTCAAGGAGGCAGCATTTCTCCATTCCCAAAGCTGGGTACTAGGGCAGCAGAGCCTTTCTGGAAGTCATGTTCCTAGGTTGTAAATTACATTGGAATGTGCATGGAGAAACACCCATAAGTTTATGTCTCATTATTTCTTCTTGGTTTTAATTTTTTTTTTTTTATTTGGGGTAAAGCTTAGAATATTGTTTGTCCTAGGTGTACACAATCTGGTCCATTTGTACATTATATATGTGTATTCAAGTACAGATCCTCTTCCCATGTAAAATGTCACAGAGGGTTCCGCAGACCTCCCTTGCTATATGGTCGGTCTTTTCGAGATATGTATATAATATGCGTTTGTATACATATAGTAACACTAATCTTAATATATCCATTCCCCCCACCTTTCCTTTTACATGAGCATAGTTTGTTTTCTAAGTCTGTGAGTGTCTTTCTCTGTGGAAATATGTTCATTTGTGTCAGTTATTAGATAACGCCTATAAGTGATATCATAGAATATAGGTCTTTTGCTTTCTGACTTACCTCATGTTTCATGATTATCTCCAGACCCATTTGTGGTGCCTCAGAGAGCAATGGTTCATTGTTTTCCATGGCTAATATTCCATTGTGTACATGGACCACTTCTTCTTTATCCATTCACCTCTTGTTGGACATTTTGATTGCTTCACTGTCTTGGCTATTGTGAATAAGGCTGCACTGCAGCTTTTGCGGCCTGTGTCTTCTCGATTCTTTTCTTCTCAGGTGAGAGGTCCAGTGGTGCGCCTGCTGGATTGAATGGTACCTCCATTTTTACTTTTAAACACAGCTCCTTTCTGTTCTCATTATTGCCTGTTACCCCTTTACCTCTCAGCAGCAGGTAGAGGGTACAAAGTTCTCTAAAACCCCTTCAGCATTTATCGTTTGTAGACTTTTTGCTGATGGTCAGTCGACTGGGGTAAGTTGAAACTTTTTGTAGATTAGATTGCATGGGTCTAACACTCCCTGAGGTTGAGATTTTATCCATTTCCCTTTTTTTTTAAAAAGAGCGTGAGTAAAACTTAACTCTTCATACTCTCTTCTTGAAACATTTGCCTGTTTTAAATTTTTTGTCCATTCCCTACTTCAGCACAATTTTTTAGGGCAGGTGTCCTTTACAGCCCTTAGCCCTTGTGAATGTTAAGTGAACATTAGCTGTGACTTTAAAGCTGCTCTTGCAGGAAACGGCCACAAGGTGGCAGCATTTCTCCTTTACCAAATTTCGTTACTAGGGAAACACAGCCTTAAGGGAAGTGGTGTTCTAGGTTGTAAATTAGAATGGAATGTGCCAGGAAAAAACCCTTTATGGTTATGTCTCATTACTTCTTGTTCATAGTTGTAATTTACATTTGATTTTTTATCCCAGCAAATATGACTACAATGGTTTGTTTGTTCTAGGTGTGCAAGATGTGGTTCTTTCACACATATACATGTATCTATTCTTCCTTACATCCTTTTCCCACGTAGGTCATGACACAATGTTGAGTAGTCTTCTCCTGGTTTTCCATACGTCTTTGGTGGTTATATATTTCACATGGTTTGTATATCTCTGTTAACCCCAATATGGTAATGTATCCAAACCTCATCCCTTTCTATGGGGTGAACCATAAGTTTTTTAATGAATCTGCGATTGCCTTTCTCTGTGGAAATATCTTCATTGGTATCAATTTTTAAGTAACTCCTAAAAGTGATGTGATAGGATATGTGTCTTTTGCTTTCTCACTTACTATAGGAGGCGTGATTACGTCTGGACTCATCTATGGTGCTTGCAAATGGCATTGTTTCATTTTTTTCACTAGCGAATATGCCATCTGTACATGGAGGAGTTCTTCTTTGTCCTCCCATCTGTTGGTGGACTTTTTGGTTACTTCCATATCTTTGCTATTGTAATACTGTGCAATGCAGATTTGCCTGCTTGTGTCTTTCCAATTCTCTCTTCTTAGATTATAGGTCGGGGAGTGGGCCTGCTGGATCATATGGTAGATCGATGTTTACCTTTGTAAGTAACCTCCATTCTGTTCTCATTCGTGGCCCTTTCCAACTTACGTCCCACTTGAACTTGAGGGTATGCATTTCTCCACAACGCCTTCAGCATTTATTGTTTGTAGTTTTCTTGCTGATGGTTATTCTGACAAGTGTGAGCTGATACCTCTCTGTGCTTGAATTCGAATGTGCCACATGATCCGTTGAAGTTGAGCTTTAAGGCATGTCCTTTTTATTTTTCAAGCTGTGATTACCCCTTAGTTCTTCAAAGTGTTCTCTTTAAGTATGTGTCACATTTTGAAATGTTTTGGCCATTACCTCCCTCAAGACATTTTGAGGGCAGGTTTCATTTACAGTTCTGCAGTACTTGTTCCTATGAAATGACCATTAGCACAGGCTTTAAAGCCGCTTTGGCAGGTAACTGCCAGAGGACGGCAGCCTTTCTATGTCCCCCACCCTGGTAACTAGGGAAAAGCCCTTGCGGCCTGTGCTGTTTCTCGGTTATAAGTTAGAGTGGAGTCTGCCCGGACAAACCCACACAAGCTGATGTCTCCTTACTTTTGTTGGATTTTGAAATTTAATTTTTATTTTTTATTGGAGTAATTTTCCACTGTGTACGTGGACCACTTCTACTTTGTGCATTCCTCGGTTGATGGACATTTTCATTGCTTCCAAGTGTTGGCTATGGTAAATATTGTTGGAGTGCAGGATTGCCAGCCTGTGACTTTTGGATTCTCATTTTCTCAGGTGATAGGCCCAGCAGTGGGTGTGATTGATTGACTGGTAGCACCGTGTTTCCCTTTTCAAAGCACCTTCTTTGTGTTTTCATTAGTGGCTCTTACCACGTCCCCCTTAGAATCGAGGGTACGCATTTCTCCACAATCGCTTCAGCATTTATTGTGTGCAGCATTTATGCTAATGGCCCTTCTGGCTGCGGTGAGCTGATAGGTTATTGTAATCTGGGTTTGCATGTCTTTGAAAATTCGTAAAACTCATCATTTCTCTCCACCGTTTTCTTTTCCGTTAAAAAAAAGGAAACAATTGGGAGTACAATACAACTCTTGAAATTGTCGTCTTGGAAGGTGGCCCTCTTTTGAATTTTTTGGTCGATTTTCCACCCCTGAATTGTTTTAGAGAGCAGGTGTCATTTACCGAAATGCAGTTTGGCGAATATTTTGTGACCTTTAGGAATGGGTTTAAAGCTGCTGTTGTTGGAAGTGGCCTCAAGGAAGCAGCATTTCTCCATTCCCAAAGCTGGGTACTAGGGCAGCAGAGCCTTTCTGGAAGTCATGTTCCTAGGTTGTAAATTACATTGGAATGTGCATGGAGAAACCCCCATAAGTTTATGTCTCATTATTTCTTCTTGGTTTTAATTTTTTTTTTCTTTTTATTTGGGGTAAAGCTTAGAATATTGTTTGTCCTAGGTGTACACAATGTGGTCCATTTGTACATTATATATGTGTATTCAAGTACAGATCCTCTTCCCATGTAAAATGTTACAGAGGGTTCCGCAGACCTCCCTTGCTATATGGTCGGTCTTTTCGAGATATGTATATAATATGCGTTTGTATACATATAGTAACACTAATCTTAATTTATCCATTCCCCCCACCTTTCCTTTTAGATGAGCATAGTTTGTTTTCTAAGTTTGTGAGTGTCTTTCTCTGTGGAAATATGTTCATTTGTGTCAGTTATTAGATAACGCCTATAAGTGATATCATAGAATATAGGTCTTTTGCTTTCTGACTTACCTCATGTTTCATGATTATCTCCAGACTCATTTGTGGTGCCTCAGAGAGCAATGGTTCATTGTTTTCCATGGCTAATATTCCATTGTGTACATGGACCACTTCTTCTTTATCCATTCACCTCTTGTTGGATATTTTGATTGCTTCACTGTCTTGGCTATTGTGAATAAGGCTGCACTGCAGGTTTTTCGGTCTGTGTCTTCTCGATTCTTGTCTTCTCAGGTGAGAGGTCCAATGGTGCGCCTGCTGGATTGAATGCTACCTCCATTTTTACGTTTAAACACAGCTCCTTTCTTTTCTCACTATTGGCTGTTACCCCTTTACGTCTCACCAGCAGGTAGAGGGTACACAGTTCTCTAAAACCCCTTCAGCATTTATTGTTCATAGACATTTTGCTGATGGTCAGTCGACTGGTGTAAGTTGAAACTTTTTGTAGATTAGATTGCATTGGTCTAACACTCCCCGAGGTTGAGCTGTTATCCATTTTCCTTTTTTTTTAAAAGAGTGTGTGTAAAACTTAACTCTTCATACTCTCTTCTTGAAACATTTGCCTGTTTTACATTTTTTGTCCATTCCCTACTTCAGCAAAATTTTTTAGGGCAGGTGTCCTTTACAGCCCTGAGCCCTTGTGAATGTTAAGTGAACATTAGCTGTGACTTTAAAGCTGCTCTTGCAGGAAACGGCCACAAGGTGGCAGCATTTCTCCTTTACCAAATTTGGTTACTAGGGAAACACAGCCTTAAGGGAAGTGGTGTTCTAGGTTGTAAATTAGAATGGAATGTGCCAGGAAAAAACCCTTTAAGGTTATGTCTCATTACTTCTTGTTCATAGTTGTAATTTACTTTTGATTTTTTATCCCAGCAAATATGAATACAATGGTTTGTTTGTTCTAGGTGTGCAAGATGTGGTTCTTTCACACATATACATGTATCTATTCTTCCTCGCATCCTTTTCCCACGTACGTCATGACACAATATTGAGTAGTCTTCTCCTGGTCTTCCATACGTCTTTGGTGGTTATATATTTCACATGGTTTGTATATCTCTGTTAACCCCAATATGGTAATGTATCCAATCCTCATCCCTTTCTATGGGGTGAACCATAAGTTTTTTAATGAATCTGCGATTGCCTTTCTCTGTGGAAATATCTTCATTGGTATCAATTTTTAAGTAACTCCTAAAAGTGATGTGATAGGATATGTGTCTTTTGCTTTCTCACTTACTACAGGAGGCGTGATTACGTCTAGACTCATCTATGGTGCTTGCAAATGGCATGGTTTCATTTTTTCCCCAACGAATATTCCATCTGTACATGGAGGAGTTCTTCTTTGTCCCCCCATGTGTTGGTGGATTTTTTGGTTACTTCCATATCTTGGCTATTGTAATACTGTGCAATGCAGATTTGCCTGCCTGTGTCTTTCCAATTCTCTCTTCTTAGATTATAGGTCGAGGAGTGGGCCTGCTGGATCATATGGTAGATCGATGTTTACCTTTGTAAGGCACCTCCATTCTGTTCTCATTCGTGGCCCTTTCCAACTTACGTCCCACTTGAACTTGAGGGTATGCATTTCTCCACAACGCCTTCAGCATTTATTGTTTGTAGTTTTCTTGCTGATGGTTATTCTGACAAGTGTGAGCTGATACCTCTCTGTGCTTGAATTCGAATGTGCCACATGATCCGTTGAAGTTGAGCTTTAAGGCATGTCCTTTTTATTTTTCAAGCTGTGATTACCCCTTAGTTCTTCAAAGTGTTCTCTTTAAGTATGTGTCACATTTTGAAATGTTTTGGCCATTACCTCCCTCAAGACATTTTGAGGGCAGGTTTCATTTACAGTTCTGCAGTACTTGTTCCTATGAAATGACCATTAGCACAGGCTTTAAAGCCGCTTTGGCAGGTAACTGCCAGAGGACGGCAGCCTCTCAATGTCCCCCACCCTGGTAACTAGGGAAAAGCCCTTGCGGCCTGTGGTGTTTCTCGGTTATAAATTAGAGTGGAGTGTGCCCGGACAAACCCACACAAGCTGATGTCTCCTTACTTTTGTTGGATTTTGAAATTTAATTTTTATTTTTTATTGGAGTAATTTTCCACTGTGTACGTGGACCACTTCTACTTTGTGCATTCCTCGGTTGATGGACATTTTCATTGCTTCCAAGTGTTGGCTATGGTAAATATTGTTGGAGTGCACGATTGCCAGCCTGTGACTTTTGGATTCTCATTTTCTCAGGTGATAGGCCCAGCAGTGGGTGTGATTGATTGACTGGTAGCACCGTGTTTCCCTTTTCAAAGCACCTTCTTTGTGTTTTCATTAGTGGCTCTTACCACGTCCCCCTTAGAATCGAGGGTACGCATTTCTCCACAATCGCTTCAGCATTTATTGTGTGCAGCATTTATGCTAATGGCCCTTCTGGCTGCTGTGAGCTGATAGGTTTTTGTAATCTGGGTTTGCATGTCTTTGAAAATTCGTAAAACTCATCATTTCTCTCTACCGTTTTCTTTTCTGTTAAAAATAAAGAAAACAATTGGGAGTACAATACAACTCTTGAAATTGTCTTCTTGGAAGGTGGCCCTCTTTTGAATTTTTTGGTCGATTTTCCACCCCAGAATTGTTTTAGAGAGCAGGTGTCATTTACCGAAATGCAGTTTGGCGAATATTTTGTGACCTTTAGCAATGGGTTTAAAGCTGCTGTTGTGGGAAGTGGCCTCAAGGAGGCAGCATTTCTCCATTCCCAAAGCGGGGTACTAGGGCAGCAGAGCCTTTCTGGAAGTCATGTTCCTAGGTTGTAAATTACATTGGAATGTGCATGGAGAAACCCCCATAAGTTTATGTCTCATTATTTCTTCTTGGTTTTAATTTTTTTTTTTATTTGGGATAAAGCTTAGAATATTGTTTGTCCTAGGTGTACACAATCTGGTCCATTTGTACATTATATATGTGTATTCAAGTACAGATCCTCTTCCCATGTAAAATGTTACAGAGGGTTCCGCAGACCTCCCTTGCTCTATGGTCGGTCTTTTCGAGATATGTATATAATATGCGTTTGTATACATATAGTAACACTAATCTTAATTTATCCATTCCCCCCACCTTTCCTTTTAGATGAGCATAGTTTGTTTTCTAAGTTTGTGAGTGTCTTTCTCTGTGGAAATATGTTCATTTGTGTCAGTTATTAGATAACGCCTATAAGTGATATCATAGATTATAGGTCTTTTGCTTTCTGACTTACCTCATGTTTCATGATTATCTCCAGACTCATTTGTGGTGCCTCAGAGAGCAATGGTTCATTGTTTTCCATGGCTAATATTCCATTGTGTACATGGACCACTTCTTTATCCATTCACCTCTTGTTGGACATTTTGATTGCTTCACTGTCTTGGCTATTGTGAATAAGGCTGCACTGCAGCTTTTGCGGCCTGTGTCTTCTCGATTCTTGTCTTCTCAGGTGAGAGGTCCAATGGTGCGCCTGCTGGATTGAATGGTACCTCCATTTTTACTTTTAAACACAGCTCCTTTCTGTTCTCATTATTGCCTGTTACCCCTTTACGTCTCACCAGCAGGTAGAGGGTACAAAGTTCTCTAAAACCCCTTCAGCATTTATCGTTTGTAGACCTTTTGCTGATGGTCAGTCGACTGGGGTAAGTTGAAACTTTTTGTAGATTAGATTGCATGGGTCTAACACTCCCTGAGGTTGAGATTTTATCCATTTCCCTTTTTTTTTAAAAAGAGCGTGAGTAAAACTTAACTCTTCATACTCTCTTCTTGAAACATTTGCCTGTTTTGAGTTTTTTCGTCCTTTCCCTACTTCAGCACAATTTTTTAGGGCAGGTGTCCTTTAAAGCCCTGAGTCCTTGTGAATCTTAAGTGACCATTAGCTGTGAGTTTAAAGCTGTTCTTGCAGGAAACTGCCACAAGGTGGCAGCCTTTCCCCGTTACCAAATTTGGTTACTAGGGAAACAGAGCCTTAATGGAAGTGGTGTTCTAGGTTGTAAATTAGAATGGAATGTGCCAGGAGAAAGCCCTTTAAGTTTATGTCCTATTACTTCTTGTTCATAGTTGTAATTTACTTTTTATTTTTTATCCCAGCAAATATGACTACAATGGTTTGTTTGTTCTAGGTGTGCAAGATGTGGTTCTTTCACACATATACATGTATCTATTCTTCCTCGCATCCTTTTCCCACGTAGGTCATGACACAATGTTGAGTAGTCTTCCCCTGGTCTTCCATACGTCTTTGGTGGTTATATATTTCACCTGGTTTGTATATCTCTGTTAACCCCAATATGGTAATGTATCCAATCCTCATCCCTTTCTATGGGGTGAACCATAAGTTTTTTAATGAATCTGCGATTGCCTTTCTCTGTGGAAATATCTTCATTGGTATCAATTTTTAAGTAACTCCTAAAAGTGATGTGATAGGATATGTGTTTTTGCTTTCTCACTTACTATAGGAGGCGTGATTACGTCTGGACTCATCTATGGTGCTTGCAAATGGCATTGTTTCATTTTTTTCACTAGCGAATATTCCATCTGTACATGGAGGAGTTCTTCTTTGTCCCCCCATCTGTTGGTGGACTTTTTGGTTACTTCCATATCTTGGCTATTTTAATACTGTGCAATGCAGATTTGCCTGCCTGTGTCTTTCCAATTATCTCTTCTTAGATTATAGGTCGAGGAGTGGGCCTGCTGGATCATATGGTAGATCGATGTTTACCTTTGTAAGGCACCTCCATTCTGTTCTCATTCGTGGCCCTTTCCAACTTACGTCCCACTTGAACTTGAGGGTATGCATTTCTCCACAACGCCTTCAGCATTTATTGTTTGTAGTTTTCTTGCTGAAGGTTATTCTGACAAGTGTGAGCTGATACCTCTCTGTGCTTGAATTCGAATGTGCCACATGATCCGTTGAAGTTGAGCTTTAAGGCATGTCCGTTTTATTTTTCAAGCTGTGATTACCCCTTAGTTCTTCAAAGTGTTCTCTTTAAGTATGTGTCACATTTTGAAATGTTTTGGCCATTACCTCCCTCAAGATATTTTGAGGGCAGGTTTCATTTACAGTTCTGCAGTACTTGTTCCTATGAAATGACCATTAGCACAGGCTTTAAAGCCGCTTTGGCAGGTAACTGCCAGAGGGCGGCAGCCTTTCTATGTCCCCCACCCTGGTAACTAGGGAAAAGCCCTTGCGGCCTGTGGTGTTTCTCGGTTATAAATTAGAGTGGAGTGTGCCCGGACAAACCCACACAAGCTGATGTCTCCTTACTTTTGTTGGATTTTGAAATTTAATTTTTATTTTTTATTGGAGTAATTTTCCACTGTGTACGTGGACCACTTCTACTTTGTGCATTCCTCGGTTGATGGACATTTTCATTGCTTCCAAGTGTTGGCTATGGTAAATATTGTTGGAGTGCAGGATTGCCAGCCTGTGACTTTTGGATTCTCATTTTCTCAGGTGATAGGCCCAGCAGTGGGTGTGATTGATTGACTGCTAGCACCGTGTTTCCCTTTTCAAAGCACCTTCTTTGTGTTTTCATTAGTGGCTCTTACCACGTCCCCCTTAGAATAGAGGGTACGCATTTCTCCACAATCGCTTCAGCATTTATTGTGTGCAGCATTTATGCTAATGGCCCTTCTGGCTGCTGTGAGCTGATAGGTTTTTGTAATCTGGGTTTGCATGTCTTTGAAAATTCGTAAAACTCATCATTTCTCTCCACCGTTTTCTTTTCCGTTAAAAAAAAGGAAACAATTGGGAGTACAATACAACTCTTGAAATTGTCGTCTTGGAAGGTGGCCCTCTTTTGAATTTTTTGGTCGATTTTCCACCCCTGAATTGTTTTAGAGAGCAGGTGTCATTTACCGAAATGCAGTTTGGCGAATATTTTGTGACCTTTAGGAATGGGTTTAAAGCTGCTGTTGTGGGAAGTGGCCTCAAGGAGGCAGCATTTCTCCATTCCCAAAGCGGGGTACTAGGGCAGCAGAGCCTTTCTGGAAGTCATGTTCCTAGGTTGTAAATTACATTGGAATGTGCATGGAGAAACCCCCATAAGTTTATGTCTCATTATTTCTTCTTGGTTTTAATTTTTTTTTTTTTTTATTTGGGGTAAAGCTTAGAATATTGTTTGTCCTAGGTGTACACAATCTGGTCCATTTGTACATTATATATGTGTATTCAAGTACAGATCCTCTTCCCATGTAAAATGTTACAGAGGGTTCCGCAGACCTCCCTTGCTATATGGTCGGTCTTTTCAAGATATGTATATAATATGCGTTTGTATACATATAGTAACACTAATCTTAATTTATCCATTCCCCCCACCTTTCCTTTCAGATGAGCATAGTTTGTTTTCTAAGTCTGTGAGTGTCTTTCTCTGTGGAAATATGTTCATTTGTGTCAGTTATTAGATAACGCCTATAAGTGATATCATAGAATATAGGTCTTTTGCTTTCTGACTTACCTCATGTTTCATGATTATCTCCAGACTCATTTGTGGTGCGTCAGAGAGCAATGGTTCATTGTTTTCCATGGCTAATATTCCATTGTGTACATGGACCACTTCTTCTTTATCCATTCACCTCTTGTTGGACATTTTGATTGCTTCACTGTCTTGGCTATTGTGAATAAGGCTGCACTGCAGCTTTTGCGGCCTGTGTCTTCTCGATTCTTGTCTTCTCAGGTGAGAGGTCCAATGGTGCGCCTGCTGGATTGAATGGTACCTCCATTTTTACTTTTAAACACAGCTCCTTTCTGTTCTCATTATTGCCTGTTACCCCTTTACGTCTCACCAGCAGGTAGAGGGTACAAAGTTCTCTAAAACCCCTTCAGCATTTATCGTTTGTAGACCTTTTGCTGATGGTCAGTCGACTGGGGTAAGTTGAAACTTTTTGTAGATTAGATTGCATGGGTCTAACACTCCCTGAGGTTGAGATTTTATCCATTTCCCTTTTTTTTTAAAAAGAGCGTGAGTAAAACTTAACTCTTCATACTCTCTTCTTGAAACATTTGCCTGTTTTGAGTTTTTTCGTCCTTTCCCTACTTCAGCACAATTTTTTAGGGCAGGTGTCCTTTAAAGCCCTAAGTCCTTGTGAATGTTAAGTGACCATTAGCTGTGAGTTTAAAGCTGTTCTTGCAGGAAACGGCCACAAGGTGGCAGCCTTTCCCCGTTACCAAATTTGGTTACTAGGAAAACAGAGCCTTAATGGAAGTGGTGTTCTAGGTTGTAAATTAGAATGGAATGTGCCAGGAGAAAGCCCTTTAAGTTTATGTCCTATTACTTCTTGTTCATAGTTGTAATTTACTTTTTATTTTTTATCCCAGCAAATATGACTACAATGGTTTGTTTGTTCTAGGTGTGCAAGATGTGGTTCTTTCACACATATACATGTATCTATTCTTCCTCGCATCCTTTTCCCACGTAGGTCATGACACAATGTTGAGTAGTCTTCCCCTGGTCTTCCGTACGTCTTTGGTGGTTATATATTTCACCTGGTTTGTATATCTCTGTTAACCCCAATATGGTAATGTATCCAATCCTCATCCCTTTCTATGGGGTGAACCATAAGTTTTTTAATGAATCTGCGATTGCCTTTCTCTGTGGAAATATCTTCATTGGTATCAATTTTTAAGTAACTCCTAAAAGTGATGTGATAGGATATGTGTTTTTGCTTTCTCACTTACTATAGGAGGCGTGATTACGTCTGGACTCATCTATGGTGCTTGCAAATGGCATTGTTTCATTTTTTTCACTAGCGAATATTCCATCTGTACATGGAGGAGTTCTTCTTTGTCCCCCCATCTGTTGGTGGACTTTTTGGTTACTTCCATATCTTGGCTATTTTAATACTGTGCAATGCAGATTTGCCTGCCTGTGTCTTTCCAATTATCTCTTCTTAGATTATAGGTCGAGGAGTGGGCCTGCTGGATCATATGGTAGATCGATGTTTACCTTTGTAAGGCACCTCCATTCTGTTCTCATTCGTGGCCCTTTCCAACTTACGTCCCACTTGAACTTGAGGGTATGCATTTCTCCACAACGCCTTCAGCATTTATTGTTTGTAGTTTTCTTGCTGAAGGTTATTCTGACAAGTGTGAGCTGATACCTCTCTGTGCTTGAATTCGAATGTGCCACATGATCCGTTGAAGTTGAGCTTTAAGGCATGTCCGTTTTATTTTTCAAGCTGTGATTACCCCTTAGTTCTTCAAAGTGTTCTCTTTAAGTATGTGTCACATTTTGAAATGTTTTGGCCATTACCTCCCTCAAGATATTTTGAGGGCAGGTTTCATTTACAGTTCTGCAGTACTTGTTCCTATGAAATGACCATTAGCACAGGCTTTAAAGCCGCTTTGGCAGGTAACTGCCAGAGGGCGGCAGCCTTTCTATGTCCCCCACCCTGGTAACTAGGGAAAAGCCCTTGCGGCCTGTGGTGTTTCTCGGTTATAAATTAGAGTGGAGTGTGCCCGGACAAACCCACACAAGCTGATGTCTCCTTACTTTTGTTGGATTTTGAAATTTAATTTTTATTTTTTATTGGAGTAATTTTCCACTGTGTACGTGGACCACTTCTACTTTGTGCATTCCTCGGTTGATGGACATTTTCATTGCTTCCAAGTGTTGGCTATGGTAAATATTGTTGGAGTGCAGGATTGCCAGCCTGTGACTTTTGGATTCTCATTTTCTCAGGTGATAGGCCCAGCAGTGGGTGTGATTGATTGACTGCTAGCACCGTGTTTCCCTTTTCAAAGCACCTTCTTTGTGTTTTCATTAGTGGCTCTTACCACGTCCCCCTTAGAATAGAGGGTACGCATTTCTCCACAATCGCTTCAGCATTTATTGTGTGCAGCATTTATGCTAATGGCCCTTCTGGCTGCTGTGAGCTGATAGGTTTTTGTAATCTGGGTTTGCATGTCTTTGAAAATTCGTAAAACTCATCATTTCTCTCCACCGTTTTCTTTTCCGTTAAAAAAAAGGAAACAATTGGGAGTACAATACAACTCTTGAAATTGTCGTCTTGGAAGGTGGCCCTCTTTTGAATTTTTTGGTCGATTTTCCACCCCTGAATTGTTTTAGAGAGCAGGTGTCATTTACCGAAATGCAGTTTGGCGAATATTTTGTGACCTTTAGGAATGGGTTTAAAGCTGCTGTTGTGGGAAGTGGCCTCAAGGAGGCAGCATTTCTCCATTCCCAAAGCTGGGTACTAGGGCAGCAGAGCCTTTCTGGAAGTCATGTTCCTAGGTTGTAAATTACATTGGAATGTGCATGGAGAAACCCCCATAAGTTTATGTCTCATTATTTCTTCTTGGTTTTAATTTTTTTTTTTTTTTATTTGGGGTAAAGCTTAGAATATTGTTTGTCCTAGGTGTACACAATCTGGTCCATTTGTACATTATATATGTGTATTCAAGTACAGATCCTCTTCCCATGTAAAATGTTACAGAGGGTTCCGCAGACCTCCCTTGCTATATGGTCGGTCTTTTCAAGATATGTATATAATATGCGTTTGTATACATATAGTAACACTAATCTTAATTTATCCATTCCCCCCACCTTTCCTTTCAGATGAGCATAGTTTGTTTTCTAAGTCTGTGAGTGTCTTTCTCTGTGGAAATATGTTCATTTGTGTCAGTTATTAGATAACGCCTATAAGTGATATCATAGAATATAGGTCTTTTGCTTTCTGACTTACCTCATGTTTCATGATTATCTCCAGACTCATTTGTGGTGCGTCAGAGAGCAATGGTTCATTGTTTTCCATGGCTAATATTCCATTGTGTACATGGACCACTTCTTCTTTATCCATTCACCTCTTGTTGGACATTTTGATTGCTTCACTGTCTTGGCTATTGTGAATAAGGCTGCACTGCAGCTTTTGCGGCCTGTGTCTTCTCGATTCTTGTCTTCTCAGGTGAGAGGTCCAATGGTGCGCCTGCTGGATTGAATGGTACCTCCATTTTTACTTTTAAACACAGCTCCTTTCTGTTCTCATTATTGCCTGTTACCCCTTTACGTCTCACCAGCAGGTAGAGGGTACAAAGTTCTCTAAAACCCCTTCAGCATTTATCGTTTGTAGACTTTTTGCTGATGGTCAGTCGACTGGGGTAAGTTGAAACTTTTTGTAGATTAGATTGCATGGGTCTAACACTCCCTGCGGTTGAGATTTTATCCATTTCCCTTTTTTTTTAAAAAGAGCGTGAGTAAAACTTAACTCTTCATACTCTCTTCTTGAAACATTTGCCTGTTTTGAGTTTTTTCGTCCTTTCCCTACTTCAGCACAATTTTTTAGGGCAGGTGTCCTTTAAAGCCCTAAGTCCTTGTGAATGTTAAGTGACCATTAGCTGTGAGTTTAAAGCTGTTCTTGCAGGAAACGGCCACAAGGTGGCAGCCTTTCCCCGTTACCAAATTTGGTTACTAGGAAAACAGAGCCTTAATGGAAGTGGTGTTCTAGGTTGTAAATTAGAATGGAATGTGCCAGGAGAAAGCCCTTTAAGTTTATGTCCTATTACTTCTTGTTCATAGTTGTAATTTACTTTTTATTTTTTATCCCAGCAAATATGACTACAATGGTTTGTTTGTTCTAGGTGTGCAAGATGTGGTTCTTTCACACATATACATGTATCTATTCTTCCTCGCATCCTTTTCCCACGTAGGTCATGACACAATGTTGAGTAGTCTTCCCCTGGTCTTCCGTACGTCTTTGGTGGTTATATATTTCACCTGGTTTGTATATCTCTGTTAACCCCAATATGGTAATGTATCCAATCCTCATCCCTTTCTATGGGGTGAACCATAAGTTTTTTAATGAATCTGCGATTGCCTTTCTCTGTGGAAATATCTTCATTGGTATCAATTTTTAAGTAACTCCTAAAAGTGATGTGATAGGATATGTGTCTTTTGCTTTCTCACTTACTATAGGAGGCGTGATTAAGTCTGGACTCATCTATGGTGCTTGCAAATGGCATTGTTTCATTTTTTTCACTAGCGAATATTCCATCTGTACATGGAGGAGTTCTTCTTTGTCCCCCCATCTGTTGGTGGACTTTTTGGTTACTTCCATATCTTGGCTATTTTAATACTGTGCAATGCAGATTTGCCTGCCTGTGTCTTTCCAATTATCTCTTCTTAGATTATAGGTCGAGGAGTGGGCCTGCTGGATCATATGGTAGATCGATGTTTACCTTTGTAAGGCACCTCCATTCTGTTCTCATTCGTGGCCCTTTCCAACTTACGTCCCACTTGAACTTGAGGGTATGCATTTCTCCACAACGCCTTCAGCATTTATTGTTTGTAGTTTTCTTGCTGATGGTTATTCTGACAAGTGTGAGCTGATACCTCTCTGTGCTTGAATTCGAATGTGCCACATGATCCGTTGAAGTTGAGCTTTAAGGCATGTCCTTTTTATTTTTCAAGCTGTGATTACCCCTTAGTTCTTCAAAGTGTTCTCTTTAAGTATGTGTCACATTTTGAAATGTTTTGGCCATTACCTCCCTCAAGACATTTTGAGGGCAGGTTTCATTTACAGTTCTGCAGTACTTGTTCCTATGAAATGACCATTAGCACAGGCTTTAAAGCCGCTTTGGCAGGTAACTGCCAGAGGACGGCAGCCTCTCTATGTCCCCCAACCTGGTAACTAGGGAAAAACCCTTGCGGCCTGTGGTGTTTCTCGGTTATAAATTAGAGTGGAGTGTGCCCGGACAAACCCACACAAGCTGATGTCTCCTTACTTTTGTTGGATTTTGAAATTTAATTTTTATTTTTTATTGGAGTAATTTTCCACTGTGTACGTGGACCACTTCTACTTTGTGCATTCCTCGGTTGATGGACATTTTCATTGCTTCCAAGTGTTGGCTATGGTAAATATTGTTGGAGTGCAGGATTGCCAGCCTGTGACTTTTGGATTCTCATTTTCTCAGGTGATAGGCCCAGCAGTGGGTGTGATTGATTGACTGCTAGCACCGTGTTTCCCTTTTCAAAGCACCTTCTTTGTGTTTTCATTAGTGGCTCTTACCACGTCCCCCTTAGTATGGAGGGTACGCATTTCTCCACAATCGCTTCAGCATTTATTGTGTGCAGCATTTATGCTAATGGCCCTTCTGGCTGCTGTGAGCTGATAGGTTTTTGTAATCTGGGTTTGCATGTCTTTGAAAATTCGTAAAACTCATCATTTCTCTCCACCGTTTTCTTTTCCGTTAAAAAAAAGGAAACAATTGGGAGTACAATACAACTCTTGAAATTGTCTTCTTGGAAGGTGGCCCTCTTTTGAATTTTTTGGTCGATTTTCCACCCCTGAATTGTTTTAGAGAGCAGGTGTCATTTACCGAAATGCAGTTTGGCGAATATTTTGTGACCTTTAGGAATGGGTTTAAAGCTGCTGTTGTGGGAAGTGGCCTCAAGGAGGCAGCATTTCTCCATTCCCAAAGCTGGGTACTAGGGCAGCAGAGCCTTTCTGGAAGTCATGTTCCTAGGTTGTAAATTACATTGGAATGTGCATGGAGAAACCCCCATAAGTTTATGTCTCATTATTTCTTCTTGGTTTTAAATTTTTTTTTTTTTATTTGGGGTAAAGCTTAGAATATTGTTTGTCCTAGGTGTACACAATCTGGTCCATTTGTACATTATATATGTGTATTCAAGTACAGGTCCTCTTCCCATGTAAAATGTTACAGAGGGTTCCGCAGACCTCCCTTGCTATATGGTCGGTCTTTTCGAGATATGTATATAATATGCGTTTGTATACATATAGTAACACTAATCTTAATTTATCCATTCCCCCCACCTTTCCTATTAGATGAGCATAGTTTGTTTTCTAAGTCTGTGAGTGTCTTTCTCTGTGGAAATATGTTCATTTGTGTCAGTTATTAGATAACGCCTATAAGTGATATCATAGAATATAGGTCTTTTGCTTTCTGACTTACCTCATATTTCATGATTATCTCCAGATTCATTTGTGGTGCCTCAGAGAGCAATGGTTCATTGTTTTCCATGGCTAATATTCCATTGTGTACATGGACCATTTCTTCTTTATCCATTCACCTCTTGTTGGACATTTTGATTGCTTCACTGTCTTGGCTATTGTGAATAAGGCTGCACTGCAGCTTTTGCGGCCTGTGTCTTCTCGATTCTTGTCTTCTCAGGTGAGAGGTCCAATGGTGCGCCTGCTGGATTGAATGGTACCTCCATTTTTACTTTTAAACACAGCTCCTTTCTGTTCTCATTATTGCCTGTCACCCCTTTACGTCTCACCAGCAGGTAGAGGGTACAAAGTTCTCTAAAACCCCTTCAGCATTTATCGTTTGTAGACTTTTTGCTGATGGTCAGTCGACTGGGGTAAGTTGAAACTTTTTGTAGATTAGATTGCATGGGTCTAACACTCCCTGAGGTTGAGATTTTATCCATTTCCCTTTTTTTTTTAAAAGAGCGTGAGTAAAACTTAACTCTTCATACTCTCTTCTTGAAACATTTGCCTGTTTTGAGTTTTTTCGTCCTTTCCCTACTTCAGCACAATTTTTTAGGGCAGGTGTCCTTTAAAGCCCTAAGTCCTTGTGAATGTTAAGTGACCATTAGCTGTGAGTTTAAAGCTGTTCTTGCAGGAAACGGCCACAAGGTGGCAGCCTTTCCCCGTTACCAAATTTGGTTACTAGGAAAACAGAGCCTTAATGGAAGTGGTGTTCTAGGTTGTAAATTAGAATGGAATGTGCCAGGAGAAAGCCCTTTAAGTTTATGTCCTATTACTTCTTGTTCATAGTTGTAATTTACTTTTTATTTTTTATCCCAGCAAATATGACTACAATGGTTTGTTTGTTCTAGGTGTGCAAGATGTGGTTCTTTCACACATATACATGTATCTATTCTTCCTCGCATCCTTTTCCCACGTAGGTCATGACACAATGTTGAGTAGTCTTCCCCTGGTCTTCCGTACGTCTTTGGTGGTTATATATTTCACCTGGTTTGTATATCTCTGTTAACCCCAATATGGTAATGTATCCAATCCTCATCCCTTTCTATGGGGTGAACCATAAGTTTTTTAATGAATCTGCGATTGCCTTTCTCTGTGGAAATATCTTCATTGGTATCAATTTTTAAGTAACTCCTAAAAGTGATGTGATAGGATATGTGTTTTTGCTTTCTCACTTACTATAGGAGGCGTGATTACGTCTGGACTCATCTATGGTGCTTGCAAATGGCATTGTTTCATTTTTTTCACTAGCGAATATTCCATCTGTACATGGAGGAGTTCTTCTTTGTCCCCCCATCTGTTGGTGGACTTTTTGGTTACTTCCATATCTTGGCTATTTTAATACTGTGCAATGCAGATTTGCCTGCCTGTGTCTTTCCAATTATCTCTTCTTAGATTATAGGTCGAGGAGTGGGCCTGCTGGATCATATGGTAGATCGATGTTTACCTTTGTAAGGCACCTCCATTCTGTTCTCATTCGTGGCCCTTTCCAACTTACGTCCCACTTGAACTTGAGGGTATGCATTTCTCCACAACGCCTTCAGCATTTATTGTTTGTAGTTTTCTTGCTGAAGGTTATTCTGACAAGTGTGAGCTGATACCTCTCTGTGCTTGAATTCGAATGTGCCACATGATCCGTTGAAGTTGAGCTTTAAGGCATGTCCGTTTTATTTTTCAAGCTGTGATTACCCCTTAGTTCTTCAAAGTGTTCTCTTTAAGTATGTGTCACATTTTGAAATGTTTTGGCCATTACCTCCCTCAAGATATTTTGAGGGCAGGTTTCATTTACAGTTCTGCAGTACTTGTTCCTATGAAATGACCATTAGCACAGGCTTTAAAGCCGCTTTGGCAGGTAACTGCCAGAGGGCGGCAGCCTTTCTATGTCCCCCACCCTGGTAACTAGGGAAAAGCCCTTGCGGCCTGTGGTGTTTCTCGGTTATAAATTAGAGTGGAGTGTGCCCGGACAAACCCACACAAGCTGATGTCTCCTTACTTTTGTTGGATTTTGAAATTTAATTTTTATTTTTTATTGGAGTAATTTTCCACTGTGTACGTGGACCACTTCTACTTTGTGCATTCCTCGGTTGATGGACATTTTCATTGCTTCCAAGTGTTGGCTATGGTAAATATTGTTGGAGTGCAGGATTGCCAGCCTGTGACTTTTGGATTCTCATTTTCTCAGGTGATAGGCCCAGCAGTGGGTGTGATTGATTGACTGCTAGCACCGTGTTTCCCTTTTCAAAGCACCTTCTTTGTGTTTTCATTAGTGGCTCTTACCACGTCCCCCTTAGAATAGAGGGTACGCATTTCTCCACAATCGCTTCAGCATTTATTGTGTGCAGCATTTATGCTAATGGCCCTTCTGGCTGCTGTGAGCTGATAGGTTTTTGTAATCTGGGTTTGCATGTCTTTGAAAATTCGTAAAACTCATCATTTCTCTCCACCGTTTTCTTTTCCGTTAAAAAAAAGGAAACAATTGGGAGTACAATACAACTCTTGAAATTGTCGTCTTGGAAGGTGGCCCTCTTTTGAATTTTTTGGTCGATTTTCCACCCCTGAATTGTTTTAGAGAGCAGGTGTCATTTACCGAAATGCAGTTTGGCGAATATTTTGTGACCTTTAGGAATGGGTTTAAAGCTGCTGTTGTGGGAAGTGGCCTCAAGGAGGCAGCATTTCTCCATTCCCAAAGCGGGGTACTAGGGCAGCAGAGCCTTTCTGGAAGTCATGTTCCTAGGTTGTAAATTACATTGGAATGTGCATGGAGAAACCCCCATAAGTTTATGTCTCATTATTTCTTCTTGGTTTTAATTTTTTTTTTTTTTTATTTGGGGTAAAGCTTAGAATATTGTTTGTCCTAGGTGTACACAATCTGGTCCATTTGTACATTATATATGTGTATTCAAGTACAGATCCTCTTCCCATGTAAAATGTTACAGAGGGTTCCGCAGACCTCCCTTGCTATATGGTCGGTCTTTTCAAGATATGTATATAATATGCGTTTGTATACATATAGTAACACTAATCTTAATTTATCCATTCCCCCCACCTTTCCTTTCAGATGAGCATAGTTTGTTTTCTAAGTCTGTGAGTGTCTTTCTCTGTGGAAATATGTTCATTTGTGTCAGTTATTAGATAACGCCTATAAGTGATATCATAGAATATAGGTCTTTTGCTTTCTGACTTACCTCATGTTTCATGATTATCTCCAGACTCATTTGTGGTGCGTCAGAGAGCAATGGTTCATTGTTTTCCATGGCTAATATTCCATTGTGTACATGGACCACTTCTTCTTTATCCATTCACCTCTTGTTGGACATTTTGATTGCTTCACTGTCTTGGCTATTGTGAATAAGGCTGCACTGCAGCTTTTGCGGCCTGTGTCTTCTCGATTCTTGTCTTCTCAGGTGAGAGGTACAATGGTGCGCCTGCTGGATTGAATGGTACCTCCATTTTTACTTTTAAACACAGCTCCTTTCTGTTCTCATTATTGCCTGTTACCCCTTTACGTCTCACCAGCAGGTAGAGGGTACAAAGTTCTCTAAAACCCCTTCAGCATTTATCGTTTGTAGACTTTTTGCTGATGGTCAGTCGACTGGGGTAAGTTGAAACTTTTTGTAGATTAGATTGCATGGGTCTAACACTCCCTGAGGTTGAGATTTTATCCATTTCCCTTTTTTTTTAAAAAGAGCGTGAGTAAAACTTAACTCTTCATACTCTCTTCTTGAAATATTTGCCTGTTTTGAGTTTTTTCGTCCTTTCCCTACTTCAGCACAATTTTTTAGGGCAGGTGTCCTTTAAAGCCCTAAGTCCTTGTGAATGTTAAGTGACCATTAGCTGTGAGTTTAAAGCTGTTCTTGCAGGAAACGGCCACAAGGTGGCAGCCTTTCCCCGTTACCAAATTTGGTTACTAGGAAAACAGAGCCTTAATGGAAGTGGTGTTCTAGGTTGTAAATTAGAATGGAATGTGCCAGGAGAAAGCCCTTTAAGTTTATGTCCTATTACTTCTTGTTCATAGTTGTAATTTACTTTTTATTTTTTATCCCAGCAAATATGACTACAATGGTTTGTTTGTTCTAGGTGTGCAAGATGTGGTTCTTTCACACATATACATGTATCTATTCTTCCTCGCATCCTTTTCCCACGTAGGTCATGACACAATGTTGAGTAGTCTTCCCCTGGTCTTCCATACGTCTTTGGTTGTTATATATTTCACCTGGTTTGTATATCTCTGTTAACCCCAATATGGTAATGTATCCAATCCTCATCCCTTTCTATGGGGTGAACCATAAGTTTTTTAATGAATCTGCGATTGCCTTTCTCTGTGGAAATATCTTCATTGGTATCAATTTTTAAGTAACTCCTAAAAGTGATGTGATAGGATATGTGTTTTTGCTTTCTCACTTACTATAGGAGGCGTGATTACGTCTGGACTCATCTATGGTGCTTGCAAATGGCATTGTTTCATTTTTTTCACTAGCGAATATTCCATCTGTACATGGAGGAGTTCTTCTTTGTCCCCCCATCTGTTGGTGGACTTTTTGGTTACTTCCATATCTTGGCTATTTTAATACTGTGCAATGCAGATTTGCCTGCCTGTGTCTTTCCAATTATCTCTTCTTAGATTATAGGTCGAGGAGTGGGCCTGCTGGATCATATGGTAGATCGATGTTTACCTTTGTAAGGCACCTCCATTCTGTTCTCATTCGTGGCCCTTTCCAACTTACGTCCCACTTGAACTTGAGGGTATGCATTTCTCCACAACGCCTTCAGCATTTATTGTTTGTAGTTTTCTTGCTGAAGGTTATTCTGACAAGTGTGAGCTGATACCTCTCTGTGCTTGAATTCGAATGTGCCACATGATCCGTTGAAGTTGAGCTTTAAGGCATGTCCGTTTTATTTTTCAAGCTGTGATTACCCCTTAGTTCTTCAAAGTGTTCTCTTTAAGTATGTGTCACATTTTGAAATGTTTTGGCCATTACCTCCCTCAAGATATTTTGAGGGCAGGTTTCATTTACAGTTCTGCAGTACTTGTTCCTATGAAATGACCATTAGCACAGGCTTTAAAGCCGCTTTGGCAGGTAACTGCCAGAGGGCGGCAGCCTTTCTATGTCCCCCACCCTGGTAACTAGGGAAAAGCCCTTGCGGCCTGTGGTGTTTCTCGGTTATAAATTAGAGTGGAGTGTGCCCGGACAAACCCACACAAGCTGATGTCTCCTTACTTTTGTTGGATTTTGAAATTTAATTTTTATTTTTTATTGGAGTAATTTTCCACTGTGTACGTGGACCACTTCTACTTTGTGCATTCCTCGGTTGATGGACATTTTCATTGCTTCCAAGTGTTGGCTATGGTAAATATTGTTGGAGTGCAGGATTGCCAGCCTGTGACTTTTGGATTCTCATTTTCTCAGGTGATAGGCCCAGCAGTGGGTGTGATTGATTGACTGCTAGCACCGTGTTTCCCTTTTCAAAGCACCTTCTTTGTGTTTTCATTAGTGGCTCTTACCACGTCCCCCTTAGAATAGAGGGTACGCATTTCTCCACAATCGCTTCAGCATTTATTGTGTGCAGCATTTATGCTAATGGCCCTTCTGGCTGCTGTGAGCTGATAGGTTTTTGTAATCTGGGTTTGCATGTCTTTGAAAATTCGTAAAACTCATCATTTCTCTCCACCGTTTTCTTTTCCGTTAAAAAAAAGGAAACAATTGGGAGTACAATACAACTCTTGAAATTGTCGTCTTGGAAGGTGGCCCTCTTTTGAATTTTTTGGTCGATTTTCCACCCCTGAATTGTTTTAGAGAGCAGGTGTCATTTACCGAAATGCAGTTTGGCGAATATTTTGTGACCTTTAGGAATGGGTTTAAAGCTGCTGTTGTGGGAAGTGGCCTCAAGGAGGCAGCATTTCTCCATTCCCAAAGCGGGGTACTAGGGCAGCAGAGCCTTTCTGGAAGTCATGTTCCTAGGTTGTAAATTACATTGGAATGTGCATGGAGAAACCCCCATAAGTTTATGTCTCATTATTTCTTCTTGGTTTTAATTTTTTTTTTTTTTTATTTGGGGTAAAGCTTAGAATATTGTTTGTCCTAGGTGTACACAATCTGGTCCATTTGTACATTATATATGTGTATTCAAGTACAGATCCTCTTCCCATGTAAAATGTTACAGAGGGTTCCGCAGACCTCCCTTGCTCTATGGTCGGTCTTTTCGAGATATGTATATAATATGCGTTTGTATACATATAGTAACACTAATCTTAATTTATCCATTCCCCCCACCTTTCCTTTTAGATGAGCATAGTTTGTTTTCTAAGTTTGTGAGTGTCTTTCTCTGTGGAAATATGTTCATTTGTGTCAGTTATTAGATAACGCCTATAAGTGATATCATAGAATATAGGTCTTTTGCTTTCTGACTTACCTCATGTTTCATGATTATCTCCAGACTCATTTGTGGTGCCTCAGAGAGCAATGGTTCATTGTTTTCCATGGCTAATATTCCATTGTGTACATGGACCACTTCTTTATCCATTCACCTCTTGTTGGACATTTTGATTGCTTCACTGTCTTGGCTATTGTGAATAAGGCTGCACTGCAGCTTTTGCGGCCTGTGTCTTCTCGATTCTTGTCTTCTCAGGTGAGAGGTCCAATGGTGCGCCTGCTGGATTGAATGGTACCTCCATTTTTACTTTTAAACACAGCTCCTTTCTGTTCTCATTATTGCCTGTTACCCCTTTACGTCTCACCAGCAGGTAGAGGGTACAAAGTTCTCTAAAACCCCTTCAGCATTTATCGTTTGTAGACCTTTTGCTGATGGTCAGTCGACTGGGGTAAGTTGAAACTTTTTGTAGATTAGATTGCATGGGTCTAACACTCCCTGAGGTTGAGATTTTATCCATTTCCCTTTTTTTTTAAAAAGAGCGTGAGTAAAACTTAACTCTTCATACTCTCTTCTTGAAACATTTGCCTGTTTTGAGTTTTTTCGTCCTTTCCCTACTTCAGCACAATTTTTTAGGGCAGGTGTCCTTTAAAGCCCTGAGTCCTTGTGAATCTTAAGTGACCATTAGCTGTGAGTTTAAAGCTGTTCTTGCAGGAAACTGCCACAAGGTGGCAGCCTTTCCCCGTTACCAAATTTGGTTACTAGGGAAACAGAGCCTTAATGGAAGTGGTGTTCTAGGTTGTAAATTAGAATGGAATGTGCCAGGAGAAAGCCCTTTAAGTTTATGTCCTATTACTTCTTGTTCATAGTTGTAATTTACTTTTTATTTTTTATCCCAGCAAATATGACTACAATGGTTTGTTTGTTCTAGGTGTGCAAGATGTGGTTCTTTCACACATATACATGTATCTATTCTTCCTCGCATCCTTTTCCCACGTAGGTCATGACACAATGTTGAGTAGTCTTCCCCTGGTCTTCCATACGTCTTTGGTGGTTATATATTTCACCTGGTTTGTATATCTCTGTTAACCCCAATATGGTAATGTATCCAATCCTCATCCCTTTCTATGGGGTGAACCATAAGTTTTTTAATGAATCTGCGATTGCCTTTCTCTGTGGAAATATCTTCATTGGTATCAATTTTTAAGTAACTCCTAAAAGTGATGTGATAGGATATGTGTTTTTGCTTTCTCACTTACTATAGGAGGCGTGATTACGTCTGGACTCATCTATGGTGCTTGCAAATGGCATTGTTTCATTTTTTTCACTAGCGAATATTCCATCTGTACATGGAGGAGTTCTTCTTTGTCCCCCCATCTGTTGGTGGACTTTTTGGTTACTTCCATATCTTGGCTATTTTAATACTGTGCAATGCAGATTTGCCTGCCTGTGTCTTTCCAATTATCTCTTCTTAGATTATAGGTCGAGGAGTGGGCCTGCTGGATCATATGGTAGATCGATGTTTACCTTTGTAAGGCACCTCCATTCTGTTCTCATTCGTGGCCCTTTCCAACTTACGTCCCACTTGAACTTGAGGGTATGCATTTCTCCACAACGCCTTCAGCATTTATTGTTTGTAGTTTTCTTGCTGAAGGTTATTCTGACAAGTGTGAGCTGATACCTCTCTGTGCTTGAATTCGAATGTGCCACATGATCCGTTGAAGTTGAGCTTTAAGGCATGTCCGTTTTATTTTTCAAGCTGTGATTACCCCTTAGTTCTTCAAAGTGTTCTCTTTAAGTATGTGTCACATTTTGAAATGTTTTGGCCATTACCTCCCTCAAGATATTTTGAGGGCAGGTTTCATTTACAGTTCTGCAGTACTTGTTCCTATGAAATGACCATTAGCACAGGCTTTAAAGCCGCTTTGGCAGGTAACTGCCAGAGGGCGGCAGCCTTTCTATGTCCCCCACCCTGGTAACTAGGGAAAAGCCCTTGCGGCCTGTGGTGTTTCTCGGTTATAAATTAGAGTGGAGTGTGCCCGGACAAACCCACACAAGCTGATGTCTCCTTACTTTTGTTGGATTTTGAAATTTAATTTTTATTTTTTATTGGAGTAATTTTCCACTGTGTACGTGGACCACTTCTACTTTGTGCATTCCTCGGTTGATGGACATTTTCATTGCTTCCAAGTGTTGGCTATGGTAAATATTGTTGGAGTGCAGGATTGCCAGCCTGTGACTTTTGGATTCTCATTTTCTCAGGTGATAGGCCCAGCAGTGGGTGTGATTGATTGACTGCTAGCACCGTGTTTCCCTTTTCAAAGCACCTTCTTTGTGTTTTCATTAGTGGCTCTTACCACGTCCCCCTTAGAATAGAGGGTACGCATTTCTCCACAATCGCTTCAGCATTTATTGTGTGCAGCATTTATGCTAATGGCCCTTCTGGCTGCTGTGAGCTGATAGGTTTTTGTAATCTGGGTTTGCATGTCTTTGAAAATTCGTAAAACTCATCATTTCTCTCCACCGTTTTCTTTTCCGTTAAAAAAAAGGAAACAATTGGGAGTACAATACAACTCTTGAAATTGTCGTCTTGGAAGGTGGCCCTCTTTTGAATTTTTTGGTCGATTTTCCACCCCTGAATTGTTTTAGAGAGCAGGTGTCATTTACCGAAATGCAGTTTGGCGAATATTTTGTGACCTTTAGGAATGGGTTTAAAGCTGCTGTTGTGGGAAGTGGCCTCAAGGAGGCAGCATTTCTCCATTCCCAAAGCGGGGTACTAGGGCAGCAGAGCCTTTCTGGAAGTCATGTTCCTAGGTTGTAAATTACATTGGAATGTGCATGGAGAAACCCCCATAAGTTTATGTCTCATTATTTCTTCTTGGTTTTAATTTTTTTTTTTTTTTTATTTGGGGTAAAGCTTAGAATATTGTTTGTCCTAGGTGTACACAATCTGGTCCATTTGTACATTATATATGTGTATTCAAGTACAGATCCTCTTCCCATGTAAAATGTTACAGAGGGTTCCGCAGACCTCCCTTGCTCTATGGTCGGTCTTTTCGAGATATGTATATAATATGCGTTTGTATACATATAGTAACACTAATCTTAATTTATCCATTCCCCCCACCTTTCCTTTTAGATGAGCATAGTTTGTTTTCTAAGTTTGTGAGTGTCTTTCTCTGTGGAAATATGTTCATTTGTGTCAGTTATTAGATAACGCCTATAAGTGATATCATAGAATATAGGTCTTTTGCTTTCTGACTTACCTCATGTTTCATGATTATCTCCAGACTCATTTGTGGTGCCTCAGAGAGCAATGGTTCATTGTTTTCCATGGCTAATATTCCATTGTGTACATGGACCACTTCTTTATCCATTCACCTCTTGTTGGACATTTTGATTGCTTCACTGTCTTGGCTATTGTGAATAAGGCTGCACTGCAGCTTTTGCGGCCTGTGTCTTCTCGATTCTTGTCTTCTCAGGTGAGAGGTCCAATGGTGCGCCTGCTGGATTGAATGGTACCTCCATTTTTACTTTTAAACACAGCTCCTTTCTGTTCTCATTATTGCCTGTTACCCCTTTACGTCTCACCAGCAGGTAGAGGGTACAAAGTTCTCTAAAACCCCTTCAGCATTTATCGTTTGTAGACCTTTTGCTGATGGTCAGTCGACTGGGGTAAGTTGAAACTTTTTGTAGATTAGATTGCATGGGTCTAACACTCCCTGAGGTTGAGATTTTATCCATTTCCCTTTTTTTTTAAAAAGAGCGTGAGTAAAACTTAACTCTTCATACTCTCTTCTTGAAACATTTGCCTGTTTTGAGTTTTTTCGTCCTTTCCCTACTTCAGCACAATTTTTTAGGGCAGGTGTCCTTTAAAGCCCTGAGTCCTTGTGAATCTTAAGTGACCATTAGCTGTGAGTTTAAAGCTGTTCTTGCAGGAAACTGCCACAAGGTGGCAGCCTTTCCCCGTTACCAAATTTGGTTACTAGGGAAACAGAGCCTTAATGGAAGTGGTGTTCTAGGTTGTAAATTAGAATGGAATGTGCCAGGAGAAAGCCCTTTAAGTTTATGTCCTATTACTTCTTGTTCATAGTTGTAATTTACTTTTTATTTTTTATCCCAGCAAATATGACTACAATGGTTTGTTTGTTCTAGGTGTGCAAGATGTGGTTCTTTCACACATATACATGTATCTATTCTTCCTCGCATCCTTTTCCCACGTAGGTCATGACACAATGTTGAGTAGTCTTCCCCTGGTCTTCCATACGTCTTTGGTGGTTATATATTTCACCTGGTTTGTATATCTCTGTTAACCCCAATATGGTAATGTATCCAATCCTCATCCCTTTCTATGGGGTGAACCATAAGTTTTTTAATGAATCTGCGATTGCCTTTCTCTGTGGAAATATCTTCATTGGTATCAATTTTTAAGTAACTCCTAAAAGTGATGTGATAGGATATGTGTTTTTGCTTTCTCACTTACTATAGGAGGCGTGATTACGTCTGGACTCATCTATGGTGCTTGCAAATGGCATTGTTTCATTTTTTTCACTAGCGAATATTCCATCTGTACATGGAGGAGTTCTTCTTTGTCCCCCCATCTGTTGGTGGACTTTTTGGTTACTTCCATATCTTGGCTATTTTAATACTGTGCAATGCAGATTTGCCTGCCTGTGTCTTTCCAATTATCTCTTCTTAGATTATAGGTCGAGGAGTGGGCCTGCTGGATCATATGGTAGATCGATGTTTACCTTTGTAAGGCACCTCCATTCTGTTCTCATTCGTGGCCCTTTCCAACTTACGTCCCACTTGAACTTGAGGGTATGCATTTCTCCACAACGCCTTCAGCATTTATTGTTTGTAGTTTTCTTGCTGAAGGTTATTCTGACAAGTGTGAGCTGATACCTCTCTGTGCTTGAATTCGAATGTGCCACATGATCCGTTGAAGTTGAGCTTTAAGGCATGTCCGTTTTATTTTTCAAGCTGTGATTACCCCTTAGTTCTTCAAAGTGTTCTCTTTAAGTATGTGTCACATTTTGAAATGTTTTGGCCATTACCTCCCTCAAGATATTTTGAGGGCAGGTTTCATTTACAGTTCTGCAGTACTTGTTCCTATGAAATGACCATTAGCACAGGCTTTAAAGCCGCTTTGGCAGGTAACTGCCAGAGGGCGGCAGCCTTTCTATGTCCCCCACCCTGGTAACTAGGGAAAAGCCCTTGCGGCCTGTGGTGTTTCTCGGTTATAAATTAGAGTGGAGTGTGCCCGGACAAACCCACACAAGCTGATGTCTCCTTACTTTTGTTGGATTTTGAAATTTAATTTTTATTTTTTATTGGAGTAATTTTCCACTGTGTACGTGGACCACTTCTACTTTGTGCATTCCTCGGTTGATGGACATTTTCATTGCTTCCAAGTGTTGGCTATGGTAAATATTGTTGGAGTGCAGGATTGCCAGCCTGTGACTTTTGGATTCTCATTTTCTCAGGTGATAGGCCCAGCAGTGGGTGTGATTGATTGACTGCTAGCACCGTGTTTCCCTTTTCAAAGCACCTTCTTTGTGTTTTCATTAGTGGCTCTTACCACGTCCCCCTTAGAATAGAGGGTACGCATTTCTCCACAATCGCTTCAGCATTTATTGTGTGCAGCATTTATGCTAATGGCCCTTCTGGCTGCTGTGAGCTGATAGGTTTTTGTAATCTGGGTTTGCATGTCTTTGAAAATTCGTAAAACTCATCATTTCTCTCCACCGTTTTCTTTTCCGTTAAAAAAAAGGAAACAATTGGGAGTACAATACAACTCTTGAAATTGTCGTCTTGGAAGGTGGCCCTCTTTTGAATTTTTTGGTCGATTTTCCACCCCTGAATTGTTTTAGAGAGCAGGTGTCATTTACCGAAATGCAGTTTGGCGAATATTTTGTGACCTTTAGGAATGGGTTTAAAGCTGCTGTTGTGGGAAGTGGCCTCAAGGAGGCAGCATTTCTCCATTCCCAAAGCGGGGTACTAGGGCAGCAGAGCCTTTCTGGAAGTCATGTTCCTAGGTTGTAAATTACATTGGAATGTGCATGGAGAAACCCCCATAAGTTTATGTCTCATTATTTCTTCTTGGTTTTAATTTTTTTTTTTTTTTTTATTTGGGGTAAAGCTTAGAATATTGTTTGTCCTAGGTGTACACAATCTGGTCCATTTGTACATTATATATGTGTATTCAAGTACAGATCCTCTTCCCATGTAAAATGTTACAGAGGGTTCCGCAGACCTCCCTTGCTATATGGTCGGTCTTTTCAAGATATGTATATAATATGCGTTTGTATACATATAGTAACACTAATCTTAATTTATCCATTCCCCCCACCTTTCCTTTCAGATGAGCATAGTTTGTTTTCTAAGTCTGTGAGTGTCTTTCTCTGTGGAAATATGTTCATTTGTGTCAGTTATTAGATAACGCCTATAAGTGATATCATAGAATATAGGTCTTTTGCTTTCTGACTTACCTCATGTTTCATGATTATCTCCAGACTCATTTGTGGTGCGTCAGAGAGCAATGGTTCATTGTTTTCCATGGCTAATATTCCATTGTGTACATGGACCACTTCTTCTTTATCCATTCACCTCTTGTTGGACATTTTGATTGCTTCACTGTCTTGGCTATTGTGAATAAGGCTGCACTGCAGCTTTTGCGGCCTGTGTCTTCTCGATTCTTGTCTTCTCAGGTGAGAGGTCCAATGGTGCGCCTGCTGGATTGAATGGTACCTCCATTTTTACTTTTAAACACAGCTCCTTTCTGTTCTCATTATTGCCTGTTACCCCTTTACGTCTCACCAGCAGGTAGAGGGTACAAAGTTCTCTAAAACCCCTTCAGCATTTATCGTTTGTAGACTTTTTGCTGATGGTCAGTCGACTGGGGTAAGTTGAAACTTTTTGTAGATTAGATTGCATGGGTCTAACACTCCCTGAGGTTGAGATTTTATCCATTTCCCTTTTTTTTTAAAAAGAGCGTGAGTAAAACTTAACTCTTCATACTCTCTTCTTGAAACATTTGCCTGTTTTGAGTTTTTTCGTCCTTTCCCTACTTCAGCACAATTTTTTAGGGCAGGTGTCCTTTAAAGCCCTAAGTCCTTGTGAATGTTAAGTGACCATTAGCTGTGAGTTTAAAGCTGTTCTTGCAGGAAACGGCCACAAGGTGGCAGCCTTTCCCCGTTACCAAATTTGGTTACTAGGAAAACAGAGCCTTAATGGAAGTGGTGTTCTAGGTTGTAAATTAGAATGGAATGTGCCAGGAGAAAGCCCTTTAAGTTTATGTCCTATTACTTCTTGTTCATAGTTGTAATTTACTTTTTATTTTTTATCCCAGCAAATATGACTACAATGGTTTGTTTGTTCTAGGTGTGCAAGATGTGGTTCTTTCACACATATACATGTATCTATTCTTCCTCGCATCCTTTTCCCACGTAGGTCATGACACAATGTTGAGTAGTCTTCCCCTGGTCTTCCGTACGTCTTTGGTGGTTATATATTTCACCTGGTTTGTATATCTCTGTTAACCCCAATATGGTAATGTATCCAATCCTCATCCCTTTCTATGGGGTGAACCATAAGTTTTTTAATGAATCTGCGATTGCCTTTCTCTGTGGAAATATCTTCATTGGTATCAATTTTTAAGTAACTCCTAAAAGTGATGTGATAGGATATGTGTTTTTGCTTTCTCACTTACTATAGGAGGCGTGATTAAGTCTGGACTCATCTATGGTGCTTGCAAATGGCATTGTTTCATTTTTTTCACTAGCGAATATTCCATCTGTACATGGAGGAGTTCTTCTTTGTCCCCCCATCTGTTGGTGGACTTTTTGGTTACTTCCATATCTTGGCTATTTTAATACTGTGCAATGCAGATTTGCCTGCCTGTGTCTTTCCAATTATCTCTTCTTAGATTATAGGTCGAGGAGTGGGCCTGCTGGATCATATGGTAGATCGATGTTTACCTTTGTAAGGCACCTCCATTCTGTTCTCATTCGTGGCCCTTTCCAACTTACGTCCCACTTGAACTTGAGGGTATGCATTTCTCCACAACGCCTTCAGCATTTATTGTTTGTAGTTTTCTTGCTGATGGTTATTCTGACAAGTGTGAGCTGATACCTCTCTGTGCTTGAATTCGAATGTGCCACATGATCCGTTGAAGTTGAGCTTTAAGGCATGTCCTTTTTATTTTTCAAGCTGTGATTACCCCTTAGTTCTTCAAAGTGTTCTCTTTAAGTATGTGTCACATTTTGAAATGTTTTGGCCATTACCTCCCTCAAGACATTTTGAGGGCAGGTTTCATTTACAGTTCTGCAGTACTTGTTCCTATGAAATGACCATTAGCACAGGCTTTAAAGCCGCTTTGGCAGGTAACTGCCAGAGGACGGCAGCCTCTCTATGTCCCCCAACCTGGTAACTAGGGAAAAACCCTTGCGGCCTGTGGTGTTTCTCGGTTATAAATTAGAGTGGAGTGTGCCCGGACAAACCCACACAAGCTGATGTCTCCTTACTTTTGTTGGATTTTGAAATTTAATTTTTATTTTTTATTGGAGTAATTTTCCACTGTGTACGTGGACCACTTCTACTTTGTGCATTCCTCGGTTGATGGACATTTTCATTGCTTCCAAGTGTTGGCTATGGTAAATATTGTTGGAGTGCAGGATTGCCAGCCTGTGACTTTTGGATTCTCATTTTCTCAGGTGATAGGCCCAGCAGTGGGTGTGATTGATTGACTGCTAGCACCGTGTTTCCCTTTTCAAAGCACCTTCTTTGTGTTTTCATTAGTGGCTCTTACCACGTCCCCCTTAGTATGGAGGGTACGCATTTCTCCACAATCGCTTCAGCATTTATTGTGTGCAGCATTTATGCTAATGGCCCTTCTGGCTGCTGTGAGCTGATAGGTTTTTGTAATCTGGGTTTGCATGTCTTTGAAAATTCGTAAAACTCATCATTTCTCTCCACCGTTTTCTTTTCCGTTAAAAAAAAGGAAACAATTGGGAGTACAATACAACTCTTGAAATTGTCTTCTTGGAAGGTGGCCCTCTTTTGAATTTTTTGGTCGATTTTCCACCCCTGAATTGTTTTAGAGAGCAGGTGTCATTTACCGAAATGCAGTTTGGCGAATATTTTGTGACCTTTAGGAATGGGTTTAAAGCTGCTGTTGTGGGAAGTGGCCTCAAGGAGGCAGCATTTCTCCATTCCCAAAGCTGGGTACTAGGGCAGCAGAGCCTTTCTGGAAGTCATGTTCCTAGGTTGTAAATTACATTGGAATGTGCATGGAGAAACCCCCATAAGTTTATGTCTCATTATTTCTTCTTGGTTTTAAATTTTTTTTTTTTTATTTGGGGTAAAGCTTAGAATATTGTTTGTCCTAGGTGTACACAATCTGGTCCATTTGTACATTATATATGTGTATTCAAGTACAGGTCCTCTTCCCATGTAAAATGTTACAGAGGGTTCCGCAGACCTCCCTTGCTATATGGTCGGTCTTTTCGAGATATGTATATAATATGCGTTTGTATACATATAGTAACACTAATCTTAATTTATCCATTCCCCCCACCTTTCCTATTAGATGAGCATAGTTTGTTTTCTAAGTCTGTGAGTGTCTTTCTCTGTGGAAATATGTTCATTTGTGTCAGTTATTAGATAACGCCTATAAGTGATATCATAGAATATAGGTCTTTTGCTTTCTGACTTACCTCATATTTCATGATTATCTCCAGATTCATTTGTGGTGCCTCAGAGAGCAATGGTTCATTGTTTTCCATGGCTAATATTCCATTGTGTACATGGACCATTTCTTCTTTATCCATTCACCTCTTGTTGGACATTTTGATTGCTTCACTGTCTTGGCTATTGTGAATAAGGCTGCACTGCAGCTTTTGCGGCCTGTGTCTTCTCGATTCTTGTCTTCTCAGGTGAGAGGTCCAATGGTGCGCCTGCTGGATTGAATGGTACCTCCATTTTTACTTTTAAACACAGCTCCTTTCTGTTCTCATTATTGCCTGTCACCCCTTTACGTCTCACCAGCAGGTAGAGGGTACAAAGTTCTCTAAAACCCCTTCAGCATTTATCGTTTGTAGACTTTTTGCTGATGGTCAGTCGACTGGGGTAAGTTGAAACTTTTTGTAGATTAGATTGCATGGGTCTAACACTCCCTGAGGTTGAGATTTTATCCATTTCCCTTTTTTTTTTAAAAGAGCGTGAGTAAAACTTAACTCTTCATACTCTCTTCTTGAAACATTTGCCTGTTTTGAGTTTTTTCGTCCTTTCCCTACTTCAGCACAATTTTTTAGGGCAGGTGTCCTTTAAAGCCCTAAGTCCTTGTGAATGTTAAGTGACCATTAGCTGTGAGTTTAAAGCTGTTCTTGCAGGAAACGGCCACAAGGTGGCAGCCTTTCCCCGTTACCAAATTTGGTTACTAGGAAAACAGAGCCTTAATGGAAGTGGTGTTCTAGGTTGTAAATTAGAATGGAATGTGCCAGGAGAAAGCCCTTTAAGTTTATGTCCTATTACTTCTTGTTCATAGTTGTAATTTACTTTTTATTTTTTATCCCAGCAAATATGACTACAATGGTTTGTTTGTTCTAGGTGTGCAAGATGTGGTTCTTTCACACATATACATGTATCTATTCTTCCTCGCATCCTTTTCCCACGTAGGTCATGACACAATGTTGAGTAGTCTTCCCCTGGTCTTCCGTACGTCTTTGGTGGTTATATATTTCACCTGGTTTGTATATCTCTGTTAACCCCAATATGGTAATGTATCCAATCCTCATCCCTTTCTATGGGGTGAACCATAAGTTTTTTAATGAATCTGCGATTGCCTTTCTCTGTGGAAATATCTTCATTGGTATCAATTTTTAAGTAACTCCTAAAAGTGATGTGATAGGATATGTGTTTTTGCTTTCTCACTTACTATAGGAGGCGTGATTACGTCTGGACTCATCTATGGTGCTTGCAAATGGCATTGTTTCATTTTTTTCACTAGCGAATATTCCATCTGTACATGGAGGAGTTCTTCTTTGTCCCCCCATCTGTTGGTGGACTTTTTGGTTACTTCCATATCTTGGCTATTTTAATACTGTGCAATGCAGATTTGCCTGCCTGTGTCTTTCCAATTATCTCTTCTTAGATTATAGGTCGAGGAGTGGGCCTGCTGGATCATATGGTAGATCGATGTTTACCTTTGTAAGGCACCTCCATTCTGTTCTCATTCGTGGCCCTTTCCAACTTACGTCCCACTTGAACTTGAGGGTATGCATTTCTCCACAACGCCTTCAGCATTTATTGTTTGTAGTTTTCTTGCTGAAGGTTATTCTGACAAGTGTGAGCTGATACCTCTCTGTGCTTGAATTCGAATGTGCCACATGATCCGTTGAAGTTGAGCTTTAAGGCATGTCCGTTTTATTTTTCAAGCTGTGATTACCCCTTAGTTCTTCAAAGTGTTCTCTTTAAGTATGTGTCACATTTTGAAATGTTTTGGCCATTACCTCCCTCAAGATATTTTGAGGGCAGGTTTCATTTACAGTTCTGCAGTACTTGTTCCTATGAAATGACCATTAGCACAGGCTTTAAAGCCGCTTTGGCAGGTAACTGCCAGAGGGCGGCAGCCTTTCTATGTCCCCCACCCTGGTAACTAGGGAAAAGCCCTTGCGGCCTGTGGTGTTTCTCGGTTATAAATTAGAGTGGAGTGTGCCCGGACAAACCCACACAAGCTGATGTCTCCTTACTTTTGTTGGATTTTGAAATTTAATTTTTATTTTTTATTGGAGTAATTTTCCACTGTGTACGTGGACCACTTCTACTTTGTGCATTCCTCGGTTGATGGACATTTTCATTGCTTCCAAGTGTTGGCTATGGTAAATATTGTTGGAGTGCAGGATTGCCAGCCTGTGACTTTTGGATTCTCATTTTCTCAGGTGATAGGCCCAGCAGTGGGTGTGATTGATTGACTGCTAGCACCGTGTTTCCCTTTTCAAAGCACCTTCTTTGTGTTTTCATTAGTGGCTCTTACCACGTCCCCCTTAGAATAGAGGGTACGCATTTCTCCACAATCGCTTCAGCATTTATTGTGTGCAGCATTTATGCTAATGGCCCTTCTGGCTGCTGTGAGCTGATAGGTTTTTGTAATCTGGGTTTGCATGTCTTTGAAAATTCGTAAAACTCATCATTTCTCTCCACCGTTTTCTTTTCCGTTAAAAAAAAGGAAACAATTGGGAGTACAATACAACTCTTGAAATTGTCGTCTTGGAAGGTGGCCCTCTTTTGAATTTTTTGGTCGATTTTCCACCCCTGAATTGTTTTAGAGAGCAGGTGTCATTTACCGAAATGCAGTTTGGCGAATATTTTGTGACCTTTAGGAATGGGTTTAAAGCTGCTGTTGTGGGAAGTGGCCTCAAGGAGGCAGCATTTCTCCATTCCCAAAGCGGGGTACTAGGGCAGCAGAGCCTTTCTGGAAGTCATGTTCCTAGGTTGTAAATTACATTGGAATGTGCATGGAGAAACCCCCATAAGTTTATGTCTCATTATTTCTTCTTGGTTTTAATTTTTTTTTTTTTTATTTGGGGTAAAGCTTAGAATATTGTTTGTCCTAGGTGTACACAATCTGGTCCATTTGTACATTATATATGTGTATTCAAGTACAGATCCTCTTCCCATGTAAAATGTTACAGAGGGTTCCGCAGACCTCCCTTGCTATATGGTCGGTCTTTTCAAGATATGTATATAATATGCGTTTGTATACATATAGTAACACTAATCTTAATTTATCCATTCCCCCCACCTTTCCTTTCAGATGAGCATAGTTTGTTTTCTAAGTCTGTGAGTGTCTTTCTCTGTGGAAATATGTTCATTTGTGTCAGTTATTAGATAACGCCTATAAGTGATATCATAGAATATAGGTCTTTTGCTTTCTGACTTACCTCATGTTTCATGATTATCTCCAGACTCATTTGTGGTGCGTCAGAGAGCAATGGTTCATTGTTTTCCATGGCTAATATTCCATTGTGTACATGGACCACTTCTTCTTTATCCATTCACCTCTTGTTGGACATTTTGATTGCTTCACTGTCTTGGCTATTGTGAATAAGGCTGCACTGCAGCTTTTGCGGCCTGTGTCTTCTCGATTCTTGTCTTCTCAGGTGAGAGGTACAATGGTGCGCCTGCTGGATTGAATGGTACCTCCATTTTTACTTTTAAACACAGCTCCTTTCTGTTCTCATTATTGCCTGTTACCCCTTTACGTCTCACCAGCAGGTAGAGGGTACAAAGTTCTCTAAAACCCCTTCAGCATTTATCGTTTGTAGACTTTTTGCTGATGGTCAGTCGACTGGGGTAAGTTGAAACTTTTTGTAGATTAGATTGCATGGGTCTAACACTCCCTGAGGTTGAGATTTTATCCATTTCCCTTTTTTTTTAAAAAGAGCGTGAGTAAAACTTAACTCTTCATACTCTCTTCTTGAAATATTTGCCTGTTTTGAGTTTTTTCGTCCTTTCCCTACTTCAGCACAATTTTTTAGGGCAGGTGTCCTTTAAAGCCCTAAGTCCTTGTGAATGTTAAGTGACCATTAGCTGTGAGTTTAAAGCTGTTCTTGCAGGAAACGGCCACAAGGTGGCAGCCTTTCCCCGTTACCAAATTTGGTTACTAGGAAAACAGAGCCTTAATGGAAGTGGTGTTCTAGGTTGTAAATTAGAATGGAATGTGCCAGGAGAAAGCCCTTTAAGTTTATGTCCTATTACTTCTTGTTCATAGTTGTAATTTACTTTTTATTTTTTATCCCAGCAAATATGACTACAATGGTTTGTTTGTTCTAGGTGTGCAAGATGTGGTTCTTTCACACATATACATGTATCTATTCTTCCTCGCATCCTTTTCCCACGTAGGTCATGACACAATGTTGAGTAGTCTTCCCCTGGTCTTCCATACGTCTTTGGTGGTTATATATTTCACCTGGTTTGTATATCTCTGTTAACCCCAATATGGTAATGTATCCAATCCTCATCCCTTTCTATGGGGTGAACCATAAGTTTTTTAATGAATCTGCGATTGCCTTTCTCTGTGGAAATATCTTCATTGGTATCAATTTTTAAGTAACTCCTAAAAGTGATGTGATAGGATATGTGTTTTTGCTTTCTCACTTACTATAGGAGGCGTGATTACGTCTGGACTCATCTATGGTGCTTGCAAATGGCATTGTTTCATTTTTTTCACTAGCGAATATTCCATCTGTACATGGAGGAGTTCTTCTTTGTCCCCCCATCTGTTGGTGGACTTTTTGGTTACTTCCATATCTTGGCTATTTTAATACTGTGCAATGCAGATTTGCCTGCCTGTGTCTTTCCAATTATCTCTTCTTAGATTATAGGTCGAGGAGTGGGCCTGCTGGATCATATGGTAGATCGATGTTTACCTTTGTAAGGCACCTCCATTCTGTTCTCATTCGTGGCCCTTTCCAACTTACGTCCCACTTGAACTTGAGGGTATGCATTTCTCCACAACGCCTTCAGCATTTATTGTTTGTAGTTTTCTTGCTGAAGGTTATTCTGACAAGTGTGAGCTGATACCTCTCTGTGCTTGAATTCGAATGTGCCACATGATCCGTTGAAGTTGAGCTTTAAGGCATGTCCGTTTTATTTTTCAAGCTGTGATTACCCCTTAGTTCTTCAAAGTGTTCTCTTTAAGTATGTGTCACATTTTGAAATGTTTTGGCCATTACCTCCCTCAAGATATTTTGAGGGCAGGTTTCATTTACAGTTCTGCAGTACTTGTTCCTATGAAATGACCATTAGCACAGGCTTTAAAGCCGCTTTGGCAGGTAACTGCCAGAGGGCGGCAGCCTTTCTATGTCCCCCACCCTGGTAACTAGGGAAAAGCCCTTGCGGCCTGTGGTGTTTCTCGGTTATAAATTAGAGTGGAGTGTGCCCGGACAAACCCACACAAGCTGATGTCTCCTTACTTTTGTTGGATTTTGAAATTTAATTTTTATTTTTTATTGGAGTAATTTTCCACTGTGTACGTGGACCACTTCTACTTTGTGCATTCCTCGGTTGATGGACATTTTCATTGCTTCCAAGTGTTGGCTATGGTAAATATTGTTGGAGTGCAGGATTGCCAGCCTGTGACTTTTGGATTCTCATTTTCTCAGGTGATAGGCCCAGCAGTGGGTGTGATTGATTGACTGCTAGCACCGTGTTTCCCTTTTCAAAGCACCTTCTTTGTGTTTTCATTAGTGGCTCTTACCACGTCCCCCTTAGAATAGAGGGTACGCATTTCTCCACAATCGCTTCAGCATTTATTGTGTGCAGCATTTATGCTAATGGCCCTTCTGGCTGCTGTGAGCTGATAGGTTTTTGTAATCTGGGTTTGCATGTCTTTGAAAATTCGTAAAACTCATCATTTCTCTCCACCGTTTTCTTTTCCGTTAAAAAAAAGGAAACAATTGGGAGTACAATACAACTCTTGAAATTTTCGTCTTGGAAGGTGGCCCTCTTTTGAATTTTTTGGTCGATTTTCCACCCCTGAATTGTTTTAGAGAGCAGGTGTCATTTACCGAAATGCAGTTTGGCGAATATTTTGTGACCTTTAGGAATGGGTTTAAAGCTGCTGTTGTGGGAAGTGGCCTCAAGGAGGCAGCATTTCTCCATTCCCAAAGCTGGGTACTAGGGCAGCAGAGCCTTTCTGGAAGTCATGTTCCTAGGTTGTAAATTACATTGGAATGTGCATGGAGAAACCCCCATAAGTTTATGTCTCATTATTTCTTCTTGGTTTTAATTTTTTTTTTTTTTTATTTGGGGTAAAGCTTAGAATATTGTTTGTCCTAGGTGTACACAATCTGGTCCATTTGTACATTATATATGTGTATTCAAGTACAGATCCTCTTCCCATGTAAAATGTTACAGAGGGTTCCGCAGACCTCCCTTGCTATATGGTCGGTCTTTTCAAGATATGTATATAATATGCGTTTGTATACATATAGTAACACTAATCTTAATTTATCCATTCCCCCCACCTTTCCTTTCAGATGAGCATAGTTTGTTTTCTAAGTCTGTGAGTGTCTTTCTCTGTGGAAATATGTTCATTTGTGTCAGTTATTAGATAACGCCTATAAGTGATATCATAGAATATAGGTCTTTTGCTTTCTGACTTACCTCATGTTTCATGATTATCTCCAGACTCATTTGTGGTGCGTCAGAGAGCAATGGTTCATTGTTTTCCATGGCTAATATTCCATTGTGTACATGGACCACTTCTTCTTTATCCATTCACCTCTTGTTGGACATTTTGATTGCTTCACTGTCTTGGCTATTGTGAATAAGGCTGCACTGCAGCTTTTGCGGCCTGTGTCTTCTCGATTCTTGTCTTCTCAGGTGAGAGGTCCAATGGTGCGCCTGCTGGATTGAATGGTACCTCCATTTTTACTTTTAAACACAGCTCCTTTCTGTTCTCATTATTGCCTGTTACCCCTTTACGTCTCACCAGCAGGTAGAGGGTACAAAGTTCTCTAAAACCCCTTCAGCATTTATCGTTTGTAGACTTTTTGCTGATGGTCAGTCGACTGGGGTAAGTTGAAACTTTTTGTAGATTAGATTGCATGGGTCTAACACTCCCTGCGGTTGAGATTTTATCCATTTCCCTTTTTTTTTAAAAAGAGCGTGAGTAAAACTTAACTCTTCATACTCTCTTCTTGAAACATTTGCCTGTTTTGAGTTTTTTCGTCCTTTCCCTACTTCAGCACAATTTTTTAGGGCAGGTGTCCTTTAAAGCCCTAAGTCCTTGTGAATGTTAAGTGACCATTAGCTGTGAGTTTAAAGCTCTTCTTGCAGGAAACGGCCACAAGGTGGCAGCCTTTCCCCGTTACCAAATTTGGTTACTAGGAAAACAGAGCCTTAATGGAAGTGGTGTTCTAGGTTGTAAATTAGAATGGAATGTGCCAGGAGAAAGCCCTTTAAGTTTATGTCCTATTACTTCTTGTTCATAGTTGTAATTTACTTTTTATTTTTTATCCCAGCAAATATGACTACAATGGTTTGTTTGTTCTAGGTGTGCAAGATGTGGTTCTTTCACACATATACATGTATCTATTCTTCCTCGCATCCTTTTCCCACGTAGGTCATGACACAATGTTGAGTAGTCTTCCCCTGGTCTTCCGTACGTCTTTGGTGGTTATATATTTCACCTGGTTTGTATATCTCTGTTAACCCCAATATGGTAATGTATCCAATCCTCATCCCTTTCTATGGGGTGAACCATAAGTTTTTTAATGAATCTGCGATTGCCTTTCTCTGTGGAAATATCTTCATTGGTATCAATTTTTAAGTAACTCCTAAAAGTGATGTGATAGGATATGTGTCTTTTGCTTTCTCACTTACTATAGGAGGCGTGATTAAGTCTGGACTCATCTATGGTGCTTGCAAATGGCATTGTTTCATTTTTTTCACTAGCGAATATTCCATCTGTACATGGAGGAGTTCTTCTTTGTCCCCCCATCTGTTGGTGGACTTTTTGGTTACTTCCATATCTTGGCTATTTTAATACTGTGCAATGCAGATTTGCCTGCCTGTGTCTTTCCAATTATCTCTTCTTAGATTATAGGTCGAGGAGTGGGCCTGCTGGATCATATGGTAGATCGATGTTTACCTTTGTAAGGCACCTCCATTCTGTTCTCATTCGTGGCCCTTTCCAACTTACGTCCCACTTGAACTTGAGGGTATGCATTTCTCCACAACGCCTTCAGCATTTATTGTTTGTAGTTTTCTTGCTGATGGTTATTCTGACAAGTGTGAGCTGATACCTCTCTGTGCTTGAATTCGAATGTGCCACATGATCCGTTGAAGTTGAGCTTTAAGGCATGTCCTTTTTATTTTTCAAGCTGTGATTACCCCTTAGTTCTTCAAAGTGTTCTCTTTAAGTATGTGTCACATTTTGAAATGTTTTGGCCATTACCTCCCTCAAGACATTTTGAGGGCAGGTTTCATTTACAGTTCTGCAGTACTTGTTCCTATGAAATGACCATTAGCACAGGCTTTAAAGCCGCTTTGGCAGGTAACTGCCAGAGGACGGCAGCCTCTCTATGTCCCCCAACCTGGTAACTAGGGAAAAACCCTTGCGGCCTGTGGTGTTTCTCGGTTATAAATTAGAGTGGAGTGTGCCCGGACAAACCCACACAAGCTGATGTCTCCTTACTTTTGTTGGATTTTGAAATTTAATTTTTATTTTTTATTGGAGTAATTTTCCACTGTGTACGTGGACCACTTCTACTTTGTGCATTCCTCGGTTGATGGACATTTTCATTGCTTCCAAGTGTTGGCTATGGTAAATATTGTTGGAGTGCAGGATTGCCAGCCTGTGACTTTTGGATTCTCATTTTCTCAGGTGATAGGCCCAGCAGTGGGTGTGATTGATTGACTGCTAGCACCGTGTTTCCCTTTTCAAAGCACCTTCTTTGTGTTTTCATTAGTGGCTCTTACCACGTCCCCCTTAGAATGGAGGGTACGCATTTCTCCACAATCGCTTCAGCATTTATTGTGTGCAGCATTTATGCTAATGGCCCTTCTGGCTGCTGTGAGCTGATAGGTTTTTGTAATCTGGGTTTGCATGTCTTTGAAAATTCGTAAAACTCATCATTTCTCTCCACCGTTTTCTTTTCCGTTAAAAAAAAGGAAACAATTGGGAGTACAATACAACTCTTGAAATTGTCTTCTTGGAAGGTGGCCCTCTTTTGAATTTTTTGGTCGATTTTCCACCCCTGAATTGTTTTAGAGAGCAGGTGTCATTTACCGAAATGCAGTTTGGCGAATATTTTGTGACCTTTAGCAATGGGTTTAAAGCTGCTGTTGTGGGAAGTGGCCTCAAGGAGGCAGCATTTCTCCATTCCCAAAGCTGGGTACTAGGGCAGCAGAGCCTTTCTGGAAGTCATGTTCCTAGGTTGTAAATTACATTGGAATGTGCATGGAGAAACCCCCATAAGTTTATGTCTCATTATTTCTTCTTGGTTTTAAATTTTTTTTTTTTTATTTGGGGTAAAGCTTAGAATATTGTTTGTCCTAGGTGTACACAATCTGGTCCATTTGTACATTATATATGTGTATTCAAGTACAGGTCCTCTTCCCATGTAAAATGTTACAGAGGGTTCCGCAGACCTCCCTTGCTATATGGTCGGTCTTTTCGAGATATGTATATAATATGCGTTTGTATACATATAGTAACACTAATCTTAATTTATCCATTCCCCCCACCTTTCCTATTAGATGAGCATAGTTTGTTTTCTAAGTCTGTGAGTGTCTTTCTCTGTGGAAATATGTTCATTTGTGTCAGTTATTAGATAACGCCTATAAGTGATATCATAGAATATAGGTCTTTTGCTTTCTGACTTACCTCATATTTCATGATTATCTCCAGATTCATTTGTGGTGCCTCAGAGAGCAATGGTTCATTGTTTTCCATGGCTAATATTCCATTGTGTACATGGACCATTTCTTCTTTATCCATTCACCTCTTGTTGGACATTTTGATTGCTTCACTGTCTTGGCTATTGTGAATAAGGCTGCACTGCAGCTTTTGCGGCCTGTGTCTTCTCGATTCTTGTCTTCTCAGGTGAGAGGTCCAATGGTGCGCCTGCTGGATTGAATGGTACCTCCATTTTTACTTTTAAACACAGCTCCTTTCTGTTCTCATTATTGCCTGTCACCCCTTTACGTCTCACCAGCAGGTAGAGGGTACAAAGTTCTCTAAAACCCCTTCAGCATTTATCGTTTGTAGACTTTTTGCTGATGGTCAGTCGACTGGGGTAAGTTGAAACTTTTTGTAGATTAGATTGCATGGGTCTAACACTCCCTGAGGTTGAGATTTTATCCATTTCCCTTTTTTTTTTAAAAGAGCGTGAGTAAAACTTAACTCTTCATACTCTCTTCTTGAAACATTTGCCTGTTTTGAGTTTTTTCGTCCTTTCCCTACTTCAGCACAATTTTTTAGGGCAGGTGTCCTTTAAAGCCCTAAGTCCTTGTGAATGTTAAGTGACCATTAGCTGTGAGTTTAAAGCTGTTCTTGCAGGAAACGGCCACAAGGTGGCAGCCTTTCCCCGTTACCAAATTTGGTTACTAGGAAAACAGAGCCTTAATGGAAGTGGTGTTCTAGGTTGTAAATTAGAATGGAATGTGCCAGGAGAAAGCCCTTTAAGTTTATGTCCTATTACTTCTTGTTCATAGTTGTAATTTACTTTTTATTTTTTATCCCAGCAAATATGACTACAATGGTTTGTTTGTTCTAGGTGTGCAAGATGTGGTTCTTTCACACATATACATGTATCTATTCTTCCTCGCATCCTTTTCCCACGTAGGTCATGACACAATGTTGAGTAGTCTTCCCCTGGTCTTCCGTACGTCTTTGGTGGTTATATATTTCACCTGGTTTGTATATCTCTGTTAACCCCAATATGGTAATGTATCCAATCCTCATCCCTTTCTATGGGGTGAACCATAAGTTTTTTAATGAATCTGCGATTGCCTTTCTCTGTGGAAATATCTTCATTGGTATCAATTTTTAAGTAACTCCTAAAAGTGATGTGATAGGATATGTGTCTTTTGCTTTCTCACTTACTATAGGAGGCGTGATTAAGTCTGGACTCATCTATGGTGCTTGCAAATGGCATTGTTTCATTTTTTTCACTAGCGAATATTCCATCTGTACATGGAGGAGTTCTTCTTTGTCCCCCCATCTGTTGGTGGACTTTTTGGTTACTTCCATATCTTGGCTATTTTAATACTGTGCAATGCAGATTTGCCTGCCTGTGTCTTTCCAATTATCTCTTCTTAGATTATAGGTCGAGGAGTGGGCCTGCTGGATCATATGGTAGATCGATGTTTACCTTTGTAAGGCACCTCCATTCTGTTCTCATTCGTGGCCCTTTCCAACTTACGTCCCACTTGAACTTGAGGGTATGCATTTCTCCACAACGCCTTCAGCATTTATTGTTTGTAGTTTTCTTGCTGATCGTTATTCTGACAAGTGTGAGCTGATACCTCTCTGTGCTTGAATTCGAATGTGCCACATGATCCGTTGAAGTTGAGCTTTAAGGCATGTCCTTTTTATTTTTCAAGCTGTGATTACCCCTTAGTTCTTCAAAGTGTTCTCTTTAAGTATGTGTCACATTTTGAAATGTTTTGGCCATTACCTCCCTCAAGACATTTTGAGGGCAGGTTTCATTTACAGTTCTGCAGTACTTGTTCCTATGAAATGACCATTAGCACAGGCTTTAAAGCCGCTTTGGCAGGTAACTGCCAGAGGACGGCAGCCTCTCTATGTCCCCCAACCTGGTAACTAGGGAAAAACCCTTGCGGCCTGTGGTGTTTCTCGGTTATAAATTAGAGTGGAGTGTGCCCGGACAAACCCACACAAGCTGATGTCTCCTTACTTTTGTTGGATTTTGAAATTTAATTTTTATTTTTTATTGGAGTAATTTTCCACTGTGTACGTGGACCACTTCTACTTTGTGCATTCCTCGGTTGATGGACATTTTCATTGCTTCCAAGTGTTGGCTATGGTAAATATTGTTGGAGTGCAGGATTGCCAGCCTGTGACTTTTGGATTCTCATTTTCTCAGGTGATAGGCCCAGCAGTGGGTGTGATTGATTGACTGCTAGCACCGTGTTTCCCTTTTCAAAGCACCTTCTTTGTGTTTTCATTAGTGGCTCTTACCACGTCCCCCTTAGAATGGAGGGTACGCATTTCTCCACAATCGCTTCAGCATTTATTGTGTGCAGCATTTATGCTAATGGCCCTTCTGGCTGCTGTGAGCTGATAGGTTTTTGTAATCTGGGTTTGCATGTCTTTGAAAATTCGTAAAACTCATCATTTCTCTCCACCGTTTTCTTTTCCGTTAAAAAAAAGGAAACAATTGGGAGTACAATACAACTCTTGAAATTGTCTTCTTGGAAGGTGGCCCTCTTTTGAATTTTTTGGTCGATTTTCCACCCCTGAATTGTTTTAGAGAGCAGGTGTCATTTACCGAAATGCAGTTTGGCGAATATTTTGTGACCTTTAGCAATGGGTTTAAAGCTGCTGTTGTGGGAAGTGGCCTCAAGGAGGCAGCATTTCTCCATTCCCAAAGCTGGGTACTAGGGCAGCAGAGCCTTTCTGGAAGTCATGTTCCTAGGTTGTAAATTACATTGGAATGTGCATGGAGAAACCCCCATAAGTTTATGTCTCATTATTTCTTCTTGGTTTTAAATTTTTTTTTTTTTTATTTGGGGTAAAGCTTAGAATATTGTTTGTCCTAGGTGTACACAATCTGGTCCATTTGTACATTATATATGTGTATTCAAGTACAGGTCCTCTTCCCATGTAAAATGTTACAGAGGGTTCCGCAGACCTCCCTTGCTATATGGTCGGTCTTTTCGAGATATGTATATAATATGCGTTTGTATACATATAGTAACACTAATCTTAATTTATCCATTCCCCCCACCTTTCCTATTAGATGAGCATAGTTTGTTTTCTAAGTCTGTGAGTGTCTTTCTCTGTGGAAATATGTTCATTTGTGTCAGTTATTAGATAACGCCTATAAGTGATATCATATAATATAGGTCTTTTGCTTTCTGACTTACCTCATATTTCATGATTATCTCCAGATTCATTTGTGGTGCCTCAGAGAGCAATGGTTCATTGTTTTCCATGGCTAATATTCCATTGTGTACATGGACCATTTCTTCTTTATCCATTCACCTCTTGTTGGACATTTTGATTGCTTCACTGTCTTGGCTATTGTGAATAAGGCTGCACTGCAGCTTTTGCGGCCTGTGTCTTCTCGATTCTTGTCTTCTCAGGTGAGAGGTCCAATGGTGCGCCTGCTGGATTGAATGGTACCTCCATTTTTACTTTTAAACACAGCTCCTTTCTGTTCTCATTATTGCCTGTCACCCCTTTACGTCTCACCAGCAGGTAGAGGGTACAAAGTTCTCTAAAACCCCTTCAGCATTTATCGTTTGTAGACCTTTTGCTGATGGTCAGTCGACTGGGGTAAGTTGAAACTTTTTGTAGATTAGATTGCATGGGTCTAACACTCCCTGAGGTTGAGATTTTATCCATTTCCCTTTTTTTTTTAAAAGAGCGTGAGTAAAACTTAACTCTTCATACTCTCTTCTTGAAACATTTGCCTGTTTTGAGTTTTTTCGTCCTTTCCCTACTTCAGCACAATTTTTTAGGGCAGGTGTCCTTTAAAGCCCTAAGTCCTTGTGAATGTTAAGTGACCATTAGCTGTGAGTTTAAAGCTGTTCTTGCAGGAAACGGCCACAAGGTGGCAGCCTTTCCTCGTTACCAAATTTGGTTACTAGGGAAACAGAGCCTTAATGGATGTGGTGTTCTAGGTTGTAAATTAGAATGGAATGTGCCAGGAGAAAGCCCTTTAAGTTTATGTCCTATTACTTCTTGTTCATAGTTGTAATTTACTTTTTATTTTTTATCCCAGCAAATATGACTACAATGGTTTGTTTGTTCTAGGTGTGCAAGATGTGGTTCTTTCACACATATACATGTATCTATTCTTCCTCACATCCTTTTCCCACGTAGGTCATGACACAATGTTGAGTAGTCTTCCCCTGGTCTTCCGTACGTCTTTGGTGGTTATATATTTCACCTGGTTTGTATATCTCTGTTAACCCCAATATGGTAATGTATCCAATCCTCATCCCTTTCTATGGGGTGAACCATAAGTTTTTTAATGAATCTGCGATTGCCTTTCTCTGTGGAAATATCTTCATTGGTATCAATTTTTAAGTAACTCCTAAAAGTGATGTGATAGGATATGTGTCTTTTGCTTTCTCACTTACTATAGGAGGCGTGATTACGTCTGAACTCATCTATGGTGCTTGCAAATGGCATTGTTTCATTTTTTTCACTAGCGAATATTCCATCTGTACATGGAGGAGTTCTTCTTTGTCCCCCCATCTGTTGGTGGACTTTTTGGTTACTTCCATATCTTGGCTATTTTAATACTGTGCAATGCAGATTTGCCTGCCTGTGTCTTTCCAATTATCTCTTCTTAGATTATGGGTCGAGGAGTGGGCGTGCTGGATCATATGGTAGATCGATGTTTACCTTTGTAAGGCACCTCCATTCTGTTCTCATTCGTGGCCCTTTCCAACTTACGTCCCACTTGAACTTGAGGGTATGCATTTCTCCACAACGCCTTCAGCATTTATTGTTTGTAGTTTTCTTGCTGATGGTTATTCTGACAAGTGTGAGCTGATACCTCTCTGTGCTTGAATTCGAATGTGCCACATGATCCGTTGAAGTTGAGCTTTAAGGCATGTCCTTTTTATTTTTCAAGCTGTGATTACCCCTTAGTTCTTCAAAGTGTTCTCTTTAAGTATGTGTCACATTTTGAAATGTTTTGGCCATTACCTCCCTCAAGACATTTTGAGGGCAGGTTTCATTTACAGTTCTGCAGTACTTGTTCCTATGAAATGACCATTAGCACAGGCTTTAAAGCCGCTTTGGCAGGTAACTGCCAGAGGACGGCAGCCTCTCTATGTCCCCCACCCTGGTAACTAGGGAAAAGCCCTTGCGGCCTGTGGTGTTTCTCGGTTATAAATTAGATTGGAGTGTGCCCGGACAAACCCACACAAGCTGATGTCTCCTTACTTTTGTTGGATTTTGAAATTTAATTTTTATTTTTTATTGGAGTAATTTTCCACTGTGTACGTGGACCACTTCTACTTTGTGCATTCCTCGGTTGATTGACATTTTCATTGCTTCCAAGTGTTGGCTATGGTAAATATTGTTGGAGTGCAGGATTGCCAGCCTGTGACTTTTGGATTCTCATTTTCTCAGGTGATAGGCCCAGCAGTGGGTGTGATTGATTGACTGCTAGCACCGTGTTTCCCTTTTCAAAGCACATTCTTTGTGTTTTCATTAGTGGCTCTTACCACGTTCCCCTTAGAATGGAGGGTACGCATTTCTCCACAATCGCTTCAGCATTTATTGTGTGCAGCATTTATGCTAATGGCCCTTCTGGCTGCTGTGAGCTGATAGGTTTTTGTAATCTGGGTTTGCATGTCTTTGAAAATTCGTAAAACTCATCATTTCTCTCCACCGTTTTCTTTTCCGTTAAAAAAAAGGAAACAATTGGGAGTACAATACAACTCTTGAAATTGTCGTCTTGGAAGGTGGCCCTATTTTGAATTTTTTGGTCGATTTTCCACCCCTGAATTGTTTTAGAGAGCAGGTGTCATTTACCGAAATGCAGTTTGGCGAATATTTTGTGACCTTTAGGAATGGGTTTAAAGCTGCTGTTGTGGGAAGTGGCCTCAAGGAGGCAGCATTTCTCCATTCCCAAAGCTGGGTACTAGGGCAGCAGAGCCTTTCTGGAAGTCATGTTCCTAGGTTGTAAATTACATTGGAATGTGCATGGAGAAACACCCATAAGTTTATGTCTCATTATTTCTTCTTGGTTTTAATTTTTTTTTTTTTTATTTGGGGTAAAGCTTAGAATATTGTTTGTCCTAGGTGTACACAATCTGGTCCATTTGTACATTATATATGTGTATTCAAGTACAGATCCTCTTCCCATGTAAAATGTCACAGAGGGTTCCGCAGACCTCCCTTGCTATATGGTCGGTCTTTTCGAGATATGTATATAATATGCGTTTGTATACATATAGTAACACTAATCTTAATATATCCATTCCCCCCACCTTTCCTTTTAGATGAGCTTAGTTTGTTTTCTAAGTCTGTGAGTGTCTTTCTCTGTGGAAATATGTTCATTTGTGTCAGTTATTAGATAACGCCTATAAGTGATATCATAGAATATAGGTCTTTTGCTTTCTGACTTACCTCATGTTTCATGATTATCTCCAGACTCATTTGTGGTGCCTCAGAGAGCAATGGTTCATTGTTTTCCATGGCTAATATTCCATTGTGTACATGGACCACTTCTTCTTTATCCATTCACCTCTTGTTGGACATTTTGATTGCTTCACTGTCTTGGCTATTGTGAATAAGGCTGCACTGCAGCTTTTGCGGCCTGTGTCTTCTCGATTCTTTTCTTCTCAGGTGAGAGGTCCAGTGGTGCGCCTGCTGGATTGAATGGTACCTCCATTTTTACTTTTAAACACAGCTCCTTTCTGTTCTCATTATTGCCTGTTACCCCTTTACCTCTCAGCAGCAGGTAGAGGGTACAAAGTTCTCTAAAACCCCTTCAGCATTTATCGTTTGTAGACTTTTTGCTGATGGTCAGTCGACTGGGGTAAGTTGAAACTTTTTGTAGATTAGATTGCATGGGTCTAACACTCCCTGAGGTTGAGATTTTATCCATTTCCCTTTTTTTTTAAAAAGAGCGTGAGTAAAACTTAACTCTTCATACTCTCTTCTTGAAACATTTGCCTGTTTTAAATTTTTTGTCCATTCCGTACTTCAGCACAATTTTTTAGGGCAGGTGTCCTTTACAGCCCTTAGCCCTTGTGAATGTTAAGTGAACATTAGCTGTGACTTTAAAGCTGCGCTTGCAGGAAACGGCCACAAGGTGGCAGCATTTCTCCTTTACCAAATTTCGTTACTAGGGAAACACAGCCTTAAGGGAAGTGGTGTTCTAGGTTGTAAATTAGAATGGAATGTGCCAGGAAAAAACCCTTTATGGTTATGTCTCATTACTTCTTGTTCATAGTTGTAATTTACATTTGATTTTTTATCCCAGCAAATATGACTACAATGGTTTGTTTGTTCTAGGTGTGCAAGATGTGCTTCTTTCACACATATACATGTATCTATTCTTCCTTACATCCTTTTCCCACGTAGGTCATGACACAATGTTGAGTAGTCTTCTCCTGGTTTTCCATACGTCTTTGGTGGTTATATATTTCACATGGTTTGTATATCTCTGTTAACCCCAATATGGTAATGTATCCAAACCTCATCCCTTTCTATGGGGTGAACCATAAGTTTTTTAATGAATCTGCGATTGCCTTTCTCTGTGGAAATATCTTCATTGGTATCAATTTTTAAGTAACTCCTAAAAGTGATGTGATAGGATATGTGTCTTTTGCTTTCTCACTTACTATAGGAGGCGTGATTACGTCTGGACTCATCTATGGTGCTTGCAAATGGCATTGTTTCATTTTTTTCACTAGCGAATATGCCATCTGTACATGGAGGAGTTCTTCTTTGTCCTCCCATCTGTTGGTGGACTTTTTGGTTACTTCCATATCTTTGCTATTGTAATACTGTGCAATGCAGATTTGCCTGCTTGTGTCTTTCCAATTCTCTCTTCTTAGATTATAGGTCGGGGAGTGGGCCTGCTGGATCATATGGTAGATCGATGTTTACCTTTGTAAGGAACCTCCATTCTGTTCTCATTCGTGGCCCTTTCCAACTTACGTCCCACTTGAACTTGAGGGTATGCATTTCTCCACAACGCCTTCAGCATTTATTGTTTGTAGTTTCCTTGCTGATGGTTATTCTGATAAGTGTGAGCTGATACCTCTCTGTGCTTGAATTCGAATGTGCCACATGATTCTTTGAAGTTGAACTTTAAGGCATGTCCTTTTTATTTTTCAAGCTGTGATTACCCCTTAGTTCTTCAAAGTGTTCTCTTTAAGTATGTGTCACATTTTGAAATGTTTTGGCCATTACCTCCCTCAAGACATTTTGAGGGCAGGTTTCATTTACAGTTCTGCAGTACTTGTTCCTATGAAATGACCATTAGCACAGGCTTTAAAGCCGCTTTGGCAGGTAACTGCCAGAGGACGGCAGCCTTTCTATGTCCCCCACCCTGGTAACTAGGGAAAAGCCCTTGCGGCCTGTGGTGTTTCTCGGTTATAAGTTAGAGTGGAGTCTGCCCAGACAAACCCACACAAGCTGATGTCTCCTTACTTTTGTTGGATTTTGAAATTTAATTTTTATTTTTTATTGGAGTAATTTTCCACTGTGTACGTGGACCACTTCTACTTTGTGCATTCCTCGGATGATGGACATTTTCATTGCTTCCAAGTGTTGGCTATGGTAAATATTGTTGGAGTGCAGGATTGCCAGCCTGTGACTTTTGGATTCTCATTTTCTCAGGTGATAGGCCCAGCAGTGGGTGTGATTGATTGACTGGTAGCACCGTGTTTCCCTTTTCAAAGCACCTTCTTTGTGTTTTCATTAGTGGCTCTTACCACGTCCCCCTTAGAATCGAGGGTACGCATTTCTCCACAATCGCTTCAGCATTTATTGTGTGCAGCATTTATGCTAATGGCCCTTCTGGCTGCGGTGAGCTGATAGGTTTTTGTAATCTGGGTTTGCATGTCTTTGAAAATTCGTAAAACTCATCATTTCTCTCCACCGTTTTCTTTTCCGTTAAAAAAAAGGAAACAATTGGGAGTACAATACAACTCTTGAAATTGTCGTCTTGGAAGGTGGCCCTCTTTTGAATTTTTTGGTCGATTTTCCACCCCTGAATTGTTTTAGAGAGCAGGTGTCATTTACCGAAATGCAGTTTGGCGAATATTTTGTGACCTTTAGGAATGGGTTTAAAGCTGCTGTTGTGGGAAGTGGCCTCAAGGAAGCAGCATTTCTCCATTCCCAAAGCTGGGTACTAGGGCAGCAGAGCCTTTCTGGAAGTCATGTTCCTAGGTTGTAAATTACATTGGAATGTGCATGGAGAAACCCCCATAAGTTTATGTCTCATTATTTCTTCTTGGTTTTAATTTTTTTTTTTATTTGGGATAAAGCTTAGAATATTGTTTGTCCTAGGTGTACACAATCTGGTCCATTTGTACATTATATATGTGTATTCAAGTACAGATCCTCTTCCCATGTAAAATGTTACAGAGGGTTCCGCAGACCTCCCTTGCTATATGGTCGGTCTTTTCGAGATATGTATATAATATGCGTTTGTATACATAAAGTAACACTAATCTTAATTTATCCATTCCCCCCACCTTTCCTTTTAGATGAGCCTAGTTTGTTTTCTAAGTCTGTGAGTGTCTTTCTCTGTGGAAATATGTTCATTTGTGTCAGTTATTAGATAACGCCTATAAGTGATATCATAGAATATAGGTCTTTTGCTTTCCGACTTACCTCATGTTTCGTGATTATCTCCAGACTCATTTGTGGTGCCTCAGAGAGCAATGGTTCATTGTTTTCCATGGCTAATATTCCATTGTGTACATGGACCACTTCTTCTTTATCCATTCACCTCTTGTTGGATATTTTGATTGCTTCACTGTCTTGGCTATTGTGAATAAGGCTGCACTGCAGCTTTTTCGGTCTGTGTCTTCTCGATTCTTGTCTTCTCAGGTGAGAGGTCCAATGGTGCGCCTGCTGGATTGAATGCTACCTCCATTTTTACGTTTAAACACAGCTCCTTTCTTTTCTCACTATTGGCTGTTACCCCTTTACGTCTCACCAGCAGGTAGAGGGTACACAGTTCTCTAAAACCCCTTCAGCATTTATTGTTCGGAGACTTTTTGCTGATGGTCAGTCGACTGGTGTAAGTTGAAACTTTTTGTAGATTAGATTGCATGGGTCTAACACTCCCCGAGGTTGAGCTGTTATCCATTTTCCTTTTTTTTTAAAAGAGTGTGAGTAAAACTTAACTCTTCATACTCTCTTCTTGAAACATTTGCCTGTTTTGAATTTTTTGTCCATTCCCTAATTCAGCACAATTTTTTAGGGCAGGTGTCCTTTACAGCCCTTAGCCCTTGTGAATGTTAAGTGAACATTAGCTGTGACTTTAAAGCTGCTCTTGCAGGAAACGGCCACAAGGTGGCAGCATTACTCCTTTACCAAATTTGGTTACTAGGGAAACACAGCCTTAAGGGAAGTGGTGTTCTAGGTTGTAAATTAGAATGGAATGTGCCAGGAAAAAACCCTTTAAGGTTATGTCTCATTACTTCTTGTTCATAGTTGTAATTTACATTTGATTTTTTATCCCAGCAAATACGACTACAATGGTTTGTTTGTTCTAGGTGTGCAAGATGTGGTTCTTTCACACATATACATGTATCTATTCTTCCTTACATCCTTTTCCCACGTAGGTCATGACACAATGTTGAGTAGTCTTCTCCTGGTCTTCCATACGTCTTTGGTGGTTATATATTTCACATGGTTTGTATATCTCTGTTAACCCCAATATGGTAATGTATCCAAACCTCATCCCTTTCTATGGGGTGAACCATAAGTTTTTTAATGAATCTGCGATTGCCTTTCTCTGTGGAAATATCTTCATTGGTATCAATTTTTAAGTAACTCCTAAAAGTGATGTGATAGGATATGTGTCTTTTGCTTTCTCACTTACTATAGGAGGCGTGATTACGTCTGGACTCATCTATGGTGCTTGCAAATGGCATTGTTTCATTTTTTTCACTAGCGAATATTCCATCTGTACATGGAGGAGTTCTTCTTTGTCCTCCCATCTGTTGGTGGACTTTTTGGTTACTTCCATATCTTTGCTATTGTAATACTGTGTAATGCAGATTTGCCTGCCTGTGTCTTTCCAATTCTCTCTTCTTAGATTATAGGTCGAGGAGTGGGCCTGCTGGATCATATGGTAGATCGATGTTTACCTTTGTAAGGAACCTCCGTTCTGTTCTCATTCGTGGCCCTTTCCAACTTATGTCCCACTTGAACTTGAGGGTATGCATTTCTCCACAACGCCTTCAGCATTTATTGTTTGTAGTTTCCTTGCTGATGGTTATTCTGACAAGTGTGAGCTGATACCTCTCTGTGCTTGAATTCAAATGTGCCACATGATCCGTTGAAGTTGAACTTTAAGGCATGTCCTTTTTATTTTTCAAGCTGTGATTACCCCTTAGTTCTTCAAAGTGTTCTCTTTAAGTATGTGTCACATTTTGAAATGTTTTGGCCATTACCTCCCTCAAGACATTTTGAGGGCAGGTTTCATTTACAGTTCTGCAGTACTTGTTCCTATGAAATGACCATTAGCACAGGCTTTAAAGCCGCTTTGGCAGGTAACTGCCAGAGGGCGGCAGCCTTTCTATGTCCCCCACCCTGGTAACTAGGGAAAAGCCCTTGCGGCCTGTGGTGTTTCTCGGTTATAATTTAGAGTGGAGTCTGCCCGGACAAACCCACACAAGCTGATGTCTCCTTACTTTTGTTGGATTTTGAAATTTAATTTTTATTTTTTATTGGAGTAATTTTCCACTGTGTACGTGGACCACTTCTACTTTGTGCATTCCTCGGTTGATGGACATTTTCATTGCTTCCAAGTGTTGGCTATGGTAAATATTGTTGGAGTGCACGATTGCCAGCCTGTAACTTTTGGATTCTCATTTTCTCAGGTGATAGGCCCAGCAGTGGGTGTGATTGATTGACTGGTAGCACCGTGTTTCCCTTTTCAAAGCACCTTCTTTGTGTTTTCATTAGTGGCTCTTACCACGTCCCCCTTAGAATGGAGGGTACGCATTTCTCCACAATCGCTTCAGCATTTATTGTGTGCAGCATTTATGCTAATGGCCCTTCTGGCTGCTGTGAGCTGATAGGTTTTTGTAATCTGGTTTTGCATGTCTTTGAAAATTCGTAAAACTCATCATTTCTCTCCACCGTTTTCTTTTCTGGTAAAAAAAAAGGAAACAATTGGGAGTACAATACAACTCTTGAAATTGTCTTCTTGGAAGGTGGCCCTCTTTTGAATTTTTTGGTCGATTTTCCACCCCTGAATTGTTTTAGAGAGCAGGTGTCATTTACCGAAATGCAGTTTGGCGAATATTTTGTGACCTTTAGCAATGGGTTTAAAGCTGCTGTTGTGGGAAGTGGCCTCAAGGAGGCAGCATTTCTCCATTCCCAAAGCTGGGTACTAGGGCAGCAGAGCCTTTCTGGAAGTCATGTTCCTAGGTTGTAAATTACATTGGAATGTGCATGGAGAAACCCCCATAAGTTTATGTCTCATTATTTCTTCTTGGTTTTAATTTTTTTTTTTTATTTGGGATAAAGCTTAGAATATTGTTTGTCCTAGGTGTACACAATCTGGTCCATTTGTACATTATATATGTGTATTCAAGTACACATCCTCTTCCCATGTAAAATGTTACAGAGGGTTCCGCAGACCTCCCTTGCTATATGGTCGGTCTTTTCGAGATATGTATATAATATGCGTTTGTATACATATAGTAACACTAATCTTAATTTATCCATTCCCCCCACCTTTCCTTTTAGATGAGCATAGTTTGTTTTCTAAGTCTGTGAGTGTCTTTCTCTGTGGAAATATGTTCATTTGTGTCAGTTATTAGATAACGCCTATAAGTGATATCATAGATTATAGGTCTTTTGCTTTCTGACTTACCTCATGTTTCATGATTATCTCCAGACTCATTTGTGGTGCCTCAGAGAGCAATGGTTCATTGTTTTCCATGGCTAATATTCCATTGTGTACATGGACCACTTCTTTATCCATTCACCTCTTGTTGGACATTTTGATTGCTTCACTGTCTTGGCTATTGTGAATAAGGCTGCACTGCAGCTTTTGCGGCCTGTGTCTTCTCGATTCTTGTCTTCTCAGGTGAGAGGTCCAATGGTGCGCCTGCTGGATTGAATGATACCTCCATTTTTACTTTTAAACACAGCTCCTTTCTGTTCTCATTATTGCCTGTTACCCCTTTACGTCTCACCAGCAGGTAGAGGGTACAAAGTTCTCTAAAACCCCTTCAGCATTTATCGTTTGTAGACCTTTTGCTGATGGTCAGTCGACTGGGGTAAGTTGAAACTTTTTGTAGATTAGATTGCATGGGTCTAACACTCCCTGAGGTTGAGATTTTATCCATTTCCCTTTTTTTTTTAAAAGAGCGTGAGTAAAACTTAACTCTTCATACTCTCTTCTTGAAACATTTGCCTGTTTTGAGTTTTTTCGTCCTTTCCCTACTTCAGCACAATTTTTTAGGGCAGGTGTCCTTTAAAGCCCTAAGTCCTTGTGAATGTTAAGTGAACATTAGCTGTGAGTTTAAAGCTGTTCTTGCAGCAAACGGCCACAAGGTGGCAGCCTTTCCCCGTTACCAAATTTGGTTACTAGGGAAACAGAGCCTTAATGGAAGTGGTGTTCTAGGTTGTAAATTAGAATGGAATGTGCCAGGAGAAAGCCCTTTAAGTTTATGTCCTATTACTTCTTGTTCATAGTTGTAATTTACTTTTTATTTTTTATCCCAGCAAATATGACTACAATGGTTTGTTTGTTCTAGGTGTGCAAGATGTGGATCTTTCACACATATACATGTATCTATTCTTCCTCGCATCCTTTTCCCACGTAGGTCATGACACAATGTTGAGTAGTCTTCCCCTGGTCTTCCGTACGTCTTTGGTGGTTATATATTTCACCTGGTTTGTATATCTCTGTTAACCCCAATATGGTAATGTATCCAATCCTCATCCCTTTCTATGGGGTGAACCATAAGTTTTTTAATGAATCTGCGATTGCCTTTCTCTGTGGAAATATCTTCATTGGTATCAATTTTTAAGTAACTCCTAAAAGTGATGTGATAGGATATGTGTCTTTTGCTTTCTCACTTACTATAGGAGGCGTGATTACGTCTGAACTCATCTATGGTGCTTGCAAATGGCATTGTTTCATTTTTTTCACTAGCGAATATTCCATCTGTACATGGAGGAGTTCTTCTTTGTCCCCCCATCTGTTGGTGGACTTTTTGGTTACTTCCATATCTTGGCTATTTTAATACTGTGCAATGCAGATTTGCCTGCCTGAGTCTTTCCAATTATCTCTTCTTAGATTATGGGTCGAGGAGTGGGCCTGCTGGATCATATGGTAGATCGATGTTTACCTTTGTAAGGCACCTCCATTCTGTTCTCATTCGTGGCCCTTTCCAACTTACGTCCCACTTGAACTTGAGGGTATGCATTTCTCCACAACGCCTTCAGCATTTATTGTTTGTAGTTTTCTTGCTGATGGTTATTCTGACAAGTGTGAGCTGATACCTCTCTGTGCTTGAATTCGAATGTGCCACATGATCCGTTGAAGTTGAGCTTTAAGGCATGTCCTTTTTATTTTTCAAGCTGTGATTACCCCTTAGTTCTTCAAAGTGTTCTCTTTAAGTATGTGTCACATTTTGAAATGTTTTGGCCATTACCTCCCTCAAGACATTTTGAGGGCAGGTTTCATTTACAGTTCTGCAGTACTTGTTCCTATGAAATGACCATTAGCACAGGCTTTAAAGCCGCTTTGGCAGGTAACTGCCAGAGGACGGCAGCCTCTCTATGTCCCCCACCCTGGTAACTAGGGAAAAGCCCTTGCGGCCTGTGGTGTTTCTCGGTTATAAATTAGAGTGGAGTGTGCCCGGACAAACCCACACAAGCTGATGTCTCCTTACTTTTGTTGGATTTTGAAATTTAATTTTTATTTTTTATTGGAGTAATTTTCCACTGTGTACGTGGACCACTTCTACTTTGTGCATTCCTCGGTTGATTGACATTTTCATTGCTTCCAAGTGTTGGCTATGGTAAATATTGTTGGAGTGCAGGATTGCCAGCCTGTGACTTTTGGATTCTCATTTTCTCAGGTGATAGGCCCAGCAGTGGGTGTGATTGATTGACTGCTAGCACCGTGTTTCCCTTTTCAAAGCACATTCTTTGTGTTTTCATTAGTGGCTCTTACCACGTTCCCCTTAGAATGGAGGGTACGCATTTCTCCACAATCGCTTCAGCATTTATTGTGTGCAGCATTTATGCTAATGGCCCTTCTGGCTGCTGTGAGCTGATAGGTTTTTGTAATCTGGGTTTGCATGTCTTTGAAAATTCGTAAAACTCATCATTTCTCTCCACCGTTTTCTTTTCCGTTAAAAAAAAGGAAACAATTGGGAGTACAATACAACTCTTGAAATTGTCGTCTTGGAAGGTGGCCCTATTTTGAATTTTTTGGTCGATTTTCCACCCCTGAATTGTTTTAGAGAGCAGGTGTCATTTACCGAAATGCAGTTTGGCGAATATTTTGTGACCTTTAGGAATGGGTTTAAAGCTGCTGTTGTGGGAAGTGGCCTCAAGGATGCAGCATTTCTCCATTCCCAAAGCTGGGTACTAGGGCAGCAGAGCCTTTCTGGAAGTCATGTTCCTAGGTTGTAAATTACATTGGAATGTGCATGGAGAAACACCCATAAGTTTATGTCTCATTATTTCTTCTTGGTTTTAATTTTTTTTTTTTATTTGGGGTAAAGCTTAGAATATTGTTTGTCCTAGGTGTACACAATCTGGTCCATTTGTACATTATATATGTGTATTCAAGTACAGATCCTCTTCCCATGTAAAATGTCACAGAGGGTTCCGCAGACCTCCCTTACTATATGGTCGGTCTTTTCGAGATATGTATATAATATGCGTTTGTATACATATAGTAACACTAATCTTAATATATCCATTCCCCCCACCTTTCCTTTTAGATGAGCATAGTTTGTTTTCTAAGTCTGTGAGTGTCTTTCTCTGTGGAAATATGTTCATTTGTGTCAGTTATTAGATAACGCCTATAAGTGATATCATAGAATATAGGTCTTTTGCTTTCTGACTTACCTCATGTTTCATGATTATCTCCAGACTCATTTGTGGTGCCTCAGAGAGCAATGGTTCATTGTTTTCCATGGCTAATATTCCATTGTGTACATGGACCACTTCTTCTTTATCCATTCACCTCTTGTTGGACATTTTGATTGCTTCACTGTCTTGGCTATTGTGAATAAGGCTGCACTGCAGCTTTTGCGGCCTGTGTCTTCTCGATTCTTTTCTTCTCAGGTGAGAGGTCCAGTGGTGCGCCTGCTGGATTGAATGGTACCTCCATTTTTACTTTTAGACACAGCTCCTTTCTGTTCTCATTATTGCCTGTTACCCCTTTACCTCTCACCAGCAGGTAGAGGGTACAAAGTTCTCTAAAACCCCTTCAGCATTTATCGTTTGTAGACTTTTTGCTGATGGTCAGTCGACTGGGGTAAGTTGAAACTTTTTGTAGATTAGATTGCATGGGTCTAACACTCCCTGAGGTTGAGATTTTATCCATTTCCCTTTTTTTTAAAAAAGAGCGTGAGTAAAACTTAACTCTTCATACTCTCTTCTTGAAACATTTGCCTGTTTTAAATTTTTTGTCCATTCCCTACTTCAGCACAATTTTTTAGGGCAGGTGTCCTTTACAGCCCTTAGCCCTTGTGAATGTTAAGTGAACATTAGCTGTGACTTTAAAGCTGCTCTTGCAGGAAACGGCCACAAGGTGGCAGCATTTCTCCTTTACCAAATTTCGTTACTAGGGAAACACAGCCTTAAGGGAAGTGGTGTTCTAGGTTGTAAATTAGAATGGAATGTGCCAGGAAAAAACCCTTTATGGTTATGTCTCATTACTTCTTGTTCATAGTTGTAATTTACATTTGATTTTTTATCCCAGCAAATATGACTACAATGGTTTGTTTGTTCTAGGTGTGCAAGATGTGGTTCTTTCACACATATACATGTATCTATTCTTCCTTACATCCTTTTCCCACGTAGGTCATGACACAATGTTGAGTAGTCTTCTCCTGGTTTTCCATACGTCTTTGGTGGTTATATATTTCACATGGTTTGTATATCTCTGTTAACCCCAATATGGTAATGTATCCAAACCTCATCCCTTTCTATGGGGTGAACCATAAGTTTTTTAATGAATCTGCGATTGCCTTTCTCTGTGGAAATATCTTCATTGGTATCAATTTTTAAGTAACTCCTAAAAGTGATGTGATAGGATATGTGTCTTTTGCTTTCTCACTTACTATAGGAGGCGTGATTACGTCTGGACTCATCTATGGTGCTTGCAAATGGCATTGTTTCATTTTTTTCACTAGCGAATATGCCATCTGTACATGGAGGAGTTCTTCTTTGTCCTCCCATCTGTTGGTGGACTTTTTGGTTACTTCCATATCTTTGCTATTGTAATACTGTGCAATGCAGATTTGCCTGCTTGTGTCTTTCCAATTCTCTCTTCTTAGATTATAGGTCGAGGAGTGGGCCTGCTGGATCATATGGTAGATCGATGTTTACCTTTGTAAGGAACCTCCATTCTGTTCTCATTCGTGGCCCTTTCCAACTTACGTCCCACTTGAACTTGAGGGTATGCATTTCTCCACAACGCCTTCAGCATTTATTGTTTGTAGTTTCCTTGCTGATGGTTATTCTGATAAGTGTGAGCTGATACCTCTCTGTGCTTGAATTCGAATGTGCCACATGATCCATTGAAGTTGAACTTTAAGGCATGTCCTTTTTATTTTTCAAGCTGTGATTACCCCTTAGTTCTTCAAAGTGTTCTCTTTAAGTATGTGTCACATTTTGAAATGTTTTGGCCATTACCTCCCTCAAGACATTTTGAGGGCAGGTTTCATTTACAGTTCTGCAGTACTTGTTCCTATGAAATGACCATTAGCACAGGCTTTAAAGCCGTTTTGGCAGGTAACTGCCAGAGGACGGCAGCCTTTCTATGTCCCCCACCCTGGTAACTAGGGAAAAGCCCTTGCGGCCTGTGGTGTTTCTCGGTTATAAGTTAGAGTGGAGTCTGCCCGGACAAACCCACACAAGCTGATGTCTCCTTACTTTTGTTGGATTTTGAAATTTAATTTTTATTTTTTATTGGAGTAATTTTCCACTGTGTACGTGGACCACTTCTACTTTGTGCATTCCTCGGTTGATGGACATTTTCATTGCTTCCAAGTGTTGGCTATGGTAAATATTGTTGGAGTGCAGGATTGCCAGCCTGTGACTTTTGGATTCTCATTTTCTCAGGTGATAGGCCCAGCAGTGGGTGTGGTTGATTGACTGGTAGCACCGTGTTTCCCTTTTCAAAGCACCTTCTTTGTGTTTTCATTAGTGGCTCTTACCACGTCCCCCTTAGAATCGAGGGTACGCATTTCTCCACAATCGCTTCAGCATTTATTGTGTGCAGCATTTATGCTAATGGCCCTTCTGGCTGCTGTGAGCTGATAGGTTTTTGTAATCTGGGTTTGCATGTCTTTGAAAATTTGTAAAACTCATCATTTCTCTCCACCGTTTTCTTTTCCGTTAAAAAAAAGGAAACAATTGGGAGTACAATACAACTCTTGAAATTGTCGTCTTGGAAGGTGGCCCTCTTTTGAATTTTTTGGTCGATTTTCCACCCCTGAATTGTTTTAGAGAGCAGGTGTCATTTACCGAAATGCAGTTTGGCGAATATTTTGTGACCTTTAGGAATGGGTTTAAAGCTGCTGTTGTGGGAAGTGGCCTCAAGGAAGCAGCATTTCTCCATTCCCAAAGCTGGGTACTAGGGCAGCAGAGCCTTTCTGGAAGTCATGTTCCTAGGTTGTAAATTACATTGGAATGTGCATGGAGAAACCCCCATAAGTTTATGTCTCATTATTTCTTCTTGGTTTTAATTTTTTTTTTTTATTTGGGGTAAAGCTTAGAATATTGTTTGTCCTAGGTGTACACAATCTGGTCCATTTGTACATTATATATGTGTATTCAAGTACAGATCCTCTTCCCATGTAAAATGTTACAGAGGGTTCCGCAGACCTCCCTTGCTATATGGTCGGTCTTTTCGAGATATGTATATAATATGCGTTTGTATACATATAGTAACACTAATCTTAATTTATCCATTCCCCCCACCTTTCCTTTTAGATGAGCATAGTTTGTTTTCTAAGTCTGTGAGTGTCTTTCTCTGTGGAAATATGTTCATTTGTGTCAGTTATTAGATAACGCCTATAAGTGATATCATAGAATATAGGTCTTTTGCTTTCTGACTTACCTCATGTTTCATGAATATCTCCAGACTCATTTGTGGTGCCTCAGAGAGCAATGGTTCATTGTTTTCCATGGCTAATATTCCATTGTGTACATGGACCACTTCTTCTTTATCCATTCACCTCTTGTTGGATATTTTGATTGCTTCACTGTCTTGGCTATTGTGAATAAGGCTGCACTGCAGGTTTTTCGGTCTGTGTCTTCTCGATTCTTGTCTTCTCAGGTGAGAGGTCCAATGGTGCTCCTGCTGGATTGAATGCTACCTCCATTTTTACGTTTAAACACAGCTCCTTTCTTTTCTCACTATTGGCTGTTACCCCTTTACGTCTCACCAGCAGGTAGAGGGTACACAGTTCTCTAAAACCCCTTCAGCATTTATTGTTCATAGACATTTTGCTGATGGTCAGTCGACTGGTGTAAGTTGAAACTTTTTGTAGATTAGATTGCATTGGTCTAACACTCCCCGAGGTTGAGCTGTTATCCATTTTCCTTTTTTTTTAAAAGAGTGTGTGTAAAACTTAACTCTTCATACTCTCTTCTTGAAACATTTGCCTGTTTTAAATTTTTTGTCCATTCCCTACTTCAGCACAATTTTTTAGGGCAGGTGTCCTTTACAGCCCTGAGCCCTTGTGAATGTTAAGTGAACATTAGCTGTGACTTTAAAGCTGCTCTTGCAGGAAACGGCCACAAGGTGGCAGCATTTCTCCTTTACCAAATTTGGTTACTAGGGAAACACAGCCTTAAGGGAAGTGGTGTTCTAGGTTGTAAATTAGAATGGAATGTGCCAGGAAAAAACCCTTTAAGGTTATGTCTCATTACTTCTTGTTCATAGTTGTAATTTACTTTTGATTTTTTATCCCAGCAAATATGACTACAATGGTTTGTTTGTTCTAGGTGTGCAAGATGTGGTTCTTTCACACATATACATGTATCTATTCTTCCTCGCATCCTTTTCCCACGTACGTCATGACACAATATTGAGTAGTCTTCTCCTGGTCTTCCGTACGTCTTTGGTGGTTATATATTTCACATGGTTTGTATATCTCTGTTAACCCCAATATGGTAATGTATCCAATCCTCATCCCTTTCTATGGGGTGAACCATAAGTTTTTTAATGAATCTGCGATTGCCTTTCTCTGTGGAAATATCTTCATTGGTATCAATTTTTAAGTAACTCCTAAAAGTGATGTGATAGGATATGTGTCTTTTGCTTTCTCACTTACTACAGGAGGCGTGATTACGTCTAGACTCATCTATGGTGCTTGCAAATGGCATGGTTTCATTTTTTCCCCAACGAATATTCCATCTGTACATGGAGGAGTTCTTCTTTGTCCCCCCATGTGTTGGTGGATTTTTTGGTTACTTCCATATCTTGGCTATTGTAATACTGTGCAATGCAGATTTGCCTGCCTGTGTCTTTCCAATTCTCTCTTCTTAGATTATAGGTCGAGGAGTGGGCCTGCTGGATCATATGGTAGATCGATGTTTACCTTTGTAAGGCACCTCCATTCTGTTCTCATTCGTGGCCCTTTCCAACTTACGTCCCACTTGAACTTGAGGGTATGCATTTCTCCACAACGCCTTCAGCATTTATTGTTTGTAGTTTTCTTGCTGATGGTTATTCTGACAAGTGTGAGCTGATACCTCTCTGTGCTTGAATTCGAATGTGCCACATGATCCGTTGAAGTTGAGCTTTAAGGCATGTCCTTTTTATTTTTCAAGCTGTGATTACCCCTTAGTTCTTCAAAGTGTTCTCTTTAAGTATGTGTCACATTTTGAAATGTTTTGGCCATTACCTCCCTCAAGACATTTTGAGGGCAGGTTTCATTTACAGTTCTGCAGTACTTGTTCCTATGAAATGACCATTAGCACAGGCTTTAAAGCCGCTTTGGCAGGTAACTGCCAGAGGACGGCAGCCTCTCTATGTCCCCCACCCTGGTAACTAGGGAAAAGCCCTTGCGGCCTGTGGTGTTTCTCGGTTATAAATTAGAGTGGAGTGTGCCCGGACAAACCCACACAAGCTGATGTCTCCTTACTTTTGTTGGATTTTGAAATTTAATTTTTATTTTTTATTGGAGTAATTTTCCACTGTGTACGTGGACCACTTCTACTTTGTGCATTCCTCGGTTGATGGACATTTTCATTGCTTCCAAGTGTTGGCTATGGTAAATATTGTTGGAGTGCACGATTGCCAGCCTGTGACTTTTGGATTCTTATTTTCTCAGGTGATAGGCCCAGCAGTGGGTGTGATTGATTGACTGGTAGCACCGTGTTTCCCTTTTCAAAGCACCTTCTTTGTGTTTTCATTAGTGGCTCTTACCACGTCCCCCTTAGAATCAAGGGTACGCATTTCTCCACAATCGCTTCAGCATTTATTGTGTGCAGCATTTATGCTAATGGCCCTTCTGGCTGCTGTGAGCTGATAGGTTTTTGTAATCTGGGTTTGCATGTCTTTGAAAATTCGTAAAACTCATCATTTCTCTCTACCGTTTTCTTTTCTGTTAAAAATAAAGGAAACAATTGGGAGTACAATACAACTCTTGAAATTGTCTTCTTGGAAGGTGGCCCTCTTTTGAATTTTTTGGTCTATTTTCCACCCCAGAATTGTTTTAGAGAGCAGGTGTCATTTACCGAAATGCAGTTTGGCGAATATTTTGTGACCTTTAGCAATGGGTTTAAAGCTGCTGTTGTGGGAAGTGGCCTCAAGGAGGCAGCATTTCTCCATTCCCAAAGCGGGGTACTAGGGCAGCAGAGCCTTTCTGGAAGTCATGTTCCTAGGTTGTAAATTACATTGGAATGTGCATGGAGAAACCCCCATAAGTTTATGTCTCATTATTTCTTCTTGGTTTTAATTTTTTTTTTTATTTGGGATAAAGCTTAGAATATTGTTTGTCCTAGGTGTACACAATCTGGTCCATTTGTACATTATATATGTGTATTCAAGTACAGATCCTCTTCCCATGTAAAATGTTACAGAGGGTTCCGCAGACCTCCCTTGCTATATGGTCGGTCTTTTCGAGATATGTATATAATATGCGTTTGTATACATATAGTAACACTAATCTTAATTTATCCATTCCCCCCACCTTTCCTTTTAGATGAGCATAGTTTGTTTTCTAAGTTTGTGAGTGTCTTTCTCTGTGGAAATATGTTCATTTGTGTCAGTTATTAGATAACGCCTATAAGTGATATCATAGATTATAGGTCTTTTGCTTTCTGACTTACCTCATGTTTCATGATTATCTCCAGACTCATTTGTGGTGCCTCAGAGAGCAATGGTTCATTGTTTTCCATGGCTAATATTCCATTGTGTACATGGACCACTTCTTTATCCATTCACCTCTTGTTGGACATTTTGATTGCTTCACTGTCTTGGCTATTGTGAATAAGGCTGCACTGCAGCTTTTGCGGCCTGTGTCTTCTCGATTCTTGTCTTCTCAGGTGAGAGGTCCAATGGTGCGCCTGCTGGATTGAATGGTACCTCCATTTTTACTTTTAAACACAGCTCCTTTCTGTTCTCATTATTGCCTGTTACCCCTTTACGTCTCACCAGCAGGTAGAGGGTACAAAGTTCTCTAAAACCCCTTCAGCATTTATCGTTTGTAGACCTTTTGCTGATGGTCAGTCGACTGGGGTAAGTTGAAACTTTTTGTAGATTAGATTGCATGGGTCTAACACTCCCTGAGGTTGAGATTTTATCCATTTCCCTTTTTTTTTAAAAAGAGCGTGAGTAAAACTTAACTCTTCATACTCTCTTCTTGAAACATTTGCCTGTTTTGAGTTTTTTCGTCCTTTCCCTACTTCAGCACAATTTTTTAGGGCAGGTGTCCTTTAAAGCCCTGAGTCCTTGTGAATCTTAAGTGACCATTAGCTGTGAGTTTAAAGCTGTTCTTGCAGGAAACTGCCACAAGGTGGCAGCCTTTCCCCGTTACCAAATTTGGTTACTAGGGAAACAGAGCCTTAATGGAAGTGGTGTTCTAGGTTGTAAATTAGAATGGAATGTGCCAGGAGAAAGCCCTTTAAGTTTATGTCCTATTACTTCTTGTTCATAGTTGTAATTTACTTTTTATTTTTTATCCCAGCAAATATGACTACAATGGTTTGTTTGTTCTAGGTGTGCAAGATGTGGTTCTTTCACACATATACATGTATCTATTCTTCCTCGCATCCTTTTCCCACGTAGGTCATGACACAATGTTGAGTAGTCTTCCCCTGGTCTTCCATACGTCTTTGGTGGTTATATATTTCACCTGGTTTGTATATCTCTGTTAACCCCAATATGGTAATGTATCCAGTCCTCATCCCTTTCTATGGGGTGAACCATAAGTTTTTTAATGAATCTGCGATTGCCTTTCTCTGTGGAAATATCTTCATTGGTATCAATTTTTAAGTAACTCCTAAAAGTGATGTGATAGGATATGTGTTTTTGCTTTCTCACTTACTATAGGAGGCGTGATTACGTCTGGACTCATCTATGGTGCTTGCAAATGGCATTGTTTCATTTTTTTCACTAGCGAATATTCCATCTGTACATGGAGGAGTTCTTCTTTGTCCTCCCATCTGTTGGTGGACTTTTTGGTTACTTCCATATCTTGGCTATTTTAATACTGTGCAATGCAGATTTGCCTGCCTGTGTCTTTCCAATTATCTCTTCTTAGATTATAGGTCGAGGAGTGGGCCTGCTGGATCATATGGTAGATCGATGTTTACCTTTGTAAGGCACCTCCATTCTGTTCTCATTCGTGGCCCTTTCCAACTTACGTCCCACTTGAACTTGAGGGTATGCATTTCTCCACAACGCCTTCAGCATTTATTGTTTGTAGTTTTCTTGCTGATGGTTATTCTGACAAGTGTGAGCTGATACCTCTCTGTGCTTGAATTCGAATGTGCCACATGATCCGTTGAAGTTGAGCTTTAAGGCATGTCCGTTTTATTTTTCAAGCTGTGATTACCCCTTAGTTCTTCAAAGTGTTCTCTTTAAGTATGTGTCACATTTTGAAATGTTTTGGCCATTACCTCCCTCAAGATATTTTGAGGGCAGGTTTCATTTACAGTTCTGCAGTACTTGTTCCTATGAAATGACCATTAGCACAGGCTTTAAAGCCGATTTGGCAGGTAACTGCCAGAGGGCGGCAGCCTTTCTAAGTCCCCCACCCTGGTAACTAGGGAAAAGCCCTTGCGGCCTGTGGTGTTTCTCGGTTATAAATTAGAGTGGAGTGTGCCCGGACAAACCCACACAAGCTGATGTCTCCTTACTTTTGTTGGATTTTGAAATTTAATTTTTATTTTTTATTGGAGTAATTTTCCACTGTGTACGTGGACCACTTCTACTTTGTGCATTCCTCGGTTGATGGACATTTTCATTGCTTCCAAGTGTTGGCTATGGTAAATATTGTTGGAGTGCACGATTGCCAGCCTGTGACTTTTGGATTCTCATTTTCTCAGGTGATAGGCCCAGCAGTGGGTGTGATTGATTGACTGCTAGCACCGTGTTTCCCTTTTCAAAGCACCTTCTTTGTGTTTTCATTAGTGGCTCTTACCACGTCCCCCTTAGACTCGAGGGTACGCATTTCTCCACAATCACTTCAGCATTTATTGTGTGCAGCATTTATGCTAATGGCCCTTCTGGCTGCTGTGAGCTGATAGGTTTTTGTAATCTGGGTTTGCATGTCTTTGAAAATTCGTAAAACTCATCATTTCTCTCCACCGTTTTCTTTTCTGTTAAAAAAAAAGGAAACAATTGGGAGTACAATACAACTCTTGAAATTGTCTTCTTGGAAAGTGGCCCTCTTTTGAATTTTTTGGTCGATTTTCCACCCCAGAATTGTTTTAGAGAGCAGGTGTCATTTACCGAAATGCAGTTTGGCGAATATTTTGTGACCTTTAGCAATGGGTTTAAAGCTGCTCTTGTGGGAAGTGGCCTCAAGGAGGCAGCATTTCTCCATTCCCAAAGCTGGGTACTAGGGCAGCAGAGCCTTTCTGGAAGTCATGTTCCTAGGTTGTAAATTACATTGGAATGTGCATGGAGAAACCCCCATAAGTTTATGTCTCATTATTTCTTCTTGGTTTTAATTTTTTTTTTTATTTGGGATAAAGCTTAGAATATTGTTTGTCCTAGGTGTACACAATCTGGTCCATTTGTACATTATATATGTGTATTCAAGTACAGATCCTCTTCCCATGTAAAATGTTACAGAGGGTTCCGCAGACCTCCCTTGCTATATGGTCGGTCTTTTCGAGATATGTATATAATATGCGTTTGTATACATAAAGTAACACTAATCTTAATTTATCCATTCCCCCCACCTTTCCTTTTAGATGAGCCTAGTTTGTTTTCTAAGTCTGTGAGTGTCTTTCTCTGTGGAAATATGTTCATTTGTGTCAGTTATTAGATAACGCCTATACGTGATATCATATTATATAGGTCTTTTGCTTTCCGACTTACCTCATGTTTCGTGATTATCTCCAGACTCATTTGTGGTGCCTCAGAGAGCAATGGTTCATTGTTTTCCATGGCTAATATTCCATTGTGTACATGGACCACTTCTTCTTTATCCATTCACCTCTTGTTGGATATTTTGATTGCTTCACTGTCTTGGCTATTGTGAATAAGGCTGCACTGCAGCTTTTTCGGTCTGTGTCTTCTCGATTCTTGTCTTCTCAGGTGAGAGGTCCAATGGTGCGCCTGCTGGATTGAATGCTACCTCCATTTTTACGTTTAAACACAGCTCCTTTCTTTTCTCACTATTGGCTGTTACCCCTTTACGTCTCACCAGCAGGTAGAGGGTACACAGTTCTCTAAAACCCCTTCAGCATTTATTGTTCGTAGACTTTTTGCTGATGGTCAGTCGACTGGTGTAAGTTGAAACTTTTTGTAGATTAGATTGCATGGGTCTAACACTCCCCGAGGTTGAGCTGTTATCCATTTTCCTTTTTTTTTAAAAGAGTGTGAGTAAAACTTAACTCTTCATACTCTCTTCTTGAAACATTTGCCTGTTTTGAATTTTTTGTCCATTCCCTACTTCAGCACAATTTTTTAGGGCAGGTGTCCTTTACAGCCCTTAGCCCTTGTGAATGTTAAGTGAACATTAGCTGTGACTTTAAAGCTGCTCTTGCAGGAAACGGCCACAAGGTGGCAGCATTACTCCTTTACCAAATTTGGTTACTAGGGAAACACAGCCTTAAGGGAAGTGGTGTTCTAGGTTGTAAATTAGAATGGAATGTGCCAGGAAAAAACCCTTTAAGGTTATGTCTCATTACTTCTTGTTCATAGTTGTAATTTACATTTGATTTTTTATCCCAGCAAATATGACTACAATGGTTTGTTTGTTCTAGGTGTGCAAGATGTGGTTCTTTCACACATATACATGTATCTATTCTTCCTTACATCCTTTTCCCACGTAGGTCATGACACAATGTTGAGTAGTCTTCTCCTGGTCTTCCATACGTCTTTGGTGGTTATATATTTCACATGGTTTGTATATCTCTGTTAACCCCAATATGGTAATGTATCCAAACCTCATCCCTTTCTATGGGGTGAACCATAAGTTTTTTAATGAATCTGCGATTGCCTTTCTCTTTGGAAATATCTTCATTGGTATCAATTTTTAAGTAACTCCTAAAAGTGATGTGATAGGATATGTGTCTTTTGCTTTCTCACTTACTATAGGAGGCGTGATTACGTCTGGACTCATCTATGGTGCTTGCAAATGGCATTGTTTCATTTTTTTCACTAGCGAATATTCCATCTGTACATGGAGGAGTTCTTCTTTGTCCTCCCATCTGTTGGTGGACTTTTTGGTTACTTCCATATCTTGGCTATTGTAATACTGTGTAATGCAGATTTGCCTGCCTGTGTCTTTCCAATTCTCTCTTCTTAGATTATAGGTCGAGGAGTGGGCCTGCTGGATCATATGGTAGATCGATGTTTACCTTTGTAAGGAACCTCCGTTCTGTTCTCATTCGTGGCCCTTTCCAACTTATGTCCCACTTGAACTTGAGGGTATGCATTTCTCCACAACGCCTTCAGCATTTATTGTTTGTAGTTTCCTTGCTGATGGTTATTCTGACAAGTGTGAGCTGATACCTCTCTGTGCTTGAATTCAAATGTGCCACATGATCCGTTGAAGTTGAACTTTAACGCATGTCCTTTTTATTTTTCAAGCTGTGATTACCCCTTAGTTCTTCAAAGTGTTCTCTTTAAGTATGTGTCACATTTTGAAATGTTTTGGCCATTACCTCCCTCAAGACATTTTGAGGGCAGGTTTCATTTACAGTTCTGCAGTACTTGTTCCTATGAAATGACCATTAGCACAGGCTTTAAAGCCGCTTTGGCAGGTAACTGCCAGAGGGCGGCAGCCTTTCTATGTCCCCCACCCTGGTAACTAGGGAAAAGCCCTTGCGGCCTGTGGTGTTTCTCGGTTATAAGTTAGAGTGGAGTCTGCCCGGACAAACCCACACAAGCTGATGTCTCCTTACTTTTGTTGGATTTTGAAATTTAATTTTTATTTTTTATTGGAGTAATTTTCCACTGTGTACGTGGACCACTTCTACTTTGTGCATTCCTCGGTTGATGGACATTTTCATTGCTTCCAAGTGTTGGCTATGGTAAATATTGTTGGAGTGCACGATTGCCAGCCTGTGACTTTTGGATTCTCATTTTCTCAGGTGATAGGCCCAGCAGTGGGTGTGACTGATTGACTGCTAGCACCGTGTTTCCCTTTTCAAAGCACCTTCTTTGTGTTTTCATTAGTGGCTCTTACCACGTCCCCCTTAGAATCGAGGGTACGCATTTGTCCACAATCGCTTCAGCATTTATTGTGTGCAGCATTTATGCTAATGGCCCTTCTGGCTGCTGTGAGCTGATAGGTTTTTGTAATCTGGGTTTGCATGTCTTTGAAAATTCGTAAAACTCATCATTTCTCTCCACCGTTTTCTTTTCCGTTAAAAAAAAGGAAACAATTGGGAGTACAATACAACTCTTGAAATTGTCGTCTTGGAAGGTGGCCCTCTTTTGAATTTTTTGGTCGATTTTCCACCCCTGAATTGTTTTAGAGAGCAGGTGTCATTTACCGAAATGCAGTTTGGCGAATATTTTGTGACCTTTAGGAATGGGTTTAAAGCTGCTGTTGTGGGAAGTGGCCTCAAGGAAGCAGCATTTCTCCATTCCCAAAGCTGGGTACTAGGGCAGCAGAGCCTTTCTGGAAGTCATGTTCCTAGGTTGTAAATTACATTGGAATGTGCATGGAGAAACCCCCATAAGTTTATGTCTCATTATTTCTTCTTGGTTTTAATTTTTTTTTTTTTTATTTGGGGTAAAGCTTAGAATATTGTTTGTCCTAGGTGTACACAATCTGGTCCATTTGTACATTATATATGTGTATTCAAGTACAGATCCTCTTCCCATGTAAAATGTCACAGAGGGTTCCGCAGACCTCCCTTGCTATATGGTCGGTCTTTTCGAGATATGTATATAATATGCGTTTGTATACATATAGTAACACTAATCTTAATTTATCCATTCCCCCCACCTTTCCTTTTAGATGAGCATAGTTTGTTTTCTAAGTTTGTGAGTGTCTTTCTCTGTGGAAATATGTTCATTTGTGTCAGTTATTAGATAACGCCTATAAGTGATATCATAGATTATAGGTCTTTTGCTTTCTGACTTACCTCATGTTTCATGATTATCTCCAGACTCATTTGTGGTGCCTCAGAGAGCAATGGTTCATTGTTTTCCATGGCTAATATTCCATTGTGTACATGGACCACTTCTTTATCCATTCACCTCTTGTTGGACATTTTGATTGCTTCACTGTCTTGGCTATTGTGAATAAGGCTGCACTGCAGCTTTTGCGGCCTGTGTCTTCTCGATTCTTGTCTTCTCAGGTGAGAGGTCCAATGGTGCGCCTGCTGGATTGAATGGTACCTCCATTTTTACTTTTAAACACAGCTCCTTTCTGTTCTCATTATTGCCTGTTACCCCTTTACGTCTCACCAGCAGGTAGAGGGTACAAAGTTCTCTAAAACCCCTTCAGCATTTATCGTTTGTAGACCTTTTGCTGATGGTCAGTCGACTGGGGTAAGTTGAAACTTTTTGTAGATTAGATTGCATGGGTCTAACACTCCCTGAGGTTGAGATTTTATCCATTTCCCTTTTTTTTTAAAAAGAGCGTGAGTAAAACTTAACTCTTCATACTCTCTTCTTGAAACATTTGCCTGTTTTGAGTTTTTTCGTCCTTTCCCTACTTCAGCACAATTTTTTAGGGCAGGTGTCCTTTAAAGCCCTGAGTCCTTGTGAATCTTAAGTGACCATTAGCTGTGAGTTTAAAGCTGTTCTTGCAGGAAACTGCCACAAGGTGGCAGCCTTTCCCCGTTACCAAATTTGGTTACTAGGGAAACAGAGCCTTAATGGAAGTGGTGTTCTAGGTTGTAAATTAGAATGGAATGTGCCAGGAGAAAGCCCTTTAAGTTTATGTCCTATTACTTCTTGTTCATAGTTGTAATTTACTTTTTATTTTTTATCCCAGCAAATATGACTACAATGGTTTGTTTGTTCTAGGTGTGCAAGATGTGGTTCTTTCACACATATACATGTATCTATTCTTCCTCGCATCCTTTTCCCACGTAGGTCATGACACAATGTTGAGTAGTCTTCCCCTGGTCTTCCATACGTCTTTGGTGGTTATATATTTCACCTGGTTTGTATATCTCTGTTAACCCCAATATGGTAATGTATCCAGTCCTCATCCCTTTCTATGGGGTGAACCATAAGTTTTTTAATGAATCTGCGATTGCCTTTCTCTGTGGAAATATCTTCATTGGTATCAATTTTTAAGTAACTCCTAAAAGTGATGTGATAGGATATGTGTTTTTGCTTTCTCACTTACTATAGGAGGCGTGATTACGTCTGGACTCATCTATGGTGCTTGCAAATGGCATTGTTTCATTTTTTTCACTAGCGAATATTCCATCTGTACATGGAGGAGTTCTTCTTTGTCCTCCCATCTGTTGGTGGACTTTTTGGTTACTTCCATATCTTGGCTATTTTAATACTGTGCAATGCAGATTTGCCTGCCTGTGTCTTTCCAATTATCTCTTCTTAGATTATAGGTCGAGGAGTGGGCCTGCTGGATCATATGGTAGATCGATGTTTACCTTTGTAAGGCACCTCCATTCTGTTCTCATTCGTGGCCCTTTCCAACTTACGTCCCACTTGAACTTGAGGGTATGCATTTCTCCACAACGCCTTCAGCATTTATTGTTTGTAGTTTTCTTGCTGATGGTTATTCTGACAAGTGTGAGCTGATACCTCTCTGTGCTTGAATTCGAATGTGCCACATGATCCGTTGAAGTTGAGCTTTAAGGCATGTCCGTTTTATTTTTCAAGCTGTGATTACCCCTTAGTTCTTCAAAGTGTTCTCTTTAAGTATGTGTCACATTTTGAAATGTTTTGGCCATTACCTCCCTCAAGATATTTTGAGGGCAGGTTTCATTTACAGTTCTGCAGTACTTGTTCCTATGAAATGACCATTAGCACAGGCTTTAAAGCCGATTTGGCAGGTAACTGCCAGAGGGCGGCAGCCTTTCTAAGTCCCCCACCCTGGTAACTAGGGAAAAGCCCTTGCGGCCTGTGGTGTTTCTCGGTTATAAATTAGAGTGGAGTGTGCCCGGACAAACCCACACAAGCTGATGTCTCCTTACTTTTGTTGGATTTTGAAATTTAATTTTTATTTTTTATTGGAGTAATTTTCCACTGTGTACGTGGACCACTTCTACTTTGTGCATTCCTCGGTTGATGGACATTTTCATTGCTTCCAAGTGTTGGCTATGGTAAATATTGTTGGAGTGCACGATTGCCAGCCTGTGACTTTTGGATTCTCATTTTCTCAGGTGATAGGCCCAGCAGTGGGTGTGATTGATTGACTGCTAGCACCGTGTTTCCCTTTTCAAAGCACCTTCTTTGTGTTTTCATTAGTGGCTCTTACCACGTCCCCCTTAGACTCGAGGGTACGCATTTCTCCACAATCACTTCAGCATTTATTGTGTGCAGCATTTATGCTAATGGCCCTTCTGGCTGCTGTGAGCTGATAGGTTTTTGTAATCTGGGTTTGCATGTCTTTGAAAATTCGTAAAACTCATCATTTCTCTCCACCGTTTTCTTTTCTGTTAAAAAAAAAGGAAACAATTGGGAGTACAATACAACTCTTGAAATTGTCTTCTTGGAAAGTGGCCCTCTTTTGAATTTTTTGGTCGATTTTCCACCCCAGAATTGTTTTAGAGAGCAGGTGTCATTTACCGAAATGCAGTTTGGCGAATATTTTGTGACCTTTAGCAATGGGTTTAAAGCTGCTCTTGTGGGAAGTGGCCTCAAGGAGGCAGCATTTCTCCATTCCCAAAGCTGGGTACTAGGGCAGCAGAGCCTTTCTGGAAGTCATGTTCCTAGGTTGTAAATTACATTGGAATGTGCATGGAGAAACCCCCATAAGTTTATGTCTCATTATTTCTTCTTGGTTTTAATTTTTTTTTTTATTTGGGATAAAGCTTAGAATATTGTTTGTCCTAGGTGTACACAATCTGGTCCATTTGTACATTATATATGTGTATTCAAGTACAGATCCTCTTCCCATGTAAAATGTTACAGAGGGTTCCGCAGACCTCCCTTGCTATATGGTCGGTCTTTTCGAGATATGTATATAATATGCGTTTGTATACATAAAGTAACACTAATCTTAATTTATCCATTCCCCCCACCTTTCCTTTTAGATGAGCCTAGTTTGTTTTCTAAGTCTGTGAGTGTCTTTCTCTGTGGAAATATGTTCATTTGTGTCAGTTATTAGATAACGCCTATACGTGATATCATATTATATAGGTCTTTTGCTTTCCGACTTACCTCATGTTTCGTGATTATCTCCAGACTCATTTGTGGTGCCTCAGAGAGCAATGGTTCATTGTTTTCCATGGCTAATATTCCATTGTGTACATGGACCACTTCTTCTTTATCCATTCACCTCTTGTTGGATATTTTGATTGCTTCACTGTCTTGGCTATTGTGAATAAGGCTGCACTGCAGCTTTTTCGGTCTGTGTCTTCTCGATTCTTGTCTTCTCAGGTGAGAGGTCCAATGGTGCGCCTGCTGGATTGAATGCTACCTCCATTTTTACGTTTAAACACAGCTCCTTTCTTTTCTCACTATTGGCTGTTACCCCTTTACGTCTCACCAGCAGGTAGAGGGTACACAGTTCTCTAAAACCCCTTCAGCATTTATTGTTCGTAGACTTTTTGCTGATGGTCAGTCGACTGGTGTAAGTTGAAACTTTTTGTAGATTAGATTGCATGGGTCTAACACTCCCCGAGGTTGAGCTGTTATCCATTTTCCTTTTTTTTTAAAAGAGTGTGAGTAAAACTTAACTCTTCATACTCTCTTCTTGAAACATTTGCCTGTTTTGAATTTTTTGTCCATTCCCTACTTCAGCACAATTTTTTAGGGCAGGTGTCCTTTACAGCCCTTAGCCCTTGTGAATGTTAAGTGAACATTAGCTGTGACTTTAAAGCTGCTCTTGCAGGAAACGGCCACAAGGTGGCAGCATTACTCCTTTACCAAATTTGGTTACTAGGGAAACACAGCCTTAAGGGAAGTGGTGTTCTAGGTTGTAAATTAGAATGGAATGTGCCAGGAAAAAACCCTTTAAGGTTATGTCTCATTACTTCTTGTTCATAGTTGTAATTTACATTTGATTTTTTATCCCAGCAAATATGACTACAATGGTTTGTTTGTTCTAGGTGTGCAAGATGTGGTTCTTTCACACATATACATGTATCTATTCTTCCTTACATCCTTTTCCCACGTAGGTCATGACACAATGTTGAGTAGTCTTCTCCTGGTCTTCCATACGTCTTTGGTGGTTATATATTTCACATGGTTTGTATATCTCTGTTAACCCCAATATGGTAATGTATCCAAACCTCATCCCTTTCTATGGGGTGAACCATAAGTTTTTTAATGAATCTGCGATTGCCTTTCTCTTTGGAAATATCTTCATTGGTATCAATTTTTAAGTAACTCCTAAAAGTGATGTGATAGGATATGTGTCTTTTGCTTTCTCACTTACTATAGGAGGCGTGATTACGTCTGGACTCATCTATGGTGCTTGCAAATGGCATTGTTTCATTTTTTTCACTAGCGAATATTCCATCTGTACATGGAGGAGTTCTTCTTTGTCCTCCCATCTGTTGGTGGACTTTTTGGTTACTTCCATATCTTGGCTATTGTAATACTGTGTAATGCAGATTTGCCTGCCTGTGTCTTTCCAATTCTCTCTTCTTAGATTATAGGTCGAGGAGTGGGCCTGCTGGATCATATGGTAGATCGATGTTTACCTTTGTAAGGAACCTCCGTTCTGTTCTCATTCGTGGCCCTTTCCAACTTATGTCCCACTTGAACTTGAGGGTATGCATTTCTCCACAACGCCTTCAGCATTTATTGTTTGTAGTTTCCTTGCTGATGGTTATTCTGACAAGTGTGAGCTGATACCTCTCTGTGCTTGAATTCAAATGTGCCACATGATCCGTTGAAGTTGAACTTTAACGCATGTCCTTTTTATTTTTCAAGCTGTGATTACCCCTTAGTTCTTCAAAGTGTTCTCTTTAAGTATGTGTCACATTTTGAAATGTTTTGGCCATTACCTCCCTCAAGACATTTTGAGGGCAGGTTTCATTTACAGTTCTGCAGTACTTGTTCCTATGAAATGACCATTAGCACAGGCTTTAAAGCCGCTTTGGCAGGTAACTGCCAGAGGGCGGCAGCCTTTCTATGTCCCCCACCCTGGTAACTAGGGAAAAGCCCTTGCGGCCTGTGGTGTTTCTCGGTTATAAGTTAGAGTGGAGTCTGCCCGGACAAACCCACACAAGCTGATGTCTCCTTACTTTTGTTGGATTTTGAAATTTAATTTTTATTTTTTATTGGAGTAATTTTCCACTGTGTACGTGGACCACTTCTACTTTGTGCATTCCTCGGTTGATGGACATTTTCATTGCTTCCAAGTGTTGGCTATGGTAAATATTGTTGGAGTGCACGATTGCCAGCCTGTGACTTTTGGATTCTCATTTTCTCAGGTGATAGGCCCAGCAGTGGGTGTGACTGATTGACTGCTAGCACCGTGTTTCCCTTTTCAAAGCACCTTCTTTGTGTTTTCATTAGTGGCTCTTACCACGTCCCCCTTAGAATCGAGGGTACGCATTTGTCCACAATCGCTTCAGCATTTATTGTGTGCAGCATTTATGCTAATGGCCCTTCTGGCTGCTGTGAGCTGATAGGTTTTTGTAATCTGGGTTTGCATGTCTTTGAAAATTCGTAAAACTCATCATTTCTCTCCACCGTTTTCTTTTCCGTTAAAAAAAAGGAAACAATTGGGAGTACAATACAACTCTTGAAATTGTCGTCTTGGAAGGTGGCCCTCTTTTGAATTTTTTGGTCGATTTTCCACCCCTGAATTGTTTTAGAGAGCAGGTGTCATTTACCGAAATGCAGTTTGGCGAATATTTTGTGACCTTTAGGAATGGGTTTAAAGCTGCTGTTGTGGGAAGTGGCCTCAAGGAAGCAGCATTTCTCCATTCCCAAAGCTGGGTACTAGGGCAGCAGAGCCTTTCTGGAAGTCATGTTCCTAGGTTGTAAATTACATTGGAATGTGCATGGAGAAACCCCCATAAGTTTATGTCTCATTATTTCTTCTTGGTTTTAATTTTTTTTTTTATTTGGGATAAAGCTTAGAATATTGTTTGTCCTAGGTGTACACAATCTGGTCCATTTGTACATTATATATGTGTATTCAAGTACAGATCCTCTTCCCATGTAAAATGTTACAGAGGGTTCCGCAGACCTCCCTTGCTATATGGTCGGTCTTTTCGAGATATGTATATAATATGCGTTTGTATACATATAGTAACACTAATCTTAATTTACCCATTCCCCCCACCTTTCCTTTTAGATGAGCATAGTTTGTTTTCTAAGTTTGTGAGTGTCTTTCTCTGTGGAAATATGTTCATTTGTGTCAGTTATTAGATAACGCCTATAAGTGATATCATAGATTATAGGTCTTTTGCTTTCTGACTTACCTCATGTTTCATGATTATCTCCAGACTCATTTGTGGTGCCTCAGAGAGCAATGGTTCATTGTTTTCCATGGCTAATATTCCATTGTGTACATGGACCACTTCTTTATCCATTCACCTCTTGTTGGACATTTTGATTGCTTCACTGTCTTGGCTATTGTGAATAAGGCTGCACTGCAGCTTTTGCGGCCTGTGTCTTCTCGATTCTTGTCTTCTCAGGTGAGAGGTCCAATGGTGCGCCTGCTGGATTGAATGGTACCTCCATTTTTACTTTTAAACACAGCTCCTTTCTGTTCTCATTATTGCCTGTTACCCCTTTACGTCTCACCAGCAGGTAGAGGGTACAAAGTTCTCTAAAACCCCTTCAGCATTTATCGTTTGTAGACCTTTTGCTGATGGTCAGTCGACTGGGGTAAGTTGAAACTTTTTGTAGATTAGATTGCATGGGTCTAACACTCCCTGAGGTTGAGATTTTATCCATTTCCCTTTTTTTTTAAAAAGAGCGTGAGTAAAACTTAACTCTTCATACTCTCTTCTTGAAACATTTGCCTGTTTTGAGTTTTTTCGTCCTTTCCCTACTTCAGCACAATTTTTTAGGGCAGGTGTCCTTTAAAGCCCTGAGTCCTTGTGAATCTTAAGTGACCATTAGCTG